>NW_004444067.1:7974843-8015323 GCF_000243295.1 Trichechus manatus latirostris | reverse complement strand
CCTAACCCCAACCCGAACCCGAACCCGATCCCGATCCCTAACCCGAACCCTTACCTGAACCCTAAGCCTAACCCTAGCCCCAACCCGAACCCTAACCCGAACCCTGACCTGACCCTGACCATGACCCTAACCCCTTACCCCTGACCTCTGACCCTGATCCTGACCCTGTCCCTGACCCTAACCCTAACCCTAACCCCTCCCAGCTTTTCCCTAGCCACCCCACAGGGAGAACGGGACCCTCCTCTCTGGTTTGGGCAGGGGCCACTCTAACCCCTCCCTGCACATAGGGCCGACCGGCCGAGAGCGGGCGTAGTGCGCCTCAGCCTCCCAGTCAGAACACCCAAATCACTTAGGAGGCGCAAGGCCGCGGGCTGGGGACCCCTCCCTCCCCTGTCCCAGGGACCCTACGTAGGCCAGTGGGAATTGGAAGGCGAATCAGAGCTTCTGATCACTTACTCATCCCTGTACCCTGAGTTTACTACATGTCTATGCACTTTGTAGCCACTTACTTGGTTGGGGTGTGAATTTTCTCCCCTTCATGAATTATACTTGAAGAAAAAGGAACCGTTTATCTCCTCTGTGAATACCTGGCCTTATCGAGGCTGGGCCAATTTGCCAAACATGTTATGACACTATCATTTCTACCTCGTTCCCTGACCCACTGCCCTGCCAGTACAAGCAGTCCCTGAGCAACTCAGCACACTAAGAAAAGTTTTCGAGATTCTCAGGTGGTTTTCAGGCCTCAAGTGGACTTAGAAAAATTCTCAAGTGGAGCTTGGACACCCTCCCACAGACCCTCAGGTGGGAACTGACCTGTCCCAGCCTCCAGTAGGGGATTTGGAAAACTTCCAGAGCCTCATCTGAGGGGCAGGCACCCGGTGGGAACGCAAAAAGCTGGGCCCTGGGTGGTGAGTATGTGTGCAGGGAACCCCCATCATCATCTCCATTTCTCTGTGAGTCAAGAAACTTCACTCAATGTCATGACCACCACCACCACCATAACTAATAAAAAACGATAATAGCGACCTACCTCCTAGAGCATTCCTTGAAGGCTTGGCTGGTCTGGGCTGCCAGAAGGGTACTTTGAAAATTTTCTGAAGGCTCAACCAATGACTGCTCCATGAGGCATCTCATAAGAGTGTAGGGTACTGACACATCAACAGATCAGTGCACACCCAAGTCATGAACTGCTAGCCAGGGATTAACAGGTCTCTATACTGTGGAAAGAGTCCATGGAAAGATGTCCACGATATATAGTTCAGTGAAAAAGAAGAGGAGAGTTCAAGGCATTATAACTTTAATTCAATGGAATTGACATTTTCACAGCAAACACAATGAATTACAAACTGAAGTGGACATCCATCTTATCTCACTCTGACTGGGCCATTGCCAACTGGTTTGCCTCTTGGTCCTCAAGGGAAAGCTACCACGAACACAGAAATATTGGGCTGCTTTCAACAAGAAAACTGGGTGGAGAAGTTTTCCCTTGTGCCATGGGACAGGTGGGAAGATGGCCAGCAGTGTAATTCTCCTCTCTATCTAGAAAGGCCTGAGCTGCACACAACTTGTTCCAGAAGCCGGACTCTGGTCTGTAGCTGCCTGAGTGGGAACAAACCCATCTCTGACTTCTGATCTAATGAACATTTTCAAATACTGCCTCCGAAAACAAATTGTTCAAACATATCCATGGGCAAGAAGCCCCCACTGTTTCTCAGGAGAACCCACCCACCAAGGAACTCTGGGAATTCCTTCTTATATTGGGGATAAAGCTCCGCAACCTGTCTTGAACAGCCAGACAATACACATCTGCTCCTCCTGGGGTGCTGGCCATCTCCCGAGGGGCAGCTCAGCCCAGGATGCCCCCTGAAAACCCAAAGAGCAACTGTGCTCCCCAGAAGGCATCACTGGAAGCTTGTCCATCAGGCCACCAAACCTGGAAAACCAAACACAGCATTACATACTCCACCACCAGGCTTCAAGGCCCTGCCTTCCCAAACCAGAGAATTTCCTGACCCTGCACAGACCCCACGCACTTCTGGAGCCGTGGACTAAGGAATAAACATCTCTCCATGGTATTTGTCTTAGTCGTCTAGTGCTGCTGCAACAGAAATACCACAAGTGGATGGCTTTAACAAAGAGCAATTTATTTCTTCACAGTAAAGTAGGCTAAAAGTCCAAATTGAGGGCATCAGCTCCAGGGGAAGGCTTCCTTTTCTGTTGGCCTTCTTCTCATCGGTGTTCCCTGGACTAGGAGCTTCTCTGCACAGGGACCCCGGTCCAAAGGATGCGCTCTGCTCCCGGCGCTTCTTTCTTGATGGTATGAGGTTCCCCCAATTCTCTGCTTGCTTCCCTTTCCTTTTATCTCTTGTAAGGTAAAAAGGGGGTACAGGCCACACCCTAGGGAAACTCCCTTTACATTGGATCAGGGATGTGACCTGGGTAAGGGCCGTGTTACAATCCCACCCTAATCCTCCTTAACATAAAATTACAATCACAAAATGGAAGGCAACCACACAATTCTGGGAATCATGGCCCAGCCAAATTGATACACTCATTTTCTGGGGGACATAAACCATGACGGTATTCCATACAAACCACCTTTCCCAGCCCCCGTTTTCTCAACTTCCAACCAGAAGCCTCTTCACCTAGTTCATCTTTGCCTGTTTGATTCACTCCAAAGGCATTATCTGAGCCTCCCCTCTGTCATGCACTGGGAATACAGGAGATATGAGGGAAACAAAGGTGCCTGTAGGAAGGCCTCACCTGGCTGGAGGGCAGTGGCTGACTCAGCTCCACAGTGGACACAGGGTGGGGGAAGGAGGACACGGACTGCACTGGCTCTTGGGGGCTGAAAAAGTGATGACGTGTCAGGACAGGCTCTGTTTCAAGTGCCCATGTGTCATGGTTTGAATTATGTCCCCCCAAAAATGTGTGTATCAATTTTGCTAGGCCATGATTCCTGGTACCATGTGATTTTCCTGTATGTTGTAAACCTGCCTCTATGATGTTAATGAGGGAGGATGGGTGGCAGTTGTGTTAGCAAGGCAGGACCTGATCTACAAGACTGTATTGTGTCCTGAGGCAATCTCTTGAGATATAAAAGACAGAAGTGAGCAGTGAGACAGGGGGACCTCATACCATCAAGGAAGCAGTGCCGGGAGCCTAGGGCGTCCTTTGGACCGGGGTTCCTGTGCCGAGAAGCTCCTAGTCTGGGGGAACACAGATGAGAAGGCCGAGAGAGAGAGAAAGCCTTCCCCTGGAGCTGATGCCCTGAATTTGGACTTTTAGCCTACTTTGACTATGAGGAAATAAATTTCTCTTCATTAAAACCATCCACTTGTGGTACTTCTGTTATGGCAGCATTAGATGACTAAGACACCATGAATGCTAAGGAATAATATCCACTGATTCGGCAACAGGTATTCAATGCTTTCTAACTATCAGGAACTGTTCTAGGTGTTTGACACTAAAGGAATAATTTTTTTGATAAAGATCAGCACAAAGCTGGTTCCTATGAGGCGGAGGTTAAAGACGTCCCAACTGTACAACTTTTCCAAACTTCTGTGCCACTCCATCATCTCTAACAACTACTTCCCCTCCCCTCAGTACTCTCCTTCCTGTCTTCGGGTTTGGTAACTCACTGCAACGTCTCACAGAACTCACAAACCATACTTACAGTTAAGCAGTTTATTAGGGAAGTAACAGGGTACAACTCAGGATCAGGATGAACTTGGAAGTAACAGGAACTCAGGATGCAGTTCCTTGATCAGGAAAGCTTCTTCTTGTCCTCTGCCACTGGGCCCTGCTGGAGGCCTTCTCAGGCAAGTGTTACACTTCCTAGCTCTGTGAGTCGGCAATCCCCACCGCAGCTGTCTTGTGCCGGTCTCCTGATTGCTACTGGCACAGTACCTTTTCCCATGAGCACACACCAGCCTCCTCTTGTCGAGTTTACCTTGTTATCGCACAAATCAAATGCTTGGTTGTCATATACAGTAAGCAAGGAAGACATTCTAGAAGTGAGAGGACAAGACATTGAAGTTGGTTTCTTAAGTGTCAACAAGGTTTAATTAGAAAGAAAAAATTCTATGGCTTAATAGTTTGTGCATAAGCTTATGCGAAAAAAGAAGGTAGTGTCATAGAGTAACAACACATACTCTATTTAAAATAAAATCAAGAGATTTATTGAAAGCAAAGAGACAGCTAGAGCCAGGAAGAGACTGATTTCCACAGAGTGAAAGCCAGCACTTCAAAGTGGTGAAGCTATGGGGACATTTTTATAGGGAGAGAACAAAGAACTTGAAATACACTACTAGATTCGTAGTTAAAAACTTAGATAATCACAAGGCGAGACTTCCTGAAACGGAAGCTTACAAGGCAGGACTTCCTTAAAGTACGTAGGTGTCTTTCTTGGATTGGTTACAGCATGGCGTACGTGACAAGAGAGGGAGTTACAGTTTAGTTATGCATAATTACCAGACATTCCCTCCTTAGAAACAGCCTGCTTAAGCAACTGTGGATATTTGTGTGGGAGATTTAGCTAAGGGTCAGCACCAAGGTCTCCTCTCAGAAACATTTTTTTATATCCTTAACTTTATCACAGAGGAAAAACATTTCCTTAGCTACATGATTAAGTCTGCACAGAAGACGGCCATTGCTAGAATAAAAGAAGAACTAAGGAAAGGAAGTCAGATCCAGACCTTGAGCTAGCAATTGTAGATTTTACCAGGCACCTCAATTTTAAACTTCTTTACACAGTAAAAATATTTCAGTGTTTGTTCAAATGAAAATCTGAAAACCATCCTAGTGCCCAGTCAGAATTTACTAAATAAACCATAGGTTCTACAGAGGATGGGCTACTGGAAGCTTTTTAATAATTATACTAAGGAAAATACTTATTGATGAGGGGAGATGATCATGATACATTATACAACAAAAAATGCCATGTTACAAGAAGTTTGAAAGACACGAGCCAATTTCGTGTATAGAGACAAAATTGTTTATGCCGCTTGGTAAACCCTGGTTGTCCCTGGGTGATACAATAATTTTATTAGTTTTATCTGGCATTTTAATTTTCTTTTTATTATCCTAGTTTCTAATTATTATAAAATGATAATTTTCTGGTTTTTAAGGATTGGAAAGAGAACACAGAGGAGCCGACAGGGTGAGGTGGAAGCGATTGAGACCAAATACACTGAAGCTGGAGCCACTGGAAAAAGGGTGGAGAACAGATGGGAAATGAAAGATTCTCAGTCTGCATGTGAACATTTCTTTTGCTGCAACAAAATCTCCCAGGAGTCTCCATCTCCAGCTGGAAACAGCTTCAGGTGGGACAAAGTTCTGCAGTACCCCCTGCTCCCGTGGGGCATGGCCCAGGCCTCCCCCATGAAGTGCCTACTCTGCCACTCCGGGTTCCAGCCCCACCCCTCAGGGCAATTACCCAGCAGGTGGGGGGCTTGGCACTTCCTAAACGCTTTTTCCCCCTAATCAGGGTGAAGCTAGTAAGACATCCGAAAACTTAGTAATCAAAATATTTTAATGCAATATTTAAAAGAATCAGAGTTAATGCCAAAGATTCCAGTGAACAAAATGTCAACATTTTGAACCAGGCTGGATCAGTATTATTTTATTCCAAGGTGGCTGTCCAGTGGCACTGCACCCAGAAAGGCCCTCTTCACCAGCTTCAGTGCCACTTTCCTCTAGTCCTAAATCAGGTACAAGGAGGGAGATGGCAGCCCAACACCCAAGTGCCATGTATTGAACGTGTGCCAGACAACACTCAGGTTGCCTAACACAGTGACTCTGCTAGGTATTTTGCCACCGTTTGCATATGATACAATGTCTAGAATCACACTGCTGACAGATGTTGGTCTCAAGGTCCCACCCACTCCCATCTGGCTCCAAAGTGTATGCTTTGTTTCACATGACCCATTGCCTTGGCAGCTCAGGCTTTGAAGGGCGAGGTGTGCCTCCCAGAAGCATAGGGCTTTGGTATCTGCTGAATTTTCATATTATCCAGCAGCACAGTGAGTTTGAGGATACCCAGGAAACTTGAAAGCAGTCACAGACACTTGTACACCAATATTCATTGCAGCAATATTTACAATAACAAAAAGGTGGAAACAACCTAAATGTCCATAAACAGATGAATGGATAAACAAAATGTGGTGTACACATACAATGGAATATTACTTAACCATTAAGAGAAATGAATGAACCTTAATAACATTATGCTAAGCGAAAAAAGTCAATCACAAAGGGACAAATACTGAAGGATGTCACTTCTATGAAATAAGCAAATATATAGAAGCCAAAGATTATTAGTGGTTACCGGGGTGGAGAGGGAAAAGGGGAATTTTTGCTTAGGGAGTGTTGAGTTTAAGTTAATGGTGGCCGAATAAGTTGGATAAGGGTAGAGAGAATGGTTGTACAACTTGAAGAATGTAATCAATGTGACTGACTTATACATATAGAAATTATTGAAGTGGTGTAATGTTTTGTTGTATATATTTTCACAATAAAAAAAAACATAGTTGTTGAATGCCTACATATGTAGGGCAGGGAAAAAGCAATTCATTTGTGTTTTTATTTTAAAAATGCATGACCTGTGGTCAGTTAAAGATATCTAACTATGTTGTTTTGTTAAGTGATGTCAAGTTGGTTCCAACTCATAGCGACCCTATGTACAACAGAATGAAACATTGCACGGTCCTGCACTATCCTCACAATCCTTGCTACGTGTGAGCTCATTGTTGCAGCCACTGTGTCAGTCCATCTCATTGAGGGTCTTCCTCTTCTTCATAGACCCTCTACTTTACCAAACATGATGTCCTTCTCCAGGGACTGGTCCATCCTGATAACATGTTCCAAGTACGTGAGACGAAGTCTCGCCGTACTCGCCTCTAAGCAGTATTCTGACCATATTTCTTCCAAGGCAGATTTGTTCATTCTTCTGGCAGTCAATGGTATACTCAATATTCTTTACCAGCACCATAATTCAAAGTCATCAATTCTTCTTCAGTCTATTCATTGTCCAGCTTTCACATGCATATAATGAGATTGAAAATACCATGGCTTGGGTCAGGTGCACCTTAATCCTCAAAGTGACAACTTTGCTTTTTAACCTTTAAAGAGGTCTTTTGCAGCAGATATGCCCCATGCAATACTTCATTTGATTTCTTGACTGCTGCTTCCATGGGCATTGATTGCAGATCCAAGTTAAATGAAATCCTTGACAACTTCAATCTTTTCTCCATTTACCATGATGTTGCTTATTGGTCCAGTTATGAGGATTTGTTTTATGTTGAGGTGTACTCCATACAGAAGGCTGTAGTCTTGTATCTTCATCAGTAAGTGCTTCAAGTCCTCTTCACTTTCAGCAAGCAAGGTTGTGTCATCTGCATATTGAGGTTGTTAATGAGTCTTCCTCCAATCCTGATGCCCCCTTCTTCTTTATATAGTCCAGCTTCTATGATTATTTGTTCAACATATAGATATAAGTATGGTGAAAGGATATAACCCTGCCACACACGTTTCCTAATTTTAAAACACACAACATCCCCTTGTTCTGTTCGAATGACTGCCTCTTGGTCTATGTACAAGTCCTCAGGAGCACAATTAAATGTTCGTGAATTCTCATTTTTCACAATGTAATTCATAATTTGTTATGATCCATAGTCAAATGCCTTTGCATTTAACCATAAACATTTTAAATTAGCTCAATATTATGTGTGAAAAATGAAGAGAAATATAAGTTCACAGCAATGTGAAATTTCTGAATATTAAAGATTTTGATTTTTTTCTATTGAGGTAAAACAGTACAGTGCACATATCTTAAGTGAACACCTCTACATTTTTATATACTTGTGTCATTGCCATTTCCAGCACCCTACAAGGCTTCCTCTTGTGCCCGTTTACGGTTTCCCAAGAGTAGCCATTCTGACATATCACTGTAATTTTACTTGTTTTTGAACTCTATTTCCATGGAATATCCATCAGTACCCACATCAAGATAGAAGACACTTTCAGCACCTCAAAAGGCATTACTGTGCCCCTTCCAGTCACTATCTCACAGAAAAACTACTGTTTTGAATTCTATTGCTATCTATTAGTTTTGTCATTTTTAAAAATTTCATATAAATAAAATTTTATAGTTATGTAATAGTCTTAGTCATCTAGTGTTGCTGTAACAGAAATACAAGTGGATGGCTTTAACAAAGAGAAATTTCTTCACAAAGTAGGTTAAAAGTCCAAAGTCAGGGCGTCAGCTCCAGGAAAAGGCTTTTTCTCTCTGTTGGCCTTCTTCTCTTTGGTGTTCCCCCGGACTAGGAGCTTCTCTGAGCAGGGAACCCGGTCCAAAGGACACACTCGGTTCCCAACACTGCTTTCTTGATGGTATGAGGTCCCCCTGTCTCACTGCTCACTTCTGTCTTTTATATCTCAAGAGACTGCCTCAGGACACAATCCAGTCTTGTAAATTGAGTCCTGCCTTACTAACACAACTGCCACCCATCCTCCCTCATTAACATCATAGACACAGTATTTACAACATATAGGAAAATCACACAGTACCGGGAATCATGGCCAAGCCAAACTGACACGCGCATTTTTGGGGGGACATAATTCAATCCAGGACAGTATTCTTTGTGTCTGGCGTCTTTCACTGAACAGCATTTTTGAGAGCCTTCCTTGTTGCATGTATCAATAAGCAATTAATTTTTATTGAGGCATAGAATTCTATGGTTTTAATATACTACAAATTGTATCCATTAAACTGTTAATGGATATTTGAGTTGTTGCAGTTTGTATGTTATCAATAAAGATGCTATAAACATTCTTTTTAGTGGACATATGCACTGGTTTCTGTTGGGTATATACCTAGGAGTAAAAATACTAAGTTATAGTGTGGACATTTGTTTAGCTTTAGAATAAACTGCCAAATTTCCAAAATAGTAGGACAAACTTAGACTCCCACCTGCAATGAGTGCAGCCTTGCTAATGCTTGATATTGTCAATCTTCATTTTATCCATTATGGAAGATGTTGAATGGTATACATCATTGATCTTTTTATTTGTAGACCCTAATGACTAATGATGATGAGCACAATTTCATAGGATGTTGTCCATTTGGTTATCCTTTTCTGTGAAGTGCTTGCTCAATTCCTTTTTCCATTTCATATTGGGTTGTCTTTTTCTTACTAATTTATAATTCTTTATAAATTCTGGGTCTAAGTTGTCATATTTGTGTAACAATATCTTCTACTCAACAATAGCTTATCTTTTCATTTTCTTAAGCATTTTTTTCGGGGAAAATTCTTGATTGTAATGAAATCTCTTATTTTCTTTTATGGCTAATCCTTTTGTATTCTATTTAATATATCATAAATTTTTTTCCATTTTTTCTTCAAGCTCCATTATTTTCTCTTTACCTTTAGCCCTACAAGTCAACTGGAAATAATTGTAGCACGTAGTGTGAAGTATAGGGTGTCAATGTTTACTTTTCTTCCCATATGGATATCCAACTGGGCCAGCACAATTATCGAATCTTTCACCACTGCATTGCAGTGGCACTTTTGGTCTTGAATCAGATCACTGTACATGTGTTTCTGAGTTCTCTTCTGGTTCTGTTTCCTTTTACTTTTTTTCTCTGTGTGTTTCAGTTCAAGTAATTTCCAATGATCTATTTTCAAGTTCACTGGTTTTTTCCTGGCTATGTTGAGCTTACTAATGGGCCCTTATGAGTCATTTATCATCTGCCATTCCCCCCGCCCCATTTATATTTGCTTCTTCTTGTTTCCATCTCGATGCTGAAATTTCCAATCTGTTCATGCTTATTCTCCACCTTTCCCACTAGAGCCTTTAACATGATTTATAGTTATTTTAAATTCTGTTGGGTAGTTCCAACATTTGAGTTGTATCTGAGTCTAGCATCGTTGATCACTGTCTCGACAGTAGGTTTTTACTCTCTTTTTCCATCTTTTATCTAAAGCCAGCCACGTTGTTTAGGATAGTAAAAACTGAATTGCATTGTAGGGCACACCTCTTCTGTGTGGGAGACTGAGTCAATCTACTCAGTAGTTGAGCTGGGTTCGGATGTTTGTTACAACAAACATCATTTTAATGGATTATAAAACTGCTTTCAACTTCAATGTGGGAATTCATGTATTAGTCCAATATACAAGAGGTTTTTCTAAAAAAAAATACATCGTTGTTTATGTTCTTTAACTCAGTGTCTTAGGCTGGGTTCTCTAGAGAAGAAAAACCAGTGAAGTGTATAAATATATATAATCAAGGAAATGGCTGAAGCGGTGAGAGAGGCTATAATGTCCCAAGTCCATGGGCCAAGAAAGAGGCTTCTTCTGATTCACAGAGCTGCAGGGGCTGGTGAACCCCAGATCGGCAGACCATACAGTAAGGCTGTTGCTCACAGGCTGTACAGATGGACAAATCTCAAGATTGGCAGGCAAGACCACAGGTAAGCTGCAAGCTCAAGTCCCAAGAACTGGAGGTCAAACAGGAGCCAGCTGCAGGATCCAGAATGAGCAAAAAGCCTGTGAGCCCTGCTTGAACATCCACCCACACTTGATGCAGACCACATGCCCAAAGCAACTGCCCTTCAACTGAATGCTACTCACAGCAGATCCCATCATAGGGGTGATCACATATCAAATCTCCACAGGGAAGTGATCACATTATGACTGCCAAAACACTGAGAATCATGGCCCAGCCAAGCTGACACCAGTCTTAACCATCACACTAAACATACTAAATTTAATACTTGGCTTTAAAAAGCATACAAATCCTTTATGTAAATCAGGCATTTTAAATAAAACATATCTTTTAAAGAAGTTTATTTTACATCAGATAGCTCAAATAAGGTACTGAAATGTCCATATTTCATATACAAACCATTCAATTATGTGGCAATAATTTTTAGGTCATGAAGTAAATGCTATGTAACTTAGAAATTTCTCAAATGCAAGCAATAGCTGGTAGTAGTAACTAATTCTCAGTTAACTGCTTCAATATAAAGAGAACGATCCATTACCTTAGGAATGTGTACAAGGTCACATAATTTGAATATAGCATGCAATTTTGTATTTTCCCACTAAATAACCATCTTTTTCTTTGTAGAGTTTTTCTGTTCTGTTTACAAAATCTTTTCCTAACCTGAAGTCATGAAAACATACTCATATCTTCAGAACTTACTTGCTTTACATTTATAGTTTACAATTCACCTAAAAATTTCTTTTGTGCAACATATATTGGTTTTTTGGGTTTTTTTTTTTTGTTTTTGTTTTTGTTTTGTTATGTGGTTACCCAGTAGTTACTGCCCATGTATATACGCATCTATTTTTGGATTGTATTCTGCTGCAGTTTTCTACCTACTTTTGCACTAATACTCTCTTGATTTCTATAGGCTTATCATTACTTGTTACTCTTCAGGATCATCTTGGCTGATCTTTAGCCCCTTTGATTTCCATGTAAATTTAAAAAATTACCTTCTCAGGTTGAAAAATACAACTTATTAGAGATTCCATGGCATTAAAATGAATCTATAGACCAATATCAAAAAATGTTTACATGTCTCTCTTAATTCATGAACATGAGAAATTTCCCCTTTTATTTCAATCATCTAGAATGCCTCTTAATGAAGTTTTCTTTTCAGAGGTTGTGAACATCTTTCCTCAGACTTACTCTTAGGTATCTGGCAATTTTTGATGTTTTATAAATGGTGTATTTATAAATAAATTTCATTATTAGACTACAGAAATAAAACTATTTTGTAAAGTTATTCTATATGCAGAAATACTGCTAAACACATTATACAATATTCCTACAATATTGTAGATTCTCTTGGTTTCTGTACATATACATGTGACATATGCAAATACTAAGAGTTACTGTTTTTTTTATTTCAATCCTCTTAATTTTCTTGCCTTACTGCACTGGCTAGGTCCTCCAATACAATGTTGAAAATAAGTGTTGGTAGTCACACTCGTCTTCGTCACAATGTCAAAGGGAAGTGCTCAAAGCTTCAGCATTAAGCATACTGGTTGCATGTTTTTATACTTACTCTGAAAGAAGGTGTTTTCTATTTCTAATTTGCAAAGTATTAAGATAATCACTTGCTTTGTTCCCCCTCTTACATCTGTTACTGTGGACAACACACCCAAGAGACAGACTTCAAGAATCATGATTTTTAGATAATAGGATGCATGAAGAAGCAAAGGCCCTCATTCTGGAAGAAACAACCTAAAATGCCCCCAAATCATGGGCTTATCTGACATTTTACTGAGATGTTAGGTATCATCATTTTCAAGTAATTTACTTTCCATCATAACCCATGTTACACGTAAGAATAGAGGATGCCTTTTCCATCCTGTTCTTCAGGTCATTTCATCATGATTTCATCAATGTAGTAAAACATAGTATCTGAGAATCCAAGTCATTCAAGACCTGTGCTGATCAAATGGTGCTACAGAACCAATTCTCCCATGTACAGTGAGATGAGGCAATGCACTCCAATGGGAGCTTGTGCATGCCCTGCCTAGAAAAAGGAACCAAGTGAACACTTGCAGCCATGACCTTCTCTGGGCCACGTACATAGATAGGGGATTGGAAAAAGACAAGAGACCTAATTTAGCATTCTTCTTTCCCACAGTACTTGGTTTCTAACCTCAACATTATGCCAACATCTCTGGCTTCTACAGGGCAAACTTGCATGAGAAAACACAGTAAACTGTAAAATGTAACTCAGTAGCATTACAATAAATATCGGCTTCCTCTTAAGTGTTTGTCTACCTCAGTACAACAATGACAAAATACACTTCCATAATATTTCCCATTATATTTTGGGAAAATAATTTAGCAAATATATGCAACTCTTTACATAAGCTTTCTCTTCTGTGAAGTATCATTCTTCACTCCAGGTATCTTGAGATTTGATTCTGTATAATGGGCTGAATACAGAAAGGATTAGGCATTTGGAAATCACTAAATTTCTCTTTCCAATAACAGTTTCTCTAGGTAACACATGGGATTCCCTCCTCAAGGAAAAAGCACAAAGTGAACATACAAAGTGAACAATGTTTCAGAAATATCTGCATTGTTGAATTCTCAGATTCCTCCAAGATAGCGCTAGTTTAATCTCAGGGCACAATGAATGACAGTCACATCATGACTACATACGCTGTGAGGGATTATTTTCCTCAAAGAAAATCAAGATGTTATAACCAGTGAGCGTAGAATAGATTCCAAGATACACAAACACATGAAAAGTATACTATATTGATTTCTATTAATAGGTAGTTTCCAGGACCACTTACACAAGCTGGAAAATAACAGAAAATTTCTGTACTGTTGACGTATACTTTCAGTAAGCCATATTAGTCTAGTGACAGGTCATTTGTTAAGACGCAAACTGATATTCACAGTAGAAATTAATGAGATGTTAGTGTATATACTATCTATGTTTCATATGTGCCACTCAGAAGTAAAACGTCAAAGTATGCAAATTTCATATTATGTACTACATATAAGAATATAACATCTAAGTATCCTTGCAGTCTTAGGATATTACCATTTTTATCCTGATTATTACATTTCCTTACTCAAAAAATCTTTAATATGTCTCCACATTCATGAACATTTTCTCCAATTTTTCCCTAAAAGTTTGGAACGTATGGAACATGATTTTCTTTGAAAAAATTTGTAAAAAAAATTATTTTTGCAAATAAAGTCAATTAGTATTTCCAGAATATATCTGGTATATGCTAAGGTGAACTTTCCTGCTGAAGGCTTTAACTCACGTAATACATTCACAGATCTTCATTCGTACATCAATTTTAGGGGATAGGTTTGTCATTTCTAGATAAAGGATTTTCCTCATTTTCAGCATAGTTTGTCCAAGATATGAGCTTCTAAAGTTTGCAATTTTGATAATTCTGCCATTCATTGGTTCTATAGTTTCTCTCATTAAAATCCTGTTTAATAAACTGTGACTTTCAAGGGAGTCTGTTCTATATTCACTGGCTTCACTGAGATTCCTCCTTTTATATTTTTGTATTTGTGACTTTCCAACAATTATTTCATTCATATGGTTCCTCACCTGTTTAAATTGTTAAGTTATGACCTGCTAAAAAGGTTCCCACATTCACACAATAGGGTTCCTATGTGAAATTTCTGATGTTAAATGAGATATAAGCTAAAGACTGCCTCACTTTTGCTGTACTCATAGTTTCTACACTTTATGTTTTTATGTGTAAACAATAGGTTTCTGTGGATGGCCGCCCTTGCACACTCCCTGCATTCATAAGGTTTCTGTTTAGTGTAAGTTTTCTGGTGTGTAATGAGTCCACTTATAGTTTCCCAAATGACTTTTAAGACAGTTTCTCACTTTTAATTAACTACTATGTTTTTTCATCTGTATGAGTTCTCTGATGCATAATGAGCTGTGACTTCCAACAAAAGGCCTTCCCACACTCAGTGCATTTACAGGGTTTTTCTCCTGTATGAGTTCTCTGATGTGCACTTAGAATCGATTTCTGAGAGAAGGTCTTTCCACAGTCATTGCATCCATATGGTTTCTCTCCTGAGTGAGTTCTCTGATGTACAATGAGCTGAGATTTCCTAATAAAGGCTTTATCACATTCACCGCATCCATACGGTTTCTCTCTCATGTGCATTCTCTGATGTATGACAAGGCGTAACTTACCACTAAAGGATTTTTCACACTGACTGCATTTATAGGGGTTTTTCACTGCATGAGTTCGCTCATGTACAATGAGTAGTGACTTCCAAATGAAGGCTTTCCCACATTCACTACATTCATATGGTTTCTCTCCAGAATGGGTTCTCATGTGTATAATTAGATATGACTTGCTACTAAAGGCTTTCCTACAATCACTGCATCCATAAGGTTTCTCCCCAGCATGAGTCCTCTGATGTGAAATGAGCTGGTCTTTCCTATTAAAGCCTTTCCCGCATTCACTGCATTCATAGGGATTCTCTCCTGTATGAATTCTCTGATGCACAATGAGTTGTGAATTGAAACTGAATGATTTCCCACATTCATTGCATTCATGAGGTTTCTCTCCTGTGTGAGTCCTCATATGTATAATGAGGTATGATTTGCTCCTGAAGGCTTTTCCACATTCACTGCATCCATAAGGTTTCACTTCTGTATGACTTCTCTGATGTACAATGAGCTGTGACTTCAAACTGAAGGCTTTCCCACATTGAATGCACGCATAGGGTTTTACTCCAGTGTGAACTCCCTGATGTACAATGAGCTGTGACTTAAAAGTAAAGGCTTTCCCACATTCACTACAACCATAGGGTTTCTCTCCTGTATGAGTTCTCTGGTGTACGATAAGGTTTGACTTTGTATTAAAGGCCTTCCGACATTCACTGCACTCAAAGGGTTTTTCTCCTGTATGAGTTCTCAAATGTATAATGAGTTGTGACTTCAAACCAAAAGCTTTTCCACAGTCACTGCATTCATAGGGTTTCTCCCCTGCATGAGTTCTCTGATGTGAAATGAGCTGGTACTTCCGACTGAAGGCTTTTCCACATTCATGGCATTCATAGGGATTTTCTCCTTTGTGAATTCTCTGATGTATAACAAGCTGTGAATTGAAACTGAAGGCTTTTCCGCATTCCTTACATTCGTGGAGTTTCTCTCCTGTATGAGTCCTCGTATGTATAAAGAGGTATGACTTGCTCCTGAAGGCTTTTACACATTCACTGCATACATAAGGTTTCACTTCTGTGTGACTTCTCTGATGTACAATGAGCTGTGACTTTAAACTGAAGGCTTTCCCACACTGAATACATGCATAGGGTTTCACTCCAGTGTGAACTCCCTGATGAACAATGAGCTGTGACTGAAAAGTAAAGGTTTTCCCACATTCACTACAAGCATAGGGTTTCTCTCTTGTTTGGGTCCTCTGATGTACCATAAGGTTTGACTTTGTATTAAAGGCTTTCTGACATTCACTGCATTCATAGGGTTTCTCTCCAGTACGAATTCTTTGATGTATAATCAGCTGTGATTTCAAACCAAAAGATTTCCCACATTCATTGCATCCATATGATTTCTGCCCCGAATGAGTTCTCTGGAATGAAATGAGATGGTCTTTCCTGCTGAAAACTTTCCCACCTTCACAGCACTCATAGGAATTATCATTTGTGTGAATTCTCTGATGTATAACAAGCTGTGAATTGAAACTGAAAGTTTTCCCACATTGACTGCATTCATGAAGCTTCTCTCCTGCGTGAGTTCTCTGATGCACAATGAAGTATGACTTGCTGCTAAACTCTTTCCTGCATTCATTACATTTGTAGCGTTGCTCTTCGGCATGAGTTTGCTGATGCACTTCAAGGTATGACCTGCTGCTGAAGGATATCCCACAGTAACTGCATTCAAAGGGCTTCTCTCTCATACACATTTGCTGGCATACGAGCTGTGACTTCTTGTGAATCGCTTTTCCAGCTTTATTGCTTTCACAGTACTTTATTCCAATAAGAGTTTCTTCATGTTTAGGATCCAGGAATGATTCTTTATGTACATGAATCCCATTAGGATTCGTTCCTGCATAATTACTATTTAAACCAATATTATACTTCAAACTTTTTCCATGTGTGTCACATTTATGAAGTTTTTGTCTTGAAGACACATAATCTGTACTGAGACAAAGTTTTTTAAACGTAGTATATTCATAACCTTTTGCCACACTTCCCAGCTTGCCTTGATTTTCGTGTTGCCATTCCATATTATGATCAATTTCCCGGACTTTTTCTAGAAATGAAAACAATCACGTTATTAATAATAACACGATTCTGGTGTATTTTTTAACTGACTTTTAAATACTATGTCATGGGGTTGTTCTTTTAGTTTCAGATATTAGATCTGAAACTGAATAAAATCTCAAGTGTAAATGTACTCAATTTCCCAGCCATGTGGAAAACAAAGTGAATCAATAACAACTGTAGATAAGTACAGAAAACTGAAAATGGTGTTTAAAATCCAGCATAATGGAGAAGGAAAAATAAAATAGGGACAATGAACAATAAATGAGCATAACATAAAGGGCTTGGAAAGGGTCTCTGAACATTAGATTGATTCAACAAATATTTATTCAACACTGATTGTGTGCTACCATTACCTAGATGTTAGTTTCTCATACTGCGGTGGCTTGTATGTTGCTGTGATGCTGGAAGCTATGCCACCGGTGTTTCAAATACTAGCAGGGTCACCCACTGTGGACAGGTTTCAGCAGAGCTTCCAGACTAAGACAAACTAGGAAGAAAAGCCTGACAATTTATTCCTCAAAATTAACCAATGAAACCCTTATGGAACACAAGAAAACAATGTCTAACTCGCTTGCTTTGGACACGCCATCAGGAGGAAACAATCACTGGAGGAAGACATCACGATTGGTGATTTGAAAGGCCTACAAGGGTGAGAGAGATCCTCAGTGACATGGATTTGCAAAGTATACACAACGATGGAATCAAACATGCCAGAGACTATGAGGATGATGTAAGACCAGGCAGCATTTTGTTCTGTTGTACATACTGTTGCCATGGGGCTGAGTTAACTAGACTTCAACTATCTATCTCTATTACATGCCAAACACTGCTAATCTCTCAAAAAACACCAAGAACATTACAGACAGTTCCTAAATCCTCTTAAGTTTCAGTGAATACCCAGACAAATGAATGAAAAGACTCACAAGGAACATCATCATAGTCTCAGAATACCGAGGGTAAGTAGACAATCTTAAAAGCTTCCACAGGAATCAAAAACACAGTTTTACATAATGGATCAATTTTAGAATGGCACCAGAGTCTTCATTAGCAACACAACAAAAAGAGCAATCAGGAGTAGAGTAAAAATATTTCCAAGTCCACAAAGTCTCAAAATTTATATCATGTTAACCTGTTCACAGCAACTTACTGAAGAACATGCTCAAACAAAACACACCAGGAAAAAGAATGACCCAGGAAATAGACGATAAAGTCTGAAAAGATCCCAGGATAAGAATTGTACAGCAGGTTTTCACAAACAGTAGGCTACACTGAAGACAGTCAGAAATACCTGGAAGGTGATGTCACCAGAAAAATGAAATTGGAAAAGTTAGTAATTTGTCTAGATGTATTAAAAGAATATTTACATATCTGAAGAAGCATCTGGAGTTAAACTGATAAATACATTAATGATAACAAAGAAAATTAAGCAAGCAAATGAAGCAAATCCAGAGTAATAAAAAAATTTATGAACAAAGAAGGAAAATTAATCATTCTATACTGCATGATTTACCTATGATTACAAATTAAATAGTTATAATGTAAAAAATCAAAGAGAGATCTGTGGTGTCATAAATTACTTAATATGGCCCTTCCAGCCATGGTCTTTGTGACTCACACACAATGATTGAGTGGGACTATGCAAAATCGGTACATGGAACCTGTAATATTTGGGGTCATGTGTCAACTTGGCAAGGCCACGATTCCTAATATTGTATGGTTGTCCCCAATTTTATGTGTTGTGGATCCTGACTTCTACATGTTGATGAAGCAGGACTGGTGTGAGTTGTGTCTTAGGTCCTTGGGTCACAGCCTTGCAGGAGGGTGTGACTCAAGTCCCACCCTTACTCAAGTTATGCCCTTCCCTGGGGTATGGCCTGCATTTAAGGTATACGTGTGGATGCCCTGGTGGGGTTCTCTCTCTCTGCATCTGGATCCCACATCCGGTTCATGATCGACTGACCTCGAGTTCATGGGACTTGAGCCAGAAGCTTGCCATCTGACCTACCAATTCTGGGATTTGCCAGCATCCGGAGCCCTGTGGGTTATCGGCCTATCGTCTGACATGATTCACCAGCTTTCACAGCCTTGCGAGCCAGCAGCCTGTGTTCTGAACTGTTGGTTTGGGATCGTCAGCACCTGCAACCACGTGAGTCAAGAGACACTGACACCTGACCCACGGATTTGGGACTTGTCAGCCTCCACAACCACATGAGCGATTTCCTTCATACAGTTTATGACTTCTGTGAGACACTGCAGCAAA
Source organism: Trichechus manatus latirostris (assembly GCF_000243295.1). Lineage (NCBI taxonomy): Eukaryota > Metazoa > Chordata > Mammalia > Sirenia > Trichechidae > Trichechus > Trichechus manatus. The sequence continues at coordinate 7,996,251 of NW_004444067.1, read as the reverse complement.
TTAGGGAACCCAAAATGGGAGGTAGAGTACTGAGGAGAGAAGGAATAGTTGATCTTAGAGATGGTGGAGTGGTACAGCAGTTTGGAAAAGTTGGACATTTGGGATATCTTTAACCACCTCCTCAAAGGAACAAGCCTTGCGTTGATCCTTATAAAAGAAATTATTCATTTATGATCTAACCAAATTTATAAACTATACCCACTCCTCACTTATCGACTATCTCATTATCCAACATCTTGCATTTACGACAAGAGTGAAAAAAAAAATCTATCCAACTACTTTGCGCATTAACGACATACGTCTCACAGTACCGAACGCTGAGGTGTGAGGTGAGAGTAACACTGGCTGTGATGGTTAAGACTGTCAATTTGGCTGGCCCATGATTCACAGTGGTTTAGCAGTTATATAATGATGTAATATTTGGCAGTTAGGTGATGGTGTAATTGAGCATGACACCATCTAGCAGTTATATGATGATCTAGTCATTCTCCATTTTGTGATCTGGTGTGGTCAACCTTCATTTTCGCCTAACACCAATTTTCACATAATGACCTGGTCTTTGGAAACTATGTCACTAAGTGAGGAGTGGCTGTAACTATATTAGCATAATGGGGATATGGGAAGAGTCAGTGAATATGTGGTTGAGGGTATGAGGGGTGGAGGATGAAAGTGAACTAATTCTTACTTATTCTATATGGAGAAATCGTCAGATAACTGCCTAGAAGGAGGAGATGGGGATCAAGGTGCAGCAAAATAACCTGGCAATTTAGAAATATGGAAGTAAATACCATAACAAAGAGCTAAAAGAGATGAACTGGTTGTCTCTGGGGGAAATGGAAAACAAGGAGGGGATAAGGTGGGCAGAGTGCCATATTAACATAAAAATAAATAAAAGCCAAAGATACAGTAGAGAGATGACAAGACACAGGATCAAGTCCTCAGGCACAGCAACAAACACATGGAGGTTAGACAGAAGCGAATGGAATCGATCTAGATACTCCAACGTAATATGCTGCTCAGGGTAAGCAACAGAAAAGCATATTAAGTTAACAAGTCAGGTTTGGAGATAGCAAATCAAAGGATCTTAATACCTCATTAAAGTTTGACTGTGATAAAATCTCATCTAGTCTTCATAACTCCTAAATATGATCCTTCTTATTCATTCTGTACATGACCACAAAATCATATTTCCCCAAATATCAATTGTTAACTGGGATAGTATCTACCCTGGATGTGCTGATTAACGAATACAGGAGCTTCTGCCTGTCACAATAGTTTGGGAAAAAGTGTGACTAGCTATTATATGCTTCTATACTCAGAAATGTCTCCACCAAAAAGAAATAGGCTAAAGACTGTATTTTCAGGGATCATTTCTATAGCTCATCCGGTAAACTAGATCTAGTACTGGAAATGGAACCACCAGAATGCAATTAAAGAGAATATTGATACATTGTGAAAAATGTAACTAACATCTCTGTGAACAATTTCTGTACAAACTGTCAAAAGGGAACCTAATTTGCTGTTCAAAGTTTCAGTGAAAATACAATAAAACATTATTAAAAAAAAAAAAGAAAGAAAGAAACAAATAGGCCAGTAAGTAACTAACATTTGCCCTAGAATCAGATTTGCTCATGTGTTTGACTGCCAGTATTATTCCTGTGAGGAGCCCTGGTGGTGCAGTGGTTAAAAGCTTCACTACTAACCAAAAGGTCAGTGTTTTGAACCCACCAGCAGCTCTGCAAGAGACAGATATGGCAGTCTGCTTCTGTAAAGATTTACAGCCTTGGAAACCCAATGTGGCAATTGTACTTAACCCTATAGGGTTGCTATGAGTCAGATCACCTCAACAGCAGCGGGGTTTGTTTTTGGTTTTTTTCATTCCTGTGCCTATCAGAGTTCATGGATACTAAAGCTGTCCTAACCACCAAATCCTATAATTTACCCTTTCAGTCTTCTGTTCCCGGTACCGTACTCATCCTTAGTTTTGCACACATACCTTGTTTCCCACACCTTGGCTGCCATCATCTGAAGGGCTGGAATAATAATTATCCTGTACCAAAACATTATGGATCCCTAGTGGCACAACAGTTAAGTGCTTGGCTGCTAACTGAAAGGTCAGTGGTTTGAACTCACCAGACACTCCCTGGAAGAAAAGACTCAGCGATTGCTCCTGTAATGATTATAGTCTAGGAAATCCTATAGGGTGGTTCTACTCTGTCCTCTACAGTTGCTATGAGACAGAATTGACTCCATGGCACAGAATAACGAAAACATTTATCTTCTGTTTATGTTACAACTCTTGACTGAACCCAGTTATTAATACTGTCTGCTACCCATAACCAATGCAACACTATCATTCCTGTGCTAAAAAATCTAAAATGTTAAACAACAGCAACAACAAAACACAAAGCCCTATGATAGCCCTCTTTACAAACATATAAAACAGAGTAATCTAGAAAACAAACTCAAAGACCTTAAATCACTACATGTAAATTCATATTCTACTTGTCTCCAACAAATAACTTCTGTTCCAGTCAGCCAATCTATTTTCTTTAATACTTAATTTTCCATTACTGAGGACCTGCACATTTTTTGCAATGGCTGAGGTTAGTGTCTACTATCCCCTTTATTTGAAATCTTGATCTCTTTCATGGAGTGCCTACTCTTCCCCCCCAAAAAAAGAAAGCAAAACAAGGCCTTCATCAATCTCTTCATGAAAGTTTAACATCCATTTTTCTTTATTTCATTTACAATTCACCATTCCCTGTCTATAACATTCTTTGGACACAATCTTTTTAAACTTGCACTATAAAATGCTTCACGTTCAAACAATCAATACTTTAATATTTCAGTAAACTATGCTTTCCCCTCCCAAATTAAATTTATAGCTCAAGAGACTGCATAATTCATTTGTAATTTTTATTCTCTTCAAGTCTTTTCCCATAAACATTAAAGCAGAGGTGTTGTATCACAGAATCACCTGTCCCGGCTCTACCCTGGCCCTAATGAATAAGAATCTAGAGATGACATTTGGTATGTATAGTCTAAAAAATTTCCCAAATAAATCTCATGCATACCTGCCATATTTCAAGTCATCAATCTCAGACTAAAATCAGAATCAGATTGCTATAGTTATTAGTTGATGTCAAGTCGATTCTGACTCATAGCGACCCCATGTGTTACAAAATGGAACTGCTCTATAGAGTTTTCTTGAGTATAATCTCAATGGAAGCAGATGGCCAGGCATATATTCCACAGTACTTCTAGGTAGGTTCAAACTGCCAACATTTAGGTTAGCAGTCAAGTGCAAACCATTTGCACCACCTAGGGATCTAGTATCAGATTAATGCATATTAAATTGGAATCAAGGAATGAACTGCAAGGACTTAACAGGCTTTCTAGAATGCTGAAAATATAAATTGTTCAAGCCAAGTGTCTGCTTGAGAACACAGCCTTTCTGACACAGCTTGATTCGAGCCAAATGCTTTTAAGAATTCTCTTAAGTAGAAATTCATATCTTAACCTTATAGGTTCCTCCTGAAAGCTGACACAAGCCTTGCAATATGGAAGAGCAGTCATGTAGCAAGAATTCAATCCAGCAAGATGCACTTGCCAACAGGCAGCTGTGTGCCCTTGTAAGGAGCCTGGGACTACGGAAGCTATGCTGACATGCGTTGCATACCAGCTCCTTCCCTACGTGGCCATATTACCACTGACAACTTGTCATACTCTTGACTACATGACGAGGAAATTTAATCTAATCTTACTGTGTAGTATGTGTTTGTGTTGACTTTCCCATCAAATCATCACCCTCCAAAAATGCTGCATTAAAGAAATCCATAAGGAATGAATTACTATGAAACCACAGCCATTTAAAAGTAAGTTCCACATGATATTCTTGATGTGGGGAAATAATTCTCAGGCCCCAGATACTCTAATAAAAGATGCTACATTAAGCTGGATAGGACATTGGCAAAAGCTGGAATAGGCGAGGAACTTTGGGAAAGAGGTATAGATACATACTACATTTAGAATGGGAAAGTAAAACAAGTTCAAAGGCCCAGATGCAGCAAAAGAATATCGTATGTTCAGAGACTGATAGAAAATTAAATAAGATGGAGAGAACAATTAGTGTGAGAAATGTAGGGAAGACTGCTCTGAACTGACAAGATGGCATATATTACAGAGATCCTTGAAAGAAGAGCTCAAAATATATACGCCTTTGCAGTAACTAGAGGGTGGGCAGATGATTTAAGCTCTCCCTAGAAGGTACATCTACCTCAGTCTTAGAAATGAGAACCACTGATACAAAGAAACAGGGCCGCAAGAAGCTTTCTGGTGTACTAGAGGCTTCACCAAGAGTTCTTGAAGCAGCCTTCACAGTGAAACTTCCAATGCCCAGAACGAAGTGATGCCAGTGTTACAGACACGGGTCTAAAGCTCAGAGATAGCAGCTTCATGGCCCCAAATCTGGTTTCCAACCCCAATTTCTGCCTTCCCTTACCCCTGTGATTATTTAGAACACCCAAGATGGTTTTAATGAATTTTCTGCTTAAATCAGCCAGAATTATTTTCTGTTGCTTACAACTAAGAATCCTAACTAAAACAGAATATGACAGGAGTGGGATGCTGTGAAAACACACCCCAAAATGTGGAACTGCCTGAATGGAAGTGGCAGGAGCACCCAAGAAAACGTGAGGCAGTTCCTGCTATGTCGTGTCCAAGTTGTCTTTACGCTGCTTCTGTGGCCCTTAGGGCACCTCAGGTTGCATCAGAGGCCTTATGTGTACTTTCCCTGTCTCATTTAAGCTCGTGCTCTCTTACTCCCCTCATATTCTCACTCCTATACTCTTCCTATGCTCCCATTAAAACAGGCTCATTTCATTACGCATTTAAACAGGTTTTTCCCCCTTTCCCTCACTTGATGTGACCTAACTGCTCCCATCGCCCAGTTCCCACTAACTCACCTGGAAAGCTCTGATTTGGGATTTGGGCCTTTATCATCCTCAACTCTTCTCCTTGTTTGAACTTGAATATTATATCAGGTTTGGTATGTTGATACCCTATTCAAAGAAAATCATGAGACAATCTGGACCAAAACTGCTTGGGATTCAAGGATTCTGAAGAATGAGCAAGACTCCATTTCACAGACTAATTAATGAAACTGCCTGTTATGGATTGAACTGTGTCCACTTCCCCCTAAAATATGTGTTGGAATCCTAACTCCTATACCTATGGTTAAGAAATTGCCTGCTAACGAAAAGGTCAGCAGTTCTAATCCACCAACTGCTCCCTGGAAACCCTTTGGGGCAGCTCTACTCTGTCCTATAGGGTCGCTATGAGTCAGAATTGCTAGGAATCGGAATGAACTCGACTGCAACAGGTTTGGTTTTTGTTTATACCTATGGATGTAATCCTACTTAGAAACAGGGTTTTTTATGTTAATGAGGCCATTATCAATGTAGGGTGTGTCCTAAACCTAATTATTTCTGAGTTAAAAGAGCAGCATAAACAGAGACAAGGAAGCACAAATGGGGAAGATAGTTGCCACCCATTTGAAGACTGCCAAGAAACTGAGGCATGCTGGATGGAAGAGACAAGGAACTTCCCCCAGAGCTGACAAGACAGAAAGCCTTCCCCTAGAGCTGGTGCCCTGAATTCAGACTTCTAGGCTTCTGAACTGTGAGAAAATAAATCCCTGGTTTTTTTAAAACCACCAACTTGTGGTATTTCTGTTACAGCAGCACTAAGAACCTGAGACACTACTCTTCAGCATTTTGGCAAAGTACAGACCATTCAACTGGCACACTCTGAAGCTAAAGGGGATCTGAGAAAAACTGACCTCTAGAATTTAGATTCAAAATCACTAAGTGTTTTATACAAGTCCCCCAGCTTTCAACAACCAAGGAAGGGAAGTCAGCCAGTCACATACACACTTCCTTGGAGAGGCAGAACTTACCCAAGGACATCAGGTTGCTATAGTTCTCCAACATCACAGTCCTGTACAGGCTCTTCTGAGCAGGGTCCAGGAGCCGCCACTCCTCCCAGGTAAAATCCACAAACACATCTTTGAATGACAATGGTCCCTGAAAATCATAGTCCTGTTCAATCTCTAGTGATTCTCTTGAGTTTGTGCAAAACAACAGGCTGCCTAGTATGTTCATTATTTTCATTCTATTTTGTGGAAAAAAACCAAAATCGTATTGAAGATATTCCATGAATGTGCCTTAGATCATTCATCCTTTCACTCAATACATAGTAACTGAGATAGTCTCTCTTTAACTTTTTTCCCACTTTAGAGCCACACATAACTTTTTTAAACTATCCTAGGAGCCGTATGTATTACGTGACCAACTGTCCCAGTTTGCCCAGAACTGAGGGGTTTCCTCAGCTACGAGATCTTCAGTGATAAAACCAGAAAAGTAGCAGGCAAACCAGGCTGGTTCATCATCCTACATCTGCAACAGTTATTGACTCCTAGGTGCCAGGTGATACCATAATAAACGAAATAGGGTCCTGTCCTCAAGAAGCCTTCAGTACTGTAGACGGAAACAAAGTTAAATATGTGCAAACGCAATCAGGAGTCCAAGAAGCTATGACAGAGACATACAAAGTACATTGTGGGCACAAGGGAAACGAGCACAGCTACTTGATGGTGTCAGGTGAGTCTGTGAAAGGGTCCAACAGGACTGACCAATACAAGAAAAGACATGGGAAAGCTTGGTGGAAGAAAAAGGCAATAGCTGTAAGCAGCAGCAGTTTGTGGGGCAAAAAAGCTAAACAAGAATATATAGAGATGACAAAAAATCATATGAAAAGATGAAGAACAATAATAGCTATTAAAAACAAAAAAAAACCTCATTGCTGTTGAGTCGATTCTGATTGATAGATTCTGCTTCACAGCGACCCTATAGGTCTGAGTAAAACTGCCCCAGAGGGTTTCCAAGGAGCAGCTGGTGGATTTTAACTGCTGACCTTTTGATTTGCAACCACAGCACTTAACCACTATGCCACCAGGGCTCCATTAGGAATTGCAAACTAAAACCAAAATGAGATACCACTATACACCTATCAGAGTGGCTGAAAGCCACAAAAAAAAAAAAAAAAAAACTGACACTACCAAACACGGGTATGGATGTGGAGCAGAAAGAACTCTCCTTCATTGCTGTTGGGAGACACTTGGGAAGACTGTTACAAAGCTAAACACAGCCTTACCATACAATCTAGCAATTGTGCTCCTAGGTATTTACACAACTGATATGAAAGCCTACATACATACAAACACTTGTATGTAATTTTTTATATCATTTATAATCTCCAAAAACTGAAAGCAACTGAACATCAAGAATTACAATAAAGGTAATAAAATAGACCAACAGAACAGAATACAGAGTTACAAATTATATGGACACTTAGTATGTGACAAAGACAGCACTGTGAGCCAGGGCGAAGGTCAATCATTGCAACGGGGCTGGGACAATTCGGTAACTGTGTGGGAAAAAAAAAATCTTTACTCCTACTCACACCAAACAAAAAAATTCCAGGTATAATGTAAATGTAAATCTGAAGGATAAAACAATATACCAAAAGAGCTTAGGAAAAGAAAAATTTTACTTTGGACACAAAAAGCAGTAGTGATTAAAAAAAACAACATAAACTAGAGTAAGATAAAATTTAAAATGTTCAATAGACTACATTAAGAGAGTAAAAAAGCAAGCCAAAAACACTGTAAACAAACACTGAATTCTAGTTAATGATGTGCATGCTAAAGTATTCAGAGGAGGCAGTACTGCAGTCTACAGTTATGAAATGCAAGAGAAATAAAAGGGATTCATGGATGCGTAACCACAACCAAAATGGCTCAAATTAAAAAGACTAACAATAATAAATGTTGGTTGAGAATGTGGAGCAAGTGGAACTCTCAAATACTGCTAAAGGTAGTATAAACTGGTAAATATAAGAGCAGGTGCGGATCTTCAAAGTGCTGAATGACAAATATAAGCAAATTAACAAGACACACACATTCAATAACATAAATTAAAAATATATACACAGCAATCAACAACATACATTTTCTAAACCACGTAAACAATAGGATATATATAAAACACAAAGTAATTCTGGGGGAGTGGGAAGGAAATAGAAGTGGAGTATGGGAAAACAATGGAATAAATACAGGTAGATAGGGGCCTATAACACACAAATGATGATAAACAGACCATGAACCGAGGAATGGTTAACTTAACCCTTTGACCTAAGGACATCCATTTCCTCTCCCACTAATTAAAAAAGAAGAGGAAAAAAGTGAAAATAAATAAACAAGCCCACTTACCCAGGACTTGGTTGTTTCTGGCTGCTTTTGGTAAATCAACAGCCACTCTAGGACACGCCCTGTCCTGTGGCTTGTCTGGCTCCACCCAGGTGCTCCAGGGAGAGGTCTCTGGTCAGGGGTCTCTTCACCCAGGATGGGTTCCTGGCCTGGGAGCTTTCTGATCCTTATGTCACACGGGTTGTCTCTTTCCAGGAGAGGTGGTACCTGTGGATTCAAGAGTAAACGCATGTGAGCGAGCAGCTTTCCTCAGTCTACACCTTAGTGGCTTGCTGGTGAACTGTGTTCACATGGAGCCAGCTGCGTTTTCTGTGGACTGTGGTAGGTGCTCTACAGGGAACAGGCAAGACTGCATGCACACGGGAACCCACCAGGCTGATGACGGAGCCCCATCCAAAGACTGCACAGGCCCCAGGAACCCCCAAAGTACAATGACCACACCTAAAGTTACTCGCTATTCACTCTTAACAACTTGTGGGCAGTCACTATCAGGAGAACATAATGACAGATGCTAAGGAGCTAAAAACTGTTTTAGCCAGGGTGTAGATGAGTTTGAGACTGAAATAAAACAATATGCGTTTCAATTCAAGTTTCTCCTCTCACTATCTAGATATCCTTGGACAGGTCACTTATCCTCTCTGAGTCCTACCCTTTATTGGCTTTTGCTAAAACAGTGACAGTAGGATGAGATCAAGATGGCAACGTAGCTTTTTAATCTCCCAAAGCTTCCCAAATAAAACAAGAGTAAAAGAAAAAACCCATGGATATCTTTAAAAAAAAAATCCAGATGACTGGGTATCCCCACAGATCCCAGGATATAGATGGATGTGACCAAACCACACACGGCAGCAGGAATGGGACAAGTTCCCAGCAGAGGAAGGGGTGGGAAATGAGGGAAAGATACTGTGGCCTGTCCCTGCCCCCAAACAGGAATACATTCCTTGTCCCGAAACAGAATGGCTTCCTAACAGGCCAGGAAAGCCCATCTCATTTAAGCCCATTCAACATTATTATGGAATACAATAAAAATGAACCAAATGAGGCTCTGACAGACAATAAAAACACATCCACAATATCTAGCCATGCATACAAAAAACGGTATAAGCAAATATTTCAAAATGAGCAAAAAGAAATTAGGAAAACAACTGCAACTCTGAAAAGGAAGCAAGCAATACAGAGAAGTACCCCACGAGTTAGAGGATAGCAAAGGTGAAAAGTGAAGAAAACCAAAAAAAATAAGGAAGAGACGAAAAGAATTCAAGAGAAAGGTAAACAATGAATGAAATGACTTATGACTAGGCTGTTTACAGAGGCACTGTTCTGTAAATAAACTACAGTTCATCCACACAATGGAAGATTATATATCCACTAAAAGAGAAAGACAGACAGAGAATAAGAAACACAGACATTTAGGGCATGCTCAAGAGTTCATATGCTGAGTGGAAGAAGCCAGCTACAAAAGGCCACATAGTGTATAATTCCATTTATATGAAATAGCCAGAATAGGCAAATCTATAAAAAAAAAAAAAAAAAGTAGATTAGTGGTTGCCTAGCGCTGAGGGGGTAGGTGAGTGGGGGGTGAGTGACTACTTAGTGAGTACAGGGCTTCCTGTTGGGATGATGAAAATGTTCTAGACTTAGTGGTGATGGTTGCAAAACTCTATGAATATACTAAAAACCACTGCACTGTATACTTTAAATGGGTGAATTTTTTGATATATAGCTCAATAAAGCTGCTACATTTTTTTTTTAAAAAAAGGGCACATTCAAAAGAAAACAAGTAAAAACTGTATCAATATGAACTCATGATTTTTTGTCCTTTCTAAAAATCCCCAGTTCTACCTACTGAAACTGCCTAGAAGCAATGACATTCCAGTATCAATGAACAACTTAAAACCCCAAAATGTGGTCTTTAAGCAGTTTGCCACTAAAAGGAACAAGAGTTGATTCCAGATCTGGGACAAGGAATACTCAAGATGAGTCTAGAATATTTTGTTGTGCCCAAAAGAAGGAAGATCTAAGAATAACGAAGTCATTTCAAAGAACAAAAGAGCCAAGCTAAAGAGGCTCCCTCTGGCCAAGCTGGGACAGTTTAAGCATCTAAAAGATAATGACTGCAGATGATTTAAACTCTTTGAATATATACAAATTAAGAGTTTTAAAATCATACTTACTCCAAGTGACAAAAAGTCATTCATTCAATCCATTAATCAATCAATAAATTTAAGAAAATCCAACAAAAACTCCACTGTGGTCACCAACAGAGGTAAGTGTGGCATCAACTCCTTAGTATAACAACTGGCAATTAAAGGGAAAGAATTAAGCATGTGTCCTGCTGCCTTTCCTACACAAACCGTAGTTTTAAAAACCAAACAGCTCTAGTAGATGAGGAAAAGATCTTTTTTAGAGGAGACTTCTTTACATTCTTAACAGAAAAATTCCAGCTGATAAATACGGAAGGAATGATGGAATTAGAAATGCACTGCTTTGCAAACTCTGAAATAATTGGCTTAGGCGATGATGACCAACGGATGAAGCCACTGCGAAAGGTGGATAGGCACTTACAATGACAAGATCAGACTGTCCCCAACTGAGCCCACTGATCAATCTTCGCCTCTAAGAGTGAGCCAACCACACGTTACGTACCTCCTGAGGTGATGCAGGAAATCCTGGTGCATAGTGGTTAAGAGCTACGGCTGCTAACCAAAAGGTAGGCAGTGGCGTTCCTCGGATACCCTGTGAGGCAGTTCTACTCTGTCCTATAGGGTCGCTATGAGTCGGAATCAACTTGACGGCAGTAGGTTTGGTTTTGGGTTTTCGAGGTGATGCAAAACAAAGCACTACGAAGTATTCTTACTGAAAAAATAAAAAGTAATCTAAAAGCCTTTAAAGCTAGCTTTCAATTACTGGAAATACAGGAGATACTGACATCACAGTGAAACAAAGGGAAAATTTATCTATAGAAGACATTCTATAAAACAAATGACCGAGCATCTTTAAAAAGCCACTGGCACTTAAAAAGTAAAAGAGAAAGAAAGAAGGAAGGGCGATTCTGGATTAAAAGGCTTAAAGTACATAACAATAAAAAGGGTGAACCTCATCTGGATTCAGATTCAAACCTGCAATTAAAAGGCATTTTATCAAGGAAATCTGGATATGGAATAACCATTAGATGACACCAAGAAATTAGTATTTTGTTAGATGAGATAATGGCACTGTAGTAAGTCAGAAAAAATCCTTATGTTTGTTTAATGCATAAGGAAGCATGCAGGCATTAAAGACACGACGAGACTGAGTTTGCTTTAAAATACTTTAGCAATAAAGGGGGAGAACAGATCAAGCACGTGTGGCAGAACATTGATAATATTTGCAAGTGGGTGATGGGTAGATGAGATTTCACTGTAGATCCTCCCAACCTTTGTGTGTATTTGAAAATTTTCATAATAAAATGCTTTTTTACAAAAAATTAGGGAGAGTAAAGCAGACGTGACAGGGTGGCCAGGATGACTGCATGACATAATACATGAACACTGTAAAGCTCAGTAACTTTAAATTATTACTGGAACCAGATTTAGTAAGTCTGTATTTGGTGCAAAGTAATCAGCCAAGCTCTTTATAAGAACAGCATCCTTTAAGCCTCACAAACACCATGTGAGGTAGTTAAGGAAACTGAAACATGGAGTATGGTGAAATGAGTTCCTTTATGTGGCCTTCTGCCTTGGTTCTCTGGAAAAACAGCTTGAGAGATTTCTCCCCTAAGGCCTGAAGAATAAATTTTGCCCTAGTTTTCTACCCCAGAGGGTTTGTTACTTTTGTCCAGGTTGACTGACATTTCCCGGGCAAGCTGTAAACAACCTGATGGTTTGATACTTTTTGTCTGGCCCTAGGCTGCAGCGTGTCCTATGGTTGGTCTATCTTACACACCTTGCAAGGACTGGTCAATACTTATGCAAATTAAATGACTACAGCCTACTATGGAAATGAAGTGACTATGGCCTACCAAGAGGGGGCTGGTTAGTCTGTGGCCCTGGTGGGAGGGCCACGCCTTAAAATGGACCAGGAATTTACTTATATATGCAGCCAACTCCACAAAGGTTTCCAGACAGGAAGAGAAGGAAGAAAGAAGCAAAAGGAGAAAAGGCAAGTGAGGCAGGAAGAAGCAGAGAGGGAGAAGGCGAGGAACCTCCTAAAAGAGCTGTAACACGGGTCAAGGACTGTAACACTAAAGACAGCGACAGGCTGGAAGGTGACCTGCAGCAGACCTGGCGATGACAGGCCTGGAAAGGACCCTCTGGCAGAGTCGGTGGTGACGGCAGAAACCTGCTGCTAAGAAAGCAGCTAAGAGAGCTGAGCGAAACTGCCACACTGGCTCTGAGGTGAGTCACTCAGCAGTGCAAAGGCCGATGGCAGGGAGGCCAAATGCAGACATGTCTGCACAGCTGACTGGGGGCATGCACAACAAAAAGGAGGAGCCTGTCCTGAGAGGGCGGAGAGGAGGCCTGTCCTCAGGGGGCTGAGAAGAGACTTGCATGGTTGAAAAGGGGGCGTGCACGGCAGAGACAAAGGCCTGCTTCCTTGCGCAGCCCAGAGGAGCTAAGTTGTCCTGAACTGAAGAAGGGAGGGATGTGCTCTCCACTTTGAGGGCGCCTTCAAGACTTTGCCTACATGCATCCTGATCCTGATCCCAAGTTGTAGCCTGTTGATCCAGATTCTAAGTTGTACCCTGTTACTTCCTTAATAAACCACTTAACTGAAGTATGGGCTGTGAGTTCTGTGTGGCCATTGCAATGAACTATCAAACCAAGCAAAGAAGTACAGTGCCGTGGGAAGGATGGCTGGTGTCAGAACTGGTAAAATGGTTGCAGAGTGGAGGTATGTCTGACCTCCACCTCACAGGAATCAGCCTTGGGCTGATCCTGATTCTCATTATCTCTCATAAAGTTAGATTTGGACACTACTGCCACCATTTACATGGAGAGATTAGAAACTCGTTCTATTAACTGACAGAGATAAGGGTATGCTTTGCTCCAAAGAACACACCTTTGAACACTAAAGCAGACTTTTAATGTCCGTAATGGCTGACTTGCTGTTGAAAACAAGCCTTCACTAAAAACAACTAAACTTACTGATAAAAGAAGTTTAAAAAAAATCCTTAAAAGTAACAAAGAGCTGACAATATAGTAACAGATAATCAAGCCAAAACATGAGAGAGAATGGGACCTCAGAAAAGTAAGAAAGCATGTAAGCTACTTTTACCCTAAGGTTACTTGCAGATATTAAAAAATAGAAACTTTTATTCTGATGGCCTTGCATCATGGTAAGAAAATGAAAACAAAATCAAAATCCAAGGCTGCCCCAGGATGGTACATCATATATAAAACCCTTTTCAAAGAAGCCAGGACTCCAAATTGCTACAAACCCAGGACAGGAATGAAGCAGAAGCCCACCTCTTTTTTGATACTAGTGAGTTCCCCCCGCCTCGATCTTTAGGATTGGCTCTTTTTAAGTCTAGTGGATGGCAAAACTGACTAATCCGCTTCGTGGGCCACAGGCACCTTATTTGCCTATGCCAGAAAACCCCAGCAAGAGCTTTACATCATTTGCATAGTCCCACCTAACCATTTTGTGAGAGTTACAAGACCATGGCCAAAAAGAACGTACAAAAAGAAACCCATTGACCTGCACTCGCTACCCCATTTCTTCACATACACACTCTCACTCTCTCTCTTGAAATATTACCAGTGACAACCACTACTACTATGACCCCTAAATTCAATTTATGTTTTTATGACTGCATATTACTGGACCTCCATGCAGCATCTCACATGGCAACCGTTTCTGAGGTTTCCTTTTCTGTAACTCTGAAACACAACCCTCTCCTTATTTTCTCTCACTTACATTGGGCTCCATCTCAGTCTGCAGCCCCTCTTTCCCTCCCTGTCCCTTCCTGGTCATTTCCCTGAGCATTGTCCTCAATCCTCATCATAGTACACGCTCCCTGAGCTAATTCAGTCACATTTAATCAGTGTAACATGTCCAGACCTTTTCCTTAAAATATATGCCTACCCACCTACCCATCAACACCCCCACGTGGATGGCCCAATCTGTATAAAACTGAAATCTTCCCCACAATAAAAACAGTCTTCCATAACTTGGGGAATGGCTGCCATCCCCAACCCAGGTCCACAGAGCAGAACTCCAGGGGTCATTTCTGGCTCTCCCCTTTCCCACACCACCAGCAGCCAACTAGTTACCAAATCCAGTTCTTCTTCTTTACCATCTCTGCAATCTGTCTTCCTCCTGTCTTTTCACTGGCACTGTCCTATCCAAAAAACCTTTTTGAAACCACTTCGGTAAGTCTCCTTCCCTTACAGGATAAAGTCCAAGTTCTTAGTCTGGCACATAAAGCCCTCTGTATCTGGTCTCTGCCTATGGCTGTGGACTCATTTCTTAATACACCCTTACCCCTTCTAGCTCTCCAAACCCCAAAACTCTACATGCCAGCAACCCTAAAATGCTCAAAGTTCACCAACATACTAGGCCATTTCAAGCCTTTGAAAATTTGTACCTGTTGCTTCCTTTTCCTAGGCTGGCCTTCAGACTCTTGTTTACCTCATTCTTTCAAATCTCACCTTAAGGATCTCTTAATCCATGAAGTATTTCTTGGGTGTCCCCATACAGTTACACAACACCTCTCACTGTACTATTAACTTGTCTTTGTGCCTACAGGTTTTCCTGCCCATCAGACCACTGCTCTTCCAAGGCAGGGACCATGAACAACTCATCTTTACACTCTTAGCACCTGTTCTGGGGTCCAGCAAGTCAATAAACAAAACTGTGAAAAAAGTGAATAAACAAGAAATTTCCCAAACAAGGCCCAAAGATCTTAGACAGAAGACACTCAGAAAATATACACTGAAAAAAACTGAAAGATGGATGGGTGATTTTTCCTTGTTGCCCTCGCAGTCCACGGTACAAAGCTGACAGAAGAGACTGAAGGAAGTTTCTAAAGGAAAAGTATGATGACAAGAAGCATCTCCGTGAAGTCTAACATCCTCTCAGGAAGACTAGTAGCTTTTAAGATGGTCGGGTGGAGACAGCTTTAGGCAAGCTCTGATCCTAGAAGGGATGGTGTATGTGCCTCTCGGCGTACAGGGCAGCTTTTAAGGAATGAAAAAAAAAGCCTTACTCACCCAGACTGAAGCTGTCCGGATTCTCGTGGCCATCCCCACTGCCGGGTTCGTCCTGTCTGGGGATGGTAGAACCCGAAGGCTGCGGGAGAGAGAACCGTAAGAGAACTAACCGGTCTCCCTGATGTTACCACGCACTCGTCCCGAAGGAGATCTTCCCACCCCCACAGGGTTGAGAGGGAGAGCACTAGAGCAGCCTCTCCTTCGCGACGATGAGGCCCCTTCCCTCACTCAGCTACGGAGCTCCCCACCTCCACCAAAACATACCCGCAAACTCGGGCCAACCAACCGCACCAGGTCTGGAGAACGAAGGAGTAAGTCAAAACTGGTACTGTACTGTCCCGCCACCTTGAAACTGCACGGATCCAAGCCCATTCGGTTCGGTCCCACCGCTGGATGGGCAGCAGGGGAACTCCGTGAAGACTGGTTGCCTCCACCTCCCAGACCTGCAGCAGAGGGATTCTCACCAGATTGTTTCCGTCTTCGCTCCTGACCCTGCAGCGCCTGCCCCAGGCCCTTCGGCAGACCCCCCTCTGGCCAGACGACGTCAGTCCCCCCAACGCCTGGGTCAACACTACAGCTGACGGTCGCCGAAAAAACAACAAACCTCTCCCAGCTGCACAGAACAATGGCGCCGTTATAGACGCACACGAAATACATCACAGCTATCTGAGGGGGGAAGAAACTACAACTCCCAGAAGGCTCTGGGGAAGTTCTTCCAGAGCCTGGCTGGCTGCAGCTTGGACTGAAGTGCCCGATTGCCTAGCAAATAAAGAGGATGCTGCCCAGAAGGAATGGTTCTTCCCCCAGAACCTTCAGAAGA
This sequence comes from Trichechus manatus latirostris, assembly GCF_000243295.1. NCBI lineage: Eukaryota > Metazoa > Chordata > Mammalia > Sirenia > Trichechidae > Trichechus > Trichechus manatus. The sequence goes on along the minus strand of NW_004444067.1, from coordinate 7,979,909 downwards.
TGCACGGCCCTACCAACACCTTGATTTTGTACTTCTAGCCTGCAGAAGTGAGAATAAATTTATGTTTTAATCCATCCAGGTAGTGGTAATTTATTACTGTAGCGCTAGGAAACGAATACCAAAAACCCACTACATGGAGTCCATTCCGACTCATGGCGACCTCACAGGGTTTCCAACGCTATAAATCTCCACGGAAGCGGACTGCCAGACTTTCTCCTGTGAAGAGCTGGCGGGTTCGAACCCGCCAACATTTCAGTTAGCAGTCCAGTGCTTAACCACTGAAGCCACCAGGACTCCTTGGAAACTAATACACTACCAATGGCGGTTAAGTTCCAAAAACCAGTAATTACTATTACTAGCAGCATTTACATGGAGCAGATTTTCTGTTTCTCAGCAACCCCTGGTTTTTATTGAGGAAAAAGTAAAATCGACTTTACTGAGATAAAATTAGACAACTGAATCCATTTAGTGTTTACAGTTTGATGAGTTTGACAGATGAATACAGTTATGTAACCACCACAATTAAGACAGAACATTTCCGTCACCTCCAGTTGATGTTCCTCCTTGCAGTCAGTGACTCCCCCAGCTTCTGGCAACCACTACTTTCTACTATTATGGATTAATCTGCATTTTATGGAATGTTATAAATGAAATCATATATACTTTTTTGTCCGACTTCTTTTCCCTAGCATGTTTTTGAGGTTTGTAAATGCTGTTGAATATATTATGTGTCTGGCAGTTTGTCATACTGTGGTGATTTGCATTTTGCTGTGATGCTGGAAGCTATGCTACCAATATTTCAAATACCAGCAGGGTTAGCTATGGTGGACAGGTTTTAACTGAATTTTCAGACTAAGACAGACTAGGAAGAAGGACCTGGAGGTCTACTTCTGAAGAAAATTAGCTAGTGAAAATTTTATGAATAGCAGCGGAACATTGTTTGACACAGTGCTGGAAGATGAGCCCCTCGGGTTGGAAGGCACTCAAAATATGACTGGGGAAGAGCTGCCTCGACAGGTGACCTTAATGACGTGGATGGAGTCAAGCCTTCAGGACCTTCATTTGCTGATGTAGAACCACTGAAAATGAGAAGACACACTTGCAAACATCCATTAATAATTAGAACATGGAATGTACAAAGTATGAATCTAGAAAAATTGGAAACCATCAACAATGAAATGGAATGCATAAACATCAATATCACAGGCATAACTGAGCGGAAATGGACTATTATTGGCCATTCTGAATCGGACAATCATATCGTCTACTATGCCGGGAATGACAAAGAGGAATGGCATCAAGTTCACTGACAAAAAGAACATTTCAAGATCTATCCTGAAGTACAAAGCTGTGATAGGATAATATCCATAGGCATACAAGGAAGACCAGTTAATATGACTATTATTCAAATTTACGCACCAAACACTAAGGCCAAAGATAAAGAAATTGAAGATTTTTACCAACTTCTGTAGTCTGAAACTGATCAAACATGCAATAAAGATGCACTGATAATTACTGGTGATTGGAATGCAAAAGTTGGAAACAAAGAAGGACTGATAGTCGGAAAATATGGCCTTGGTGACAGAAACAATGCCAAAGATCGCATGACAGAATGTTGCAAGACCAAAGACTTCTTCACCGCAAATACCTTTTTTTCAACAGCATAAACGGCAGCGACTATACACGTGGACCTCGCCAGATGGAAAACACAAGAATCCAATTGACTACATCTGTGGAAAGAGACGATGGAAAAGCTCAATATAATCAGTCAGAACAAGGCCATGGGCCAACTGCAGAACAGACCACCAATTGCTCATATGCAAGTTCAAGCTGAAGCTGAAGAAAATTACAAGTCTACGAGAGCCAAAGTACGACCTTGAGTATATCCAACCTGAATTTAGAGACCATCTCAACAACACATTTGACCCACTGAACACTAATGACCGAAGACCAGACGAGTTGCGGAATAACATCGACATCATAAGTGAAGAAAGCAAGAGGTCGTTAAAAAGATACGAAAGAAAGAAAAGACCAAAATGGATGTCAGAAGAGATTCCGCAACTTGCTCTTGAATGTTGAGCAGCCAAAGTGAACGATGAAGTAAAAGAGCTGAACAAAAGACTTCAAAGGGTCGCTCGAGAAGACAAAGTAAAGTATTATGATGACAAGTGCAAAGACCTGGAGATAGAAAACCAAAAGGGAAGAACGTGCTCGGCATTTATCAAGCTGAAAGAACTGAAGAAAGAATTCAAGCCTAGAGTTGCAAGGATTGAAGGATTCTACAGGGAATATATTAAACAATGCAGGAAGTATCAAAAGAAGATGGAAGGAATACAGAGTCACTATACCAAAAAGAATTGGTCGACATTCAGTCATTTCTGGAGGTAGGATATGATCAGGAACTGATGATACTGACGGAAGACGTCCAAGCTGCACTGAAGGAACTGGCGAAAAACAAGGCTCCAGGAATTGACAGAATACCAACTGAGATGTTTTAACAAATGGATGCAGCACTGGAAGTGCTCGCTCATCTACGCCAAGAAATTTGGAAGACAGCTACCTGGACAAGTGACTGGAAAAGATCTATATTTGTGCCCATTGCAAAGAAAGGTGATCCAACAGAATGTGAAGATTATCGAAGAAGATCATTAATATCACACACAAGTAAAATTTTGCTGAAAATCATTCAAAAGAGGCTGCAGCAGTATATCAACAGGGAACTGCCAAAAATTCAAGCTAGATTCAGAAGAGGATGTGGAAGAAGGGATATCATTGCTGATGTCAGATGGATCTGGGATGAAAACACACAATACCAGAAAGACATTTACCTGTGTTTTACTGACTATGCAAAGGCATTTGACTGTGTGGATCATAAATTATGCATAACATTGCAAAGAATGCAAATTCCATAACACTTTATTGTGTTCATGAGGAACCTGTATGTAGACCAAGAGGAAGTCGTTCACAGAACACGGACACTGCGTGGTTTAAAATCAAGAAAGGTGTGCATCAGGGTTATATCCTTTCACCATACTTGCTCAGTCTATATGCTGAGCAAATAATCCAAGAAGCTGGACTATATGAAGAACAGGGCATTAGAATTAAAGGAAGACTCATTAACAACCTGCATTATGCAGATGAAAACAACCTTGCTTGCTGAAAGTGAAAAGGGCTTAAAGCACTTACTGATGAAGACCAAAGACTACAGCCTCTTGTATAGATTACATCTCAACATAAAGAAAACAAAAATCTTCACAACTGGACCAATAAGTATCATCATGATAAATGGAGAAAACTTTGTTGTCAAGGATTTCATTTAACTTGGATCCACAATCAATGCCTATGGAAGCAGCAGTCAAGAAATCAAACTATGTACTGCACTGGGCAAATCTGCTGCAAAAGACCTCTCTAAGGTGTTAAAAAGCAAAGACGTCACCTTGAAGACTAAAGTAGTGTTTTCAATCACCTCATATGCATGTGAAAGCTGGACAATTAATATGGAAGACTGAAGAATTGGTGCCTTTGAATTATGATGTTGGCAAATATTGAATATAGCATGGACTGCCAAAAGAATGAACAAATCTGTCTTGGAAGAAGTACAGCCAGAATGCTCCTTAGAAGCAAGGATGGCGAGACATCGTCTCATATACTTTGGACATGTTATCAGGAGGGACCAGTCCCTAGAGAAAGGCATTATGCTTGGTAGAGGGTCAGTGAAAAAGAGGAAGACCCTCAAAGCAGTGGATTGACACAGTGGCTGCAACAATGGGCTGGAGCATAACGATTGTAAGGGTGACTCCGGACCCAGCAGTGTTTCGTTCTGTTGTACATAGGGTCACTATGAGTCGGAACAAACTTGGCGGCATCTAACAATAACTTTTGTGTAGGACTTCTCCTAGCATAATGTTTTGAGATTTGTTCATACTGTTGAATATATCAGTAGTTATTTTTTTAGTGCTTTCTATTGTATGCATATAGCACAATTCATGTATCTATTTAATACACACCAGCGATTATGTTTGTGTTCATTCCACTTTGGGGTTCACATAAATGCCGCTGCTATGAACATTCATATACACATTTTTGTGTATCCCTAGGAATGGAATTGCTAGATTATACAGTAACTCTATGTTTAACATTTGGAGGAACTGTCAACCTGTTTTCCAAAGTGGCTGCACCATTTTACAGTCCCACCAGCAATGTATGACGTGGTATCTCATTGTGGTTTTATTTGCATTTACCTAATAACTAATGATGTTGAGCATCCTTTCCCGTTTGTATTGGTCGTTCACATCTTTGTGAAGTATCTGTTAAAATCTTTTGCACTTTTATGTCTTCTAAATATTGAGATGTATAGGTTCTTTATATGTTCTGGATACAAGCCCTTCTTTAGATACATGTGTCGTGAATGTTTAATTCATCTGTGGTTTTCCTTTTATGTTCTTAACAAATGTATTTTAAAGAGCTGAAGCTTTTTCAAACAGTGTAAACTAGCATTTATTAAGTGCTTAGAACTGATTCATTTAATCCTTACAAGGACTTCATGGGGTAGGCACATTTTTCCCCATTTAAAGATGAGAAAAGAAAGCACATGAGAATTTCAAAGGCACTGAAAATCCTGCGATGAGGAAACACATTTGTTTTGCTTAATCCAGAATTTTCCAAATTTAACTGACCATAGAAATGCATTTTTTTCTTTTGTATGTTAATGATATCCTGTAGATCCAGAAATACATTATTTTGGGAAAATTTGTCCCAGTCTAACACCCTTTTTTATTGTTGTAGTTTAAAATGAAGTTTACATTTCAAATTAGTCTCCCAAAGATTTCTACATACATTGTTACATGACCCTAATTGCTCTCCCCATCCTGTGACAGCACACTCCTCCTTTCCACCCGATTCCCCATGTCCATTCAACCAGCTCCGAACCCTCTCTGCCTCCCCGTCTCACCTCCGGACAGGAGCTGCCCGTTTAGTCTCTTGTATCTACTTGAGCTAAGAGGCACACTCCTCACGAGTATCACTTTATGTCCCACAGTCCAGTCCAATCCCTGTCTGAAGAGTTC
>NW_004444067.1:7947842-7974743 GCF_000243295.1 Trichechus manatus latirostris | reverse complement strand
CAGTCCAGTCCAATCCCTGTCTGAAGAGTTCGCCTCGGAAATTGTTTTAGTTCTGCGTTGATAGAGAATCCAGGGGCCATTCTTTCCGGGGTTCCTCCAGTCTCAGACCATTAAGTCTGGTCTTCTTACTGGAATTTGAGTTCTGCACCCCACCTTTCTCCTGCTCCATCAGGGACTCTCTGTTGTGTTCCATCAGGGAGGTCGTTGGTGGTAGCTGGGCACCATCTAGTTAAGAGAGCTGAAACTTTTGATTCAGTTTATCTTTTTTTTCCTTTATGATTTGTGCTTTTTCTGATGTAAGAAATCTCTGCCTAGCCCGAAATTCATAAGAATTTCCTCCCAGGTATTTTAAATTTTTAGCTTTTACATTCAGGTCTGTGACGCATTTTGAGTTGGTTTTTGTATAAGTGAGGACTGAAGATTCCCCCACCAACAAATAGCCAGTTGTTAAGCACCATTCATTAAAAAGATTATCCTTTCTTCATTGAATCTTTTTTTGGCAGCTTCGTTGAAATTCTATTGACAACATATGTGTAGGTCAGTTTCTGGACTTTCTATTCGGTTTCAGTGATCTATGTCTATCCTCACGAAAATACCATAGTCTTTATTAGAATGGTTTATAGTAAGCTTTGAAATCAGTTAAGTCCTCCAACTTGGTTCTTTTTAAAAATTGCTTTGGCTATTCTAGGTCCTTTGCATTGCCATATAAATTTCAGATCCACTTATCAATTTCTAAGCGCCTGAGGAATTTTGATTGGAGTTCCAATGAATCTAAAGATTTGAGAATTGCATTCTTAACAACAGTGAGTCTTCACATCCGTGATCATGGTATAGCTCTCCATTGCTTATGTGTTTACTATGTATTTTTTATTAACTTCTTTCAGCAGCGTTTTATAGTTTTCAGTGTACAGATCTTATATTTCATTAAATTTATCAGTAAGAATTTATTTTGTATGCCATTGTAAATTGTTTTTCTGATTTCATTATCTAATTGAAATGATGCTACCATACAGGGTTAAATTTTTATATATTGACCTTGTATCCTGTGACTTTGCTAAATTCCCTTGTTAGTTCTTTTTTATTTTTTTATTTTTTTTTGCAGATTTGACCTTCTGAAGAGAAAAAAAAAAATCCATTAAGAGATTGTTTCCTGATTCTAAAAGTAATATATAATGTTAAGGAGACTTTGGTAATAGAAAAGTATAAACAAACAGAAAAGTAAACTCCAATTCTCTCAATACGTAGGTTAACAAGTTTCTGTATAGTTTTTAGCAAGATTCATTTCAGTTTTTTACAATGCATTTATTTTTACATATTTTACATATTTCTGAGTTTACTCCAGATTGACAATTATTTATCATGCTTTTTTCATAAAACATCATAGCATCAGCACTTTTCCTATGTTACCAAACTTTCTGTGAACATAATTTTAAGGTCTCCAAAATATTCCATTTCATGGTTATGCCGTAAGTAACCATTACGCTACTGTACTTTAATTTTTCAAATTTTGCATGACTATAATGTTTCAGTAATCATCCATAGTCATATGTCCCTGTCCACATTACAGAGGTGGTCCTTAGAGTGTTAATAAAAAATAGCTAACACATATAACACTATGTGCTAGGTACTGTTTTAAGTGCTTCACACATATTATCTCATTTAATCCCCATAATAACCCTATGAGGTAGATACTAGCAGTACTCATAATACAGTTGAGGAAAGTGGGCCACAGGTCATCAGAAATTCAGAGGTCCAGCTAAAAGGCTACTCTTACTCCCATGAAGAACTTATAATGAAATTATACTTCAGATAGGACTATGTTATGCATGTGAATGGTACGTAAGCACTGAGAATAACTGACAACCTGGGATCTAGTGGAGCCCTGGTGGCAAATTGGTTAACAGCTTGGCTGCTAACAAAAGGTTGGCAGTTCAAATCCACCAGCCACTCGTTGGAAACCCAATGGGACAGTTCTTCTCTGTCCTACCGGGTTGCTATGAGTCAGGATTGACTCAACGGCACACAACAACAGTTCTAGCTCTAATTTCCCTCAAAGTGTGTGAGACCTCGGGCAACTCACTGGATCTCAACTGTACAATCAAGAGATCTCTTATGTTCCTTCTAGTTCTCAGGTCTTATGATTCTAACAATCATTTCTAGACTGACTCAGATAGACATCAAGATCTCTGTCCTATTGTCTCAATATTATTCATGTATCATTCAACAATCACTGAGAATCTTATATGCTCGAAAATAGCAAATCACCGCCAGTCCGTACACACAGGAGATCCAGTCAGAGAATGAAACAGAGAATTACAACAGATCCTCTTCCTGAATTTGTTTATTGCATCATGGACTTACCAGAGTGTCTGAAGGTTGGGATCCTCTCCCTAGAAGGGAACACCTTTGTACAAACGAACAATTTTGCATACATTATTAAAAACGGTTGACTGAACTCGGAAACGAATCCACACACACCCACCATGGGTCAGAGACTACCCATGTTGATAAGTCCTGATTTAGGCAAAAAAGGGAGACCACATGGAACTGGAAAGGGAGAACTCACAGAGTCTTTATAAGCACTCAGGCAGGTTTAAATTAAGTGACAGACACTAGGCTGGGGCAATAATAATATTGATGATTACAGTTAATAATTATAAAGTACTTAATATGTGTCAGGCACTATTCTAATTTGTTTACATGTTTAATATTCACCACAATCCTATGAAGTAAATACTGTTGTTACCCCTATTTTATAGACAAGGGTATCTGTAAGTTAGGCACAAAGAAGCTAAATAGCATACCCAAGATGACCTAATTAGGGGCAGACATGGGATTTCAATCTGTGTAGTCTTGCTCAGTCTATGCTCTAAGCACTATCTTTTCTTTATAAAGATAAAAGACCACCTTGAGAAGGAGGGCGGCATTGGGCAGTGCTGTGTTTATCCCATGAGTATACTTGCTCTAAATATTGCCCTATTATACACTACCACTCAAATGGGACCCTCCCTGACCTGTTCAAATGCCCAGTGTTTCCTCTAGCTCCCATCAGCCAGAAAATTACTGCGTTTTTAAATTCTCAGGTGCCTTTAGCACCATGTCTTCAAGAGTGGAACTCTAACTAATGACCCCAAACAACTCTGAATGAATGAAAAAGTTTGCTAGCAAACTTCCTTCAAGGTAGATGGAAAATTGAAGATTCCTTTTTTAAATCTTAAGTTTTTCAAAAATAATTGTTACAACACTGAATAAACCATAAAAAAGAAACTCACTCATAATTCCATTGTCTAAACTATCAATTCTGTTCACTTATGTACACCTTTCGATTCTTGCCTACATGCAAATATATTTAAAAACTCATACTGCTAGCAGTGTAAATGTATTGTTCTTTTACTGCATTCATTTTACCCGCTGCTAACCAAACTGTGGTTTACACCAGACACATAAAACAGATTAAAAACTACTAAGTGTCCCAGAGGAGTTGGATAATCAAGTAAACAACAGCACACTAACTCACTAGAATAACACTATCCATATTTTGTTGTAATATCTATATGTATTTTTTACTCTTCTCAGCAATAATTCTCTCTACAGTGGCAGTCTCGATTATTTACCTTTCTGATGAGGTAATGAAGCTGGGACACCCCTTAATAACAACTCACCAACTTAATGATTCCTTGTAAGATTCAAGCATTAAGGCTTGGTCAAGAATGCTTCTAGGCCAATTTCTTTTGTAGGAATTTGTGGAAAGAAGAAAATCCAATGTAATTTACTGCAATGTAATTTGAGAGGTTTTTTTTTCCATTTCTTTTTTTACCCCAGGATGTTCTCTAGTGCACAAAAGGAATAGTAACAATATTGAAAACATTTTCACACAGATTGCATGTATACAGCTCTTTCCAGAATGAGTTCTCTGATGCAAAATAAAGTTATTGCTCTTTGTGAAGAATTTTCCCTACTCATATTAGTACTTTATCCAATATGACTTGTCTGGTACCTAATAAGGTTAGAGCTATTAACAAGAGCTGTCCCACACTGATTACATGTTAAGAATTTCTCTCCAGTGTGAGCTATCTGATGTACTATAAATGGAGAGTTCTGGCTGAAGATAATTCCACACTGATTACATTTAAAGGTCTCTTCTCCAATATGAATTCTTTGATGCTTAATAAGGTCATTCTTCCGGATGAAGGCTTTCCCACACTGACAACATTCATATGGTTTCTCTCCAGTATGGATTCTCTGGTGCACGATCAGGGCAGAGCTCTGGCTGAAGGACTTACCACAATCATGACATTCATAAGGTTTTTCTCCAGTATGGGTTCTCTGATGTGAAAAGAGGTGAGAGCTTCGGCTAAAGCATTTCCCACAATCTTTGCACTCAAAGGGTTTCAGTCCAGTGTGTGTTCTATGATGCACAACGAGATGGGATCTCTGACTGTAAGACTTGCCACACTCATTACATTCATACGGCCTCACCCTGACATGTGTTCTCTGGTGCAGAATGAGGTGTGTGCTTTGTCTGAAAGATTTTCCACATTCAGGACACTCATAGGGTTTCTCTCCAGTGTGGGTTCTCTGGTGCCTAATAAGCCTGGAGCTATGAACAAAAGCTTTCCCACACTGAGTACATGTATACAGTTTGTCTCCAGTGTGAGTTCTCTGATGTGTAACAAGGTGAGAGAACCAGCTGAAGCATTTTCCACATTCTTTACATTCATAGGGTTCCTCACCAGTATGAGTCTTTTGGTGTCCAGTGAGGTGAGAACTCCGGCTGAAAGATTTTCCACATTCTTTACATTCATAGGGTTTCTCTCCGGTATGAATAAGCTGGTGCCTGGTAAGATTAGAGCGCCAACTGAAGAATTTTCCACATTCTTTACATTCATAAGGTTTCTCTCTATGCATGTCCTTCGATATACCAAGGGATGTACCATGAGTAAGAGAGTCATCAGTATCAGGGCATTTGTAGGGTTTACCTCCTGTTTGAGTTCTTGCAAACTGAATGAGGTGAATGTTTTGACAGAATGTTTGACCACATTCATTACTGTCACTTGCATAGCTTTCCTGATTACCAGTAAAAACTAAATTGTGTTTTAAGCTTTTATTATGTGAGTCATGTTTATGGAAATACTCTCTTAATGCCAGCTGAGCAGGGAGAAGACCATTTCCCCCATATTTCCCATTTTCACAGACTCGCTCTGGAGTAAGTACTTTCTTTTGTGTGAATGCCACTTGCCTCAAATGTTTCTCCTGGTTTTCCTGATACTTGTCCAACTGGTCTTCACATTTCCAGACTTCTTCTAATGACAAATACCAGAGTTCATTCCTTGCCATTCCTTCCATTTTAATGTCATAGGATTGTTTATCTTGAAAGATGCTCTTACTGGATATTGATGACTTAATTTCAACTGCAGTCTCTGAATCTGAAAGAAATAAAAAAGCTCTGAGTAACTAAAGAAAGTATTAAAGTGAGAATGGTGGGATGTGTGTGGAGACAAAGTACGTGAGACTCTGTAGAGCTGCTTTCAAATACGATTTTGTCAGCTTGATAGAGATTATTCAAAGCCCAAGATGCCAGGAAATGCCTGGCATGTGTAGGCATCAGGCATCAGAGGAACAGAAAGATGAACAGCTCTAGGTTACTGTCATGGATTGAACTGTGTCCCTCAAAAATATGTGTCACTTTGGCTAGGCCATGATTCTGAGGATTGTGTGATTGTCCACCATTTTGTCATCTGATGTGATTTTCCTGTGTGTTGTAAATCCTACCTCTACGATGTTAATGAGGCAGGATTACAGGCAGTTATGTTAATGAGGCAGGACTCAATCTACAAGATTAGGTTGTGTCTTAAATCAGCCTCTTCTGAGATATGAAAGAGGGAAGCGAGCAGAGAGATACGGGGACCTCATACCATCAAGAAAGCAGCGCCAGGAGTAGAGCACATCCTTTGCACCCAGGGTCCCTACTGAGAAGCTCCTAGACCAGGGGAAGATTGATGACAAGGACCTTCCTCCAGAGCTGACAGAGAAAGCCTTCTCCTGGAGCTGGCACCCTAAATTTGGACTTCTAGCATACTAGACTGTGAAAAAATAAATTTCTCTTTGTTAAAGCCATCCACTTGTGGTATTTCTATTATAGCAGCACTAGATAACTGAGACAGTAATTAAGATGTGAGCAGATTGCACTGGGCCTGGGAAGCTACATGTTCTGTAGCAACCTACATGGAGTCAGTAGTAAGTGCTCCTATCTGTTCTGCACCATGAGAAGTGGGTTATTTGTAGTATATGATTCAGAGAGGAGTATTTAAGATGGCTGAGAGAAGTCAAAATTATTTAGACTGGAAACAAAAGATCACTTGTTAATAAAGGAGTCTCTGGGTAGTGCAAAAGGCTAAGCACTTGCCTGCTAACAGAAAGGCTGGTGGTTCAAGTCCAGCCAAAGGCACCTTGGAAGAAAGGCCTGGCAATCTCCTTCCAAAAAACTGCCACTTAAAACCCTATGGAGCACAGTTCTACTCAGATACACACATCGTCACCATGAGACAGAATCAATTCAACGGCGACTGGTATTTTGGTTTTATATATAATAAAGGTGTGAAAACATAAACGATATTGTTTAACCTAGGAGGCTGATTTTCTTTATGGCACAGCTATACATAGGGAAGGTGGGAAAAGGAATTATGTTAGGAAGCCACAAAGTGACTTACATTTTAGAAATATTAAGATGAAAATGGAAATAAGTTGAAAAAACAATACATATAGAGCTATGGTACAGTGAGAAAGCCAGATGTTTGTGAGAGCAGTGATTCTGCAAAGGAAGGCAAGTGAAAACAACTGGAATTCATGAGCCCTCTGAAGCAGTTTTAAAACTGGCCTATGGAGCAATGAATTACTTAATATGGCCCTTCTAGCCATGGTCTTTGTGACTCACACAAAATGACTGAGTGGGACTATGCAAATAAGGTACGTGGAACCTGTAATGGTTGGGGTTATGTGTCAACTTGGTGAGGCCATGATTCCCAGTATTGAATGGTTGTCCTCCATTTTGATGCAATTTTCCTCCATTTTATGTGTTGTAAATTCTAACCTCTACATGTTAACGAGGCAAGATTGGTAAGGGGGTGTATCTTGAGTCACAGCCTTGCATGAGGGTGTGACTCAAGTCCTACCCTTACTCGAGTTACACCCTTCCCTGGGGTGTGGCATCCAGCTAACACATATATGTGGATGCCCTGGTAAGACTCTCACTGCTTCCCACTTTTGATCCCACGTCTGGTTTGTGATCATCTGACCTCTGGTTCTTGGGACTCGGGACTTGAGCCAGTGGCCTGCCGTCTGACCTTCAGATTCTGGGGTTCACCAGCCTCCACAGCCCCGCGGGCCAGCAGTCTATCATCTGACCTGATTCACCAGCTTCCACTGCCTTGTGAGCCAGCAGCCTGTGGTCTGACCTACCAGTTTAGATCTGTCAGTCCCTGCAGCCACATGGGTCAGGAGATACATACACCTGACCCACGGATTTGGGACTTGCCAGACTCCACAACCACATGAACCATTTCCTTGATATGGTTCACGAGTTTTGCAAGATGCTGCAGTGAATTACAGGACCCAAAGACAGGAGAGAGAGTACTGAGGGGAGGAGGAACACTTGATGTTAGAGATGGTGGAGTGGTTCAGCAATTTGGAAAAGAAAGCTGGACATCTGGGACATCTTTAACCTCCACCCATAGGAACCAGCTTTGTGCTGATCCTTGTAAAAGAAATTATTCATTTATGTCCCCAAAACAAACTCTCAGAAAAGTGGTAGGTGATGGGGTCCCAGTGCACAGCTTACAGAGGCTGTTAGAATGGAACACATGAAAGAGGAGAGATAAGTATGCAAGAGATGATTCTACGACAAATGAGAGCAGCCAGGGAGAGGAAGAACGGGGAGTTATTGCTAAAGAGGTACTCAGAATCTGTTTGGGCTAGTGAAAATCTTTTGGAAACAGACAGTGGTAAGGGTTGCACAAAATGGCGAATATAATTAATGTCACTGAATTGTACACTTGAAAGTGATTAAAGTAGCAAGTAAAGAATATATATACATACAAACACACACACACCCACACATATATATATTTTACCACAATACAAAAAAGGGGAGCCAGTGGAAGGGAGGGGACTGGGCAAGGAAGGTAGGGCCCCACCTGCCAAAGCCAGAGGCAATTCTAGAATGCTAGAGCTCTTTAGAATGCAATTTGAAAACAACATATATCTTCCAATTCTCTCATTTTAAAAAAGAACAAACTGATATCCTGAGAGGTACAAGGATTCACTCTGTTCTTCCACAGGTTACTTAGGATTGTAGCCCACATTTCCTGATTCCCTAATTTCTTCTTCTTTTTTTTTAAATGTCTTTATAATTCCATAATGTATTTGTCTTTAAGTTTTGCTCTTTATCCATACACTAAAAAGTCCTTTAAAAAATCACAATTTAGAAGTTAAGGTACAACGGATCACTTTTACGTAGCCTTTCTCGCCATGGTCTTGTAACGCTCACGAAATGATTGGGTGGGACTATGCAAATAAGGTGATTGCGGCCCACCGAGGAGATACACCAAACCCAAACCAAATCCATTGCCACTGAGTTGATTCTGACTCATAGCGACCCTATAGTGACCCTACAGGACAAAACACAACTGTCCCTATAGGGTTTCCATGGCTGTAAATCTTTATGAAAGCAGACTGCCACATCTTTCTCCCAAGGAGTGGCTTGTGGGTTTGAACCACTGACTTTTTGATTACCAGCTGAGCACTTAACCACTGCGGCACCAGTGATCCTCTGGGGATTAGACAGCTTCCTAATAATGCAAATAAGACTAACAAGGAAAGCCTAACGAGGGGATTTGTCGGTTTTGCCATTCCATTAGGCTTAAAATGAGCCATCCCACAGGCGGACAGGAAGAACCTAACTACCACCAAGAAGAAAAGATGAAAGCGGAGAGCATCTTTTGGACGTGGGGTCCCTGAACTGATAATCTCTTAGGCCCAGGAGACAGAGAAAGAGAGCTGTAACACCAGAGATGGCAAGAAGCAGTGGCAGAGAAATGGAAGTAGCAGGACCAGGAAACAGGCATGAGACAGCGCAACTGGCTTCCCAGCCCACAGAGCAAGGTGGCTACAGTGGGCATGCTGAACCACAGAGCGAGAGAGCTGAGTGCCTTTGGGCAGGATGCTTCCTGGTGGAATAGGGTGCCTCCAGGCACTTGTCAGTGGAGCTAGGCTTTGCGACCCAGAGTAAGAGAGCTGAGCACGTTCGGGCCAAGGCTTATTGGCCAAGTGGTGAGCTCAGGCACTTACTGGCAGAACTAAAGAGCTTTGCAACACTTGCCCAAGCAGGGCAGAGGCCAGGCTGAGGTCCGAGTGACCAAGGGGCTGAGGGCCAGAGACACAGCTGAGAAGAAGCTGTCCTGATCAAAGAACTGTATCCTGAGTTCTTCCTGATCCTGAATTGCAACCTGTTACTTCCCTAATAAACCCCATAACTGTGAGTATTATCTGTTAGTTCTGCATGGCCACTGCAGTGAATTACTGAACCCAGCAGAGAAGTAGAGTGCCGTGGGAGGGACAGCTGGTGTCAGAGTTAGTAAAAAGGATGGATGGTGGAGGTATGTCTGACCTCCACCTCACAGGAATCAGCCTTAGGCTGATGATGATGGTAATGATTGTCCTCACCCTTGTAAAGTTAAGACGAGGAGGTCCAATGCCCGACGCCATTTTTTACAGAAATCTTTCCATTATTTCAGTAAACTTTTATGTTTCTCCACTCAAATGTTCTTGATATATACTGTACTGAACTACAAGCAGAATTTTGAATACTAAGACACAATGCTTTATTCTGCTCTAGGCAGAACAGTGTGGTAGCTAAGCACCCAAAGGGAGAGACTATGTGTAAAAACTGTGTGGGGGCGGTGTCTGACCTCCTCTAACTTCATGAGGGGAAAGGAGAATCAACATCAAAGACCAAGGCTGATTCCTACGAGGTAGGGGTCAGACATGCCTCTTCTCTCCGCCATGTTTACCAATTCTGACAACAACCGTCCCTCCCACAGCACTCTCTACTTCTCTGGTGTGTTCAATAATTCATTGCAATGGCCACAAAGAACTCATAGACAATACGCACAATTATGGGGTTTATTAGGGAAGTAACATGTTACAATTCAGGTTCAGAGATGCTCAGGATACAGTTCTTTCATCAGGACAGTCTCTTCCCAGCCATGCTCACAGGCATGCCTCTCTCTAGCCCTCGGCCTTTGCCCTGTTCAAGCAAGTGTAACAAACCTTTTAGATCTGCTGCTGAGTGCCCAGAGGCACCCCACTCCGCCAGTAAGCCTCAGCCCAAAGGTGCTCAGCTCTAGCTCCGTGGGTCAGCAAACTTAGCTCCAGCAAGTGCCCAGAGGCACCTTATTCTGCCATAAAGCCTCCTGCGCAAAGGCACTCAGCTTTCTCACTCCGCAGGCCAGGAAGTCCACTGCACCATCTCCTGCCTGTCCCTACTGCCACCCTTTCTCTGCCACTACTTCTCACTGTCTTCAGTGTTACAGCTCTCTGTTTCTCTCTCTTGGTTTCCTGGTTCCAGGAGCTTCTTAGCACAGGGATCCGGGGTCCAAAGGACACACTCCGCTCTTGGCTCTCCTTCCTTGGTGGTGGTGGAATCGTCTTCTTTCCCGTCTCTGGGGTGGCTCATTTCAAGACCAGCAGGATGGCAAAACTGATCAATCCCCTCAGTGGACCACGATTACCCTATCTGCACAGTCCCACCCACTCACTTGGGAGTTACAATATCATGGCAAGAAAGGCTACACAAAAGCGATCCATCACACCACACTATGAATCAGAATCAATGAATATGGTGATGCTAGAGGAGGAACCCTGGTGGCGCAGTGGTTAACAGCTATGGTAAAATACTGCTGCTAACCCAAAGGTCGGCAGTTCAAATCCACCAGCCGCTCCTTGGAAACTCTATGGGGCAGTTCTACTCTGTCCTATGGGTTCGCTATGGGTCAGAATTGACTCCAAGGCAGTGGGTTTTCGTTTTGTTGTTTTTTTTAAGAGGTGGTGGTAAGGAATCCCTGGGTGGTGCAAACACTTAAGCACTCGACTACTAACCAAAAGGTTGGTGGTTGAAACCCACCCAGAGGCGCCTCAGAGAAAGGAAGCCTTTGTGATCTGATTCCAAAAAAGGTTGAATGCCCTATGGAGAGCAGTTCTACCCTGCAACACATGGGGTCGCCATGAGTCAGAGTTGACTCAACGGCAACTGGTTTTGGAGTTAGTGGTAATAATCAGGAAAGAAACATGAACAGGGCTGAATCCGAGCACATTAACATAAAAATATTTTTTTAAATAAACTTTTTATTTTAGAATCGTTTTAGATTTACAAAAAAGTTACACTAATGTTACAAAATTCCCCTATACCTTGCACCATTTCCTCTACTGTTTTTGTTTGCTTGTTCAATTTTTTATTGTACTTTAGGTGAAAGTTTACAGAGAAAATTAGTTTCTCATTTGATAGTTTGTACATAAAAAGTGTTCCATGACACTGGTTGCATTCCCTTCAATGTATCAGCACTCCTTCCATTTGCACCCTGGGTTCTCCATTTCCGTTTGTCTGGTTTTTCAACCCCTTCCTGCCTTCTCATCTTTCCTTTTGGGCAAATGTTGTTCTTTTGATTTCATACATAAAAATAATTTTAATGAAGAGGTAAGACACCAATAATAAATGCTGGCGAGGATGTGGGGAAATTAGATCCCTTATCCGTTGCAGGTAGGAATGCAAAATGGTACAGCTGTTGTAGAAAACAGTGTGGTGGTTCCTCAAAAACTAAACACAGAACTACCATATAACCCAGCAATTACACTCCTAGGTATATACCCAAAAGACTTGAAAGCAGAGACTTAAACAGATACTTGTACGCCAGTGTTCACTGCAGCACTATTCACAATAGCCACCAGGCAGAAACAACTTAAATGCTCTCTATGTATGAATGGATAAGCAAAATGTGGTACATACGTACGATGGAATACTACTCAGCCAGTAAGAGAAATGAAGTCTTGATACATGCTACAATATGAATGAAGGTTGAAGACATTATCCTGAGTGAAATAAGTCACTCACAAAAGGAAAAATATTATATGACCTCAGTTACAGAGAAAGAAAAGAACAGGCAAAGTACAAAGACGAAAGTTTCTTGGTGGTTACTAGAGGTGGGGGGGGATGGGGTTATTGCTTATGTAGCACTGAATTTCAACTTATGATGATGGAAAAATCTCATTAAGGGTAGGACTGTACAGCTGATTAATGTAACTGCTGTCAGTAAGGTTTACACTTGTAAAAAGTTAAATTGGCAAAAGTTGTGTGACAGGTATATTTACAACAACCCCCCCCACCCCCCAAAAAAATTAGTACCTGCTGAGGAAGTTTATGTACAACCAAACATTTTATGGGATTTGGTTCCTTGATTTGGAGGAACGCAGTTAACTGGCCTAATAATGTGTTTAGTGCTTCTGTTCTACTTCCTAGTTTGTTGAGTAGTGCCTGGGATCTTAAAAGCTTGCAAGCTGCCATCCAAGGCACAACAATTGGTCTCTATTCGCCTGGAGCAACAGAGGAAGAAGGAGAGACAGGAACAGAAGGAGAAAATGTAATGTGTGGCTAACTGCCTCCATGAAAAAACTGCCTCCTTTGCCATAACACCAGAAGAATTAGATGGGGCCCGCCTAGCATTACAGAACATTTTAAAGATTAAATATTGTATACAAGAATCTTGATCAAAAGAGGGGAAATGCAGAACAGAATTTCATATTCTCATGAACTCCAGACTTTCTTGAGCCATAGAGGCTGGATGAACCCCCGAAACTATTGCCCTGAGATAAACTTCAAACCTTAAACCAAAAGTATCCCCTGAAGTTTTCTTAAAACCAAACCATAGTTTAGTTTTACTAGTAAAGAATGACTGCCTTGAGCATTATGCTCTTTTAAGATCTGTCTATATGGGATCATATTGACACCAGCAACTCAAGGGATTAGATAGGAACCTTAGAGAACAATGAGTTTATATTAATGGGGAAGGAACAAGTTATAAAAGAAAGGTGAGAATGATTGTACAACCTAAAGTATGTAATCAATGTCACTGAACTATACATGTAGAAACTTGAACTAGTGTATGTTTTGGCTGTGTATATTCTCAACAACAAAAATAAATTATTAAAGAAAAGAAAAAGTAAGAGATCTTTGTGTCTGAATGCAAACAGAAGTGTGACAAGAATATAGACTGGAAATGGGGAAACTGGAGGTAAAAAACTCAATCTTCTCAAAAACAAGTACCTGTGAGGAGAGCTAGCTGACCACTATCTACAGAGGCTCTAACCCACCACTGGTCATCTGGGCTGTTGCCTGCAACGATTCCTGTTTGGTTCTTACCTGGAAACGTCTCTTGGTGAATCTCCATCAGCCAGGGGTCTTCACCTTTCTCCAACTGGAGTATCACGTCTGGTTTGGGAAACTGATGCCCTATTCACAGGAAAAGACAAGGAATTGGGCAAGGGTAGAGGAGATTTGGGTTGAAGATAAAGAAGCATCCCAGATTCAACACCAACCCCTTGGTCCTCAGGGACTATGAAGAGTAGGCAAGGAGAGGTCCAGAGACAACAAAAGAAATACGTACTTAAAAAATTTGGCAAAACAATTTTCTTCATAAAAGCAAGAGTACCAAAACCCTGACCTATACCCAAAAAAAATTAGGACCCTGGACCCCAAGACTAAGCTCTGATACATGCTTCAAAGTCTCATCAAAGTCGCATCAACAAAGAACCAAAATCTTCACAATAAATATACATTCCTACAAAAATAGAAGTGAATCTTACCCAAGGAAACCAGGTTCTTATAGTTCTCAAGCATCACATGTTTGTACATGATCTGTTGAGAAGCATTCAGGAGCTTCCACTCCTCCTTGGTGAAGTCCACAAGCACATCTTTGAAGGTCACAAGCATCTAAAACATCAAACAAATATTGAACCAAATGTATATCTTTGCCCTCCCTATCCTGAATATTGACAGGAAGAGAGATCGGCCTGATAGCACTGGAACAGGGAAAGAGGATGGGCTAGAATTTATTTTAATGGTGAGTAGTATTCATTATTTTGAGGGATTCTGGTCAAGTCTTAAAAGGAATGGGTACTATGTACCTACAGTCAAGAAATAAGTTCCTTGTTGTGCTTTAGGTGTAGAAACTGTCCTAAGCACTTTTATTTAAATCAAGTTTGTCATAAACAGCTATAGCAGGGAGAATCACACACCAAAAGTCAATCTACTCTTAAAGTATGTGACATAAAAGCAAGAAAAGAGGAATAAAAGTCTTGCGATCTTAAGGATTTAACACTTAAGAGACTTACTTCCCTAGCCATGCTTAATGATCTGAAATGTACACATTAGCCACATTTTATGACCATCTTTAAATAATTACTCAAAATTTTTTTCAAAAACATTGGTAGGCATAAAAACTGACAAGTTAAAAGATTATATTTTAGTAGTGGCAAAACAATTGGACAAAGAAAGACAGTAACAGATGCAAGGTCTTTTTCAGCCACATCAAAAAGAGTGCTGGTTACATATAGAAAAAAAAATTTTTTTTGAATGACTAAGGATTTCTCATCAAAGATGACAGAGATCAGAAGACAGTAGAACAATATTTTGTTAAGTGTTGAAAGAAAAGAACTGTCCAACCAGAATTTTTATATCCAGTGATGACATTCTTCAGGAATGATGCAAAATAAAGACATTATCAAATGAAGTAAAACGAACAGAATTTGTTGCCAGCAAAGCTGCTCTAAAAGAAATGCCAAAACAAGTTCTTCAGGCAGAAGGAAAATGATTCAAAAGGCAAACCTGAAATCTCAGGAATGAATGAATGATATTTACTATTATTTTAAAAAACAGTAAATATCTGGTAAATATAATCAGCTAGTTTTCTCCTCCTAAATTCTTTAACTATGTATGACAGTTGGGAAAAAAAAAAAAAAAACTATCACTGTCTGGTGGTGTTTTGCAACATATGTAGAGATAACACATATGACAACTATTTCACAAAAGGGGGAAATAAAGGGACCCATATGGTTAGAAGGTGTCTCTCCTTCTCCACCTCACTGAGAATCTATAATCCATCACTTCAGACACTCTCTAGCTGAAAGCCTAACCCCCCTGACTTCTTTTCTTTCCTTCCAGTTGCTAACCTCCACCCGCACCCAAAAAGCAGAGAACTTTTAGGGAAAATTCACAGAAATCAGATTCTATAATAAATTCATGGCCATTAACTTCTACATAACTCATTACCTCAGCAATCCTCCTCTTTATCCTTCCCTTTGAAGGTCATTTTCCCATTTTTCACAACTATTTCAAACTTTCTTCTCTGTAAGTGTTCCACTATGCCATCTGACTTACAACTTGAATGAGAAAATCAGTCATTTGATATCACTGTTGTAACACAAGAGCATCCCTCTATCAAAAGGCTCATCATGCCATCTTGAATATGGATTCATCCCATGACATCTCAGGATGCTTGCACATTCTTGTGTGCCTTCAAATTCTCCTTCCCTTTTGGCTCTTTACCATCACTATTTAAACATCTAAAGTCTCTCATGTTTAACAATCCAGCACTCTCAACTCTGGTTCACTCTACAGCTATCTCCTCTCATCTCAACCAAACTTCTTTTAAAAAACTGCCTCCATTTGCTCAACTTCCCACCTCCTCAACCCACTGTAATCAAATTTCTGTCCCCTGAATATCCTGCAAATTACTCTAACAAGGCCAACAGTGATCTCTCTTCTCACTTTCTAGTTGATGTAGCTTGGCTTCTCGGCAGCACGTTGCACGTTTGTGCATATTCTCATGCTTGAAGCATCGTCTCCCAGACACCAGCCCCACCGTTTCCCATCCACCACCCGGAAGACTCAGGCCCAGCCTCCCTTGCAAGCTCATCCGCCCTATTTCCTCAAAAATTAATAGCTGGTAGTCTGAGCTCTCTCCTCAGCCCTGTTATAACTGGGCACATGCTTCCTGGGAAATCACATCAACTTAGTGCAAACACAAAATCTGTGTTACTGTCAGCATAAGATTTTAAAGTCCAAAGTCCTTAACAGGTCCAGAAGGTCTGCACTGTCCATCACTCTCTCCTTTGCTTCCTATGGTTAGGCCACTGTGAACTGTTTTTAATTCTTCAAATAAGCCATGCTCTCTTAAAAATGTAGGCCTTCACAAAGCGTGTTGTCTCATATTTATTTGGACAATCACAAGTCATTCTTTTAAGATCCTGGCTTAAATGTAACTTCAAACGTTTTCTCATGGAAAATGCTTACGATCATTAGCCATTAGAGACATGCAAATCAAAAGTACAATGAGATACCATCTGACCCCAACAAGGCTAGCATTAATCCAAAAAACACAAAATAATAAATGTTGGAGAGATTGTGGAGAGACTGGAACACTTATACACTGTTGGCAGGAATGTAAAATGGTACAACCACTTTGGAAACCGATTTAGCACTTCCTTAAAAAGCTAGAAATAAAATAGAAGTACCATTCAATCCAGCAATTCCACTCCTTGGAATATATCCTAGAGAAATAAGAGCCATCACAAGCCATGTTCACTGCAGCACTGTTCACAATAGCAAAAAGATGGAAACAACCTAGGTGCCCATCAATAGATGAATGGATAAAAAAATTATGGCATATTCACACAATGGAATACTACGCAACAATAAAGAACGATGAATCTGTGAAACATAACATGAAGGAATCTGGAAGGTATTATGCTGAGTGAATTTAGTCACTTGCAAAAGGACAAATATTGTATAAAACCAATACTGTAAGAAATCACGAAAAGGTTAAACAAAGAAAACATTCTTTGATGGTTACAAAGGTGGGGAGGGACAGAGGAAGAGGGTTATTCACTAACTAGGTAGTAGACAAGAATTACCTTGGGTGAAGGGAAAGACAGCACACACTACAGGGGAAGTCAGCACAACTGGACTAAACCAAAGCTAAGAAGTTTTCTGAATACAAACAAACACTTCGAGGGACAGAGTAGCAGGGGTGGGGGTCTGGGGACCATGCTTTCAGGGGACATCTAGGTCAACTGGCATAACAAAGTTTATTAAGAAAATGTTCTGCATCCTACTTTGGTGAGCGGCATCTGGGGTCTTAAAAGCTAGCAAGTGCCCATCTAAGAGACATCAATTGGTCCCAACCCACCTGGAGTAAAGGAGAATGAAGAACACCAAAGACACAAGGAAAGTATTAGCCCAAGAGACAGAAAGGGCCACATAAATCAGAGACTTCCTCAGCCGGAGACCAGAAGAACTAAATGGTGCCTGGCTACCACCAATGACTGCCCTGACAGGGAACACAACAGAGAGTCCCTGACAGAGCAGGAGAAAAGTAGGGTGCAGAACTCAAATTCTAGTAAAAAGACCAGACTTAATGGCCTGAGACTGGAGGAACCCCAGAAAGCATGGCTCCAGACTCTCTGTCAACCCAGAACTAAAACCATTCCGGAGGCCAACTCTTCAGACAAAGATTAGACTGGACAATGGGACATAAAATGATGTGTGCTTCTTAGCTGAAGTAGATGCATGAGACTAAACAGGCAGCTCCTGTCCAGTGGTGAGATGAGAAGGCAGAGAGGCTCAGGAGCTGGTTAAATGGACAAGGGAAATCAGGGGTGGAAAGGAATAGTGTGCTGTCATAGCATAGGGAGAGCAACTAGGGTCACGTAACGACGTATGCATAAATTTCTATATGAGAAACTAACTTGAATTGTAAACTTTCACTTAAAGTACAATAAAATTTTTTAAAAATTAAAAAAAAAAATTTTCTCATGATCCCTTAACCTATTTAAAACTCCTGGTTTTAATGCATACACTAAACACCTGGTCAGTCACCCCAATATGGGGCTGGCCATCCACAAACTGGCCAGAGAACACCACGTGCAGGACACTCAGGCCCATTCTCAACCTGCCTCCCCAGATCACCCATCTAGATTAGCATGAGATCCTCCAGAGGAAGCAGCTACAAGAGGCATAAGGAGCTGAATCTCCAACCCTGGACACACCAAGTCACTCTGCTCCCAGAAGTTCCATCTTCCTGTGGGCTTTTTGTGTCTTGGTCTGACAGTTACCCTTTGATAATTACAATAATTTAGTCCCTTGAGTTCCTCCAAACAGATGCTCCCCATGGAGGAAGTCATACAGCCAGCATAACACCCATGGACAACAGGGACCAGAGCGACTCTTAAGAAGGACCAAGATTCCCAGTTCTTCAGTTTAAGGCACAACTGAGGGAAATCCATGTGGAATGAATTAAGAAGATTCTCCCTCACCATCCTTCATGGTAACAATGCTCCTGGATCCCCAATGCACTGATCAAAAGAGAGCAAGCAACCCTCAGGCCGAGTACAACTGGTGAGAAATGAAAGGAAAGGCCCTTCTAGGAAATGCAATTATTGGAAGTTGAGGAAGAGGCTAGGAGAGAAGTCAGGACCGTGGCCATGACAGAGAGAATGAACCACCCCAGGTAGAGAAAGAGACTGTGGTGTCCTCTTCACTCAACTCGTGTTCACATCCTTTCAATCCTTTCTTTGCTTGGAAACCTAATAAAAGACCCATACACTTTACCTCATGCTAAGCTCATCATCAAGGAGCCTTGGCAGCACAGTGGTTAAAGTGCTCGGCTGCTAACTGAAAGTTCCTGACGGTCTGAACCCACCAGCTGCTCTCCAGAAGAAAGATGTGTCAGTCTGCTTCCATGAAGATTACAGCCTTAGAAACCCTATGGGGCAGTTCTACTCTGTCCTACAGGGTCGCTATGGGGTTGGTATGAGTCAGAATCAACTTGACAGAAATGGGTTTGATTTGGTCTGGTTTAAGCTCATCATCTCTGAGGCAGGAAGCTTGCTGTGGGTTTGATTTCTTAGTGTGGACAAAACAGGAGCATCTTTTGAGAACCTTTGATATTCCCTCGCTTGACTCCACCCATATAATTTATAAACTCATTTTTTGGGTTTTTTTTTTTTCATATTAAAGGAAATAAAACTACAGCTACAAAAGAAATGAACAAAACAAGCCTAGTCTACTGGAAGGCAGTGTCTGAGATACAATTTCAAGGGCAAAGGGATTTCAGGACTTCAGCAAAAAGGGATTCTCAGAAAACAAAGGAGAGAGAAGGCACCCACAACTCACCCTGGACTGGGCAGTTAGCAACTGGGCTTCCATACCCTGCTCCTTCTTGTAGAGTCCAGAAAACGCAAACCTAGGGAAAAGAAAGAAACGTGACGGAAGTTTGCTATGCCTTGGAGGCTCCCTAAATCATCAGCTAGAATCCCTCACATACAAGCTGGGTATAATATAAACATGCACTACACAAAAAGTAACATTAGGAATATTCCAAAAACAAAGGTATAACTTCCAAAATTCCCCAGAATTATGATTAATAGAGCTAAGTAAATTCCCTTTTCCCCCTTTAATCTTTGGGGTTTCATGCTAATTTAATTTGGAATTGAATGGTTCTACCTACAAATAAGGAAAGGATCCCTGGTGGCACTGTGGTTAACGCACTCATCTGCTAACCTAAAGGTCAGCAGTTTGAACCCACTGGATGCTCCTCGGGAAAAAGATGTGGCACTCTGCTTCTGTAAAGATTTACAGCCTTGGAAACCCTATGGGGCAATTCTACTGTGTCCTATAGGATCACTATGAGTTAGAATCGAATCAATGGCATGAGTTTGGTTTGATTCACCAATAAAAAAAATTTTTTTAGGGGTCAGAGGGGAACCTGACGTGATCTAACATCCTCAGTGAGATGTGACAACCTCAAAATTACACCTGGTTTAGTCCATAACCCTGAACTAAGAGTGAAGAGACCTGGATTAAAGACCCAGCTCAGCCAAGAATACACAATGCCTCGGAATACAGGATAAAGGGAAGCTTGACGTTGTATCTTATGTGGAGTTTGCCCAGACCAACTACTACACACAGGGGTCATTGCTATGTTAGGATCCAAAGGGGAACTTCCTCTCAGGGCTTAGCACGGAGAAAATCTGTGCCTCTAGGAAACAACTGGCTTGTTTTTAGTCATATGGCCCTACCAGATCCTGTCACTGGGCACATTTCCCTCTTTCCTTTGGCCACAGGGAAGCTCAAGGTCAAATTTGAGGTCCAGCTGTAGCAACTATATTGGATTACATAGTAAACTGTGTCTTAAGACCCATATCTGTGTTTGTATTCCCTGTTCAAAGTACTTTTCACTGACAACAGGAAAAAAAAGTTGAAAGTCATTAGTGTAGGTTCAGATCCCGAAAAACATAGATCTGATCTCTTTCCCCATCCCACAACCTACTAACCATACTCTCATAGAAAACTATCTCCAATTCTTATCTTCCTCTTCAAACACTTCAAATCCTCCCTGTTAACATGCCCTGCTCTTTCTGATACCAACCCCCACGCCACCGCCCCAACCTGATTATTCCCAGAATAATGGTCAGAAACTCAGTGTACAAGCTTTTAGGACCTACTCCTATACCGATGGCAGAGATTCCGATTCACTCGGGGCCTCGAAACATCTGGCCCTTCCAAGTTACAGGAATCACCTAAACATCTCACAAAAGGCCTCAGCATCTGAGGGTTGTTTCCCAATGTGGCTCACACATTTTTGGCTCTTTGAATTATTTTCCATCATGCAAACCAGGGACTTGGAGGGTTCATGAAGTAGGCCACTCCACAGTCGGTAGCACACTGCTTTGGCAAAATAGATGCCTTCTCCCGGTAGGATTTCAATACTTTTTTGGGCTTAAGCTAAAGACATTTGTGCTCTTTTGATAATAAGTCGAAAATGAGAACTGGCAGTC
The DNA here is from genome assembly GCF_000243295.1 of Trichechus manatus latirostris. Taxonomy (NCBI): domain Eukaryota; kingdom Metazoa; phylum Chordata; class Mammalia; order Sirenia; family Trichechidae; genus Trichechus; species Trichechus manatus. The sequence goes on along the minus strand of NW_004444067.1, from coordinate 7,953,800 downwards.
AAGAAGGATGATAATTAAACGTCTTAGCAAGAGAAGACGCTTTTGTAGTGTTGCCTTAGGAACTGAATTCCTATTGGTCAGTGAGGGGGAGGTGAGTCCTTTATAAATGGTATGCTATTTCTCTCCCCATCTCCACTCTCTAACACAGTAACAGGCAAAGACTGGACAATCCAACCACTTTTAATAAATTCATATTACAGTAATGAATCCGTCTAAACACAAAATGGGGAAAGATTCATTTATGTTTCCTTAAAGTTCTAAGAAGAAACATGACCCAAAAGGTATATCTCATATTTATTTAAATACTGTATTGCCCTAGATGAATTTCCAAAATGATGTTTATATATAACATTGACAAGTAGAAATCATTATGTAATTTATGATGTGTATCTCAAATATCTGCCCTTGTGACTGGCACATGTAAGAGTTAAATAAATATGTGCTGAGTGAGAAGAATAAAGGAACAAACGAACAATTTTCAAGAAGAGGCAGGTGTGTGTGGAATTCAGCATCCAAGGGACTTTAAAGATGAAAGGACAGTTATAATGAAAAAGGAGTAGATTAGATCATAGACTGACACTAGTGTAGTGCCAAGCAGGCTTAAAAGCGGTAGGAGGAGTTGTGCTAGCCAGTTCACAGCTACACAGCTGACTGTAGTCAACATCTCTAATCTAAGACTTGTTTGGCTAGTATTGTGGGTGACATCCTGCCGTCCCTCCTCCTCTTTTTTTTTTTTTTAACAGCCTCTTTCTGCTATTACCCTATAGCTAGAGTTGAAATTCTTATCTTCTCCATATACTTTGGGTGGGATCTATGTAATCTTCATACTAATCTTACCTTTGACATTTATAATAGACGTTAAGAAATTATATATACATACAATACATATATACACACATACATGTGTATATATGCACCCGCACATATTCGTATACACATATTTCTAGACACACACACTTATGATTAACAACTCTGACACCAAGTGAAAATAAAAATAATTAAATCTTTGAGCTGTCTCTGAAAATCAGAACTAGATTAAAAATACATACACACAAACCTCCAGTTAATCTATGTAATTAAAAAAAAAAAATGAAGATGAGAAAGCTAAGATCCAAAGATGCAGAATATTTTTAAAGGACAATACACAAACCCACTTGTCATGGATTGAACTGTGTCCCCCAAAAATATGTGTCAACTTGGTTAAGCCATGATTCCCAGTACTGTGTGGTTGTCCTCCATTTTGTGATTGTAATTTTATGTTAAAGAGGATTACAGCGGGATTGTATAACACCTTACTAAGGTCACATCCCTGATTCAATGTAAACAGTTTCCCTGGAGTGTGGCCTGCACCACCTTTTCTCTCTCAAGAGATAAAAGGACAGGGAAGCAAGCAGAGAGTAGGGACCTCCTACCACCAAGAAAGCAGTGCTGGGAGCAGAGCGCATCCTCTGGACCTGAAGTTCCTCCACTGAGATGCTCCCAGACCAAGGGAAGACGGATGACAAGGGCATTCCTCCAGAGCTGACAGACAGAGAAAGCCTTCCCCTGGAGCTGACACCCTGAATTTAGACTTGTAGCCTACTAGATTGTGAGAGAATAAACTTCTCTTCGTTAAAGCCATCCACGTGTGGTACTTCTGTTATAGCAGCAGAATGACTAGATGAGTAAGACACCGCTTGAACATAAACACTGAAAATATTGATGAAATAGGCAATTTTGAGACAATTAACTGCTGAATAACTTTAATAAGCAAATAATCTTTACAAAATTTTTAAAAAGAAAACAAACATAGCAAAGTAAAAGACAAGGGAATCAAGAATTATCCCTCAAAAATCTGGCTGCTCAGATGTTCTCTCTGGTGAATCCTTTCAAAATAAATTTTTTAGAAATATTATTTCCAGAGAGCACCACTGTCGCCAACTACACTTCTAAACAGCAAGGTGGAGAAAACTCACTTTTATGACTAACTTCGTGGCAAGGACCCACATGAATCCAATTTCCACTTCGAAGTGGATCAAGGCTTTATCTTCTCACATCTCCAAGATCCTCGTTGTCAGCTACTTTTTCTGTGGCACTTCCTCTCTCACTTAACAACCCAGAGTCAGGTCAAAACATCCCTGGCTGACTACCTGAGACTATCACCTAGAGATACTCTTTAAACCTAGAACTGAGTCTATCCCCTAAAATCACCTTTTAGCGAAATAGCAGAGTCACACACAAAATAAAGGATATTACCCATAAGATGGGTGCTCTACTTACAAATCATCCGTTTGAGACCAAAAGGGCAGCAATTACTCAAAAGGAAAGATGAGAAGATAAGGGGGCAGGAAAACTAGAGTAACAGAAATGGAACAAACAGAACACAAGAGAATGCAGACACACTGTGACAAATTAACTGTCACTGAACAATTTGTGCAAAAATTGTCAAATGGGAACCTAACTTGCTGTGTAAACTTTCACCAAAAACTCAATAAAGTATTATTTAAAAAAAAAAAAAAAAATCCCTGGCCACCCGGGGACAGGTCATTGGGTTCCAGCCGTAGGCTCAGGAGTCTGTACAACTCTCTGCACAGTCTCTCCCTCTATCCACCTGAGGCTAGGTCACAAGCTAGAAGGACTCTGTCCTTCTTCATCAACTGCCCATGCAGCATTTCTCTGTCCACCACTCACCCAAAGCTCATTTATCTCAGGTTAAGGCTCTGTACTTAAAGACTGCTTGCACAGCCCTCCTCTGAATTAGCGACCTTGAGCTAAGTTGGAATCCCACTGCCCCTTGTGCGTTTGTTAACAGTCTATAATAGCTCACAAAATTCACAGAGAGTACTACCTATAGTTACAGTTACCCATTTATTACAACCAGAAAATATACAAGTAAAAAGACACATCAGGCAAGTTCTGGGAGAGTTCCCGGCACATGACTTCCATTATCCCTAGGGATGTGTCACCCTCCTCCATTCATGGATATTCTCACCAACCCAGGAGGCCCCAAAGACAGCACTCTAAGGTCCACTGGGACCCCAGTGAATATGCATAACTGGGGCCTTAATGCATAGGTATGATGGATGCAATCACTGAATATGCATGACTGCATCGGAACCCTCCTTTCCTGAAGCTAATTCACCAGGTGTGGGACCTGTGTAGTCCTTACATGCCTGTGTAGCCCCTACTTGCCCGGATATTTTAGAAAACAAAAAGCACCTTACCAGCTCAAGCTATTTTCAGAAACCAGATACAAAGGGCCAACTAGTTCTTTGTCCCACACAGAGCCTATAAATTTTTTAGATTAGACCAACAAATAGTCTATTTGCCAATGGACTTAGCATAAAACTTCTATAATACCTATGACCAGAATAAAACAGTATTTATATTTTTAAAACCAGTATGAAATGCACCTTGGATTCCTCCCGGGAAGGTAAGGCGTTTACAATTAAGAAATTTCCTACTTCAACAAAGAGCAAGATAATTTCAGCAGATGCTAGAAAGGTCGTATACAAAAATTTTAGCCTCTATTCATAAATAGAAAAAAAAAAAAACTAAGCAGGAATGGAAGGAACCTTACTTTGTATTATTCAGATAATACTTGGTTCGAACAACCACCAGCACATTGTCGTTATTTTTAACAAAACAGGAATGTTTGCTATTAACACTACTGACGCGACATTATTCAAAAAGCAAGGCGAAGGGAAAAACAGTAATACATGCAAGGAGTTAAACAGTTTATGGATGATATTACCATCTAACTAGAAAGGTCAGATTAATAAACTGCAATATTACCACACGGGTTAATATGTATCTGATTACGAAGCAAACACAAAAAATCAGCACTTTCATAAATACCTGCAACAAGCAACTAGAAGGTTCGATGAGGGTAAGCAAACCCGTCACAATAGCAGAAGCAAGGGCAAAATCAATGAAGAACCACGACTCCGTTAACAAGCGACGTGCAGGGCAGCTGGCCAGGGCGAAAGCAGCGTAGGTGAGTCTGCGAGTCGAGCGCCGGGCAGCAGCACCTATCTCCCAGCCCGCCCTCCCCGCCACCGCCGCTCCTTAGCTTTTCACACCGCCTCCTGCCCCGGGCCGCCCCGCCCCGCCCCGTCAACGTACGTGCCCGCCCCATCATGCACGCTCCCACCCAGTCACGTACGTGCCACAACGTCAGGCACGCACTCCGTCCCCGTCACGTACACGCCCCGCCCCGTCACATACGTGCCCCTACGCCGACTTGTACGCGTCCACTGGCCAGTCCAGCCCACAACTCGTGACACACGCACCGCCCTCGTCTTCTAGGCCGGCGCCTCAAAACTTCCGCCGAGAACTGCAGCCGAGACCCGTGACTCGGACTCCGTCTGCGGTGGGCGGGGCGCTGGGCGCGGCCTCCTGGGAACTGTAGTCCCAGCCCCACCCGCTCCTCTCGCGCGGGGCGCTGAGGCCCAGCCGAGCCCTGCCTCCCTCCTCAGGGCTTGGGGCGCAGCCGCCTGCCCGGGAGGTGCTCTCCTATCCGTTCTCCTAATAACTGAGCGGCGACCGCTCGGCGATCGGGTGGTGCCGACGCCGGGAGGCAGGCAACCCGAGGACAGGTGAGCTGTGGAAGCGCGTAAAAGGTAGAGGAACTCGCCCGCGCCGCCCGGCGAGTAAAAAGGAAGGTGGGAACGTCCTGTGACAATAATTGGCGAATTAGGGACAGAAATAATGAGGGCCCACTGGAGAAGGAGGCATGCAGCACCCCACGGGGGTCAGCTGGTGGGACCACCTGCATATGGGCTATAAATGCCCTAAATATTCTGGGTTGTTTGAAGGCGTAGTTTCAATACCCGCACACAAAGGCAGTGAAACAAATAACTTTGTTTCTCACAGTTCCTAAAACGGGGGCGCACACGAGCCAGGGAAGGCAGTCCGCCGTCCCAGGTCCCGAGCGAGAGAGCAGAACAGCAAGCACCTGTTACTTACAGGGTATTTAGGGCGGTGGTCACTAGCTTACGCTGGCTTAGTTCTAAGTGGCTATTTTGAAAAGTCACAGGGATAGTGAGGCGGAAACTCTAAGGTTGGGGTCTTATCTAAATGTCCAGACCTTGGGTGTGTGCTGGTCTAGCATGGCCTACGATGCCTTAGGCAGCAGCTTAGAATGGCTGCAGCTCATCACACGGTCCCTTTACAGGCATCGTGGTCAAGAGTGGCACAAGGGGTTTGTGATGGCTGCTAACCAAAAGGTTGGCGGTTGGACCCACCTAGTGGCCCAGCGAAAGAAAGGCCTTGCGATCTGCTCCTGAAAAGATCACTGCAAAGAAAACCCAGTGGAGCAGTTCTACTTTGCATATGTGGGGGTCTCCTCGGCTGGGAGGGCCCTGCCTTAAAAGGAAATGGGGTTGAAAAGAAGTGAAGTCTTGTCCCGAAGAGAGAGGGAGAGGGTATCTGTAAAGGCCCCTTAAGTGGAGGCACTTGCCTGAGGCTGGAAAGGGGGGTGGGAACCAGGTCCTGAGGGAGGAAACCTCCGGGGGGAACTGTAGGGCCGCTGCCCTGGAGGATGACACTGGAGCAGTAGGGTCACAGCCTGGTTGGAGTTGGAGTTTATTCTGTGAGAGGAGTTAGAATAGCATTTTTATTTTACCCAGTAACTTTTCCTGATCTGTTTTAACCTCTTAGTCTATTAACGGGGTGAATCACAGTGATAGTTTTTGTTTCTCAACCGTTCTTGTATTCCTGGTTAAACCCTGCTTGAATGTGATTATCATTATTCCTTTAATATACTGCTGTATTCATTTTGCTGGTATTTTATTTACCTCTCACTCATCTGTATTCAAAATTGGCATTGCAGTTTGATCTTCTTTATTTGTACTATCCTTGCCCAGTTTTTTTTTTTTTTAATCACGATATATATTTTTTTTTTAATTGTACTTCAGGTGAAGGCTTACAGAACAAATAGTTTCTCATGAAACAGAAGTACACATGTTGTTTTATGAC
>NW_004444067.1:7927928-7947260 GCF_000243295.1 Trichechus manatus latirostris | reverse complement strand
TCTTTATAAGCTGTGTCATGCCAGTTGAGCTAGATGTTCCGCGAGACCATGGTCCCCAGAGACCTCCGCCCAGCAATTCAGTCCCTCAGGGAGTTTGAATGTGTCTATGGGGCTTATCCTTGCCCAGTTTTATTTACAAAGTTTTCAAGTCTCATGAATAATCTGGGCAGCATAGCTTTTTCTCTTTTTTTCTATTCTGTGAAACAGTTTGATTAGGAGCAATTATTTTTCCCTAGAAGTATAGTACAATTAGCATGCAGAACCTTTGGGCTCAAAATCTTCCACTTCTGATGTAAAATTTCTTAGTGGTTGTTGATTAATTTAGGTTCTGTAGTTCCTGCTTGTTCATTTATGTTTTTCTAGAAAATCGTTCATATAAATTTTCCAAATATGTTGGCATAAAGTTGTTCATTCTTTTATAGTAAATTTTGTTTTTTTAAAAAATATCACTGCTTTTCAGTCCTATTTTAAAATCACTGCTGTGACTGTAGTTATTTATTTTTTGATCTGAGTATTTGCGCCCTCTTTTTCTCTTGATTTTTACTGCAAGGTATTCAGGGTCGGATTATCCAGTAAGCAAAATAAGCACGGACTTACTTGTCCTTACTTACTAATCTGTAGTGAACAATTTCACCTTTTTTCACCACATCAAAATTTCTGCTTGTAGGTATGGCTGGCATCTGTCAGTCTCCCAACCCCACAGCACCTTCCTACAGAATCAAAGCCTCTTTTCAAAATTACAGTCCCCGATAGAGGCCGATGACCCAGCGAGCAAGATAAGCACGGGCTGACTTGTGCTTACTTACTAATCTGTAGTGACCAATTGCACATGGGACTCACAGATTAGTAAACACAAGTAAACTTGTGCTTACCTTGCTTATTGGATAATCTGCCCCTGATATATGCCTGTATGGGTCTTTTCAAAGAAGCAGTTTTAGGTTGTTTTTATTTCTTTTTTTTTTTTTCCCCCCAGTAATTAATTTTTGCTCTTAATTTCTTTTTACATTATTTTAGATTACTTTGTTGCTGTTTTTCTGTTTCTTGACTTGATCACTTAATTTATTTGCTTTCTTTTTAATTTTTTACTCTCCCAAGAAATATGTGCATGCATTTAAAACCATCACCTGGGTGGTACAAGCAGTTTGCCACTGGCTGCTAACCTAAAAGTTGGTGGTTCAAACCCACCCAGTGGCACCATGGAAGAAAGGCCTGGCAGTCTGATTCTGTAAAGATTACAACCAAGAAAACCCTATAGAGCAGTTATACTGTGTAACACGTGGGGTCACCGTGCATTGGAATCAAATCTGTGGCAACAGGTTTGGGTTTTTTTTTGTTTGTTTGTTTATGCTAAAACGGTCATAAAAAAAACCAGAGGTTCCTTCCCCCAACATTGTCTCTTTTCAGTAGCAACCACTTTCAGCTACTTAGCAGTTCTGTCTTTGAACTGTCCTCAGTATTAATCAATTTGTGAAATTTTTAAATCTGTGTTAAATGAGAACTGTGGCTGTTACACCCTACCTTTTTCTCCCCACATCCTTAAATCACAATATAATTATATTGCAAATGTTGTAATGTAGTTTTCTGACAATTTTTGGCAAAATGTATGTTGTGTGTTTTCATTATGATAACTAAAGAGTCTTAACTGCTGAGACATGATGAGTTTCTTTCTTGTACAGCTTTTAGTTTTCCTGATGTTAATGATTGCCCTTTTATTTATTTGATTAGTTTTCCTTAAACTTTTGTAAAATGCCTCTCAATTCCAATTCCTCTAGGTCAAACCTGTCACACAATCTTACTAGTTTTTTACTTTCCTCACACATAACTGTAGGAGCCTTCCATCCTCCTACAGTCTAGACTCACCAGTTATTCTCTAGACACGCAACACACGGCATACTGCAACTTCTCTTTACCCTCATCCATTCCCTCATCTCTTCTCAATGTTAGATCTCCTGCTTACTTGAGACTCCCCCCCCCCTTTTTGGTGGATTACAATCTTACTACTTTCCAGAAAATGAGTTCATTGATATACATCTATTAAGGTTGTGTGTGACTAGAAATGACTTTATTGTGTCCTCACATTTGCATATCTTGGACTAGCATAGAAGTCCTGGATAGGAAATTATTTTCCCTCAGAGTTTGGAAAGCAGGGGAAGCTAGATAGAAGATGGAGCACTGTTCCTATTGAGAAATCCTATTCCATGTCTGTTACCATTTAAAGAGAGAAGAATGAGGAGGGCAGAAAGGCAAAGTACAAAAGTCAAAGAGAACAAAACATTTCTCCATTGTTTTGTCTTACACCATACTCCTTTCTTCTGTGTTCAGTTTCCGTCTTCCTTTAGAGCATCCTTTAGAAATTGTCAGTGGTAAACTTTCAGACATTTGTCATACATATGTCAGTGTCTTCTATATTGCTCTCACTCTTTAGCACAGTATTGAATTCTAGGTGGATATTTGTATCCCCTCAATACTTTTAATATATTATTACCTTGTCTTCTGGCCTCTATCTTTGCAGCTGAGAAGTCTAATCAGTATAACTGCTATCCCCTTGTAGGTAATTTGCCTTTTTCCTCTAGTAACTTAAATTTTAAATGATTATTATTGATATTCAACAGTTTACCCTCAATGTTCCTAGTGTATTTTAAAATTTTATTCTGCATAGTGTGTGGTACACACACTTTCAGATCAAGGGTTTTTATCTTTCTGTCAATTTTAGATAAAAACACCTATCACCTCTAACATTGATTTTTTTCTATTCCTTCTATCCTCTTCTTTTGAAATTTCTATTGGACATTTTATCGTTAGCACCATCTCCATTTTGTGATTGTGTGAGGTAGGACTTATGTTTTTCCCAAACTGCCATTTGTCCTGATACCATTTATTGACTAGTTCATCCTTTCCGCCACTGATATAAAGTGCTTACCTTTATCAAGTACTAAATATCTAGCAACACATGAATGTGTTTCTGAAGTTACTCTGTTGTATTGTTATTACTCCATTATAATTTGTTTAAATTACTAGAGATTTAGAATGCATTTTGAAATAAGACAAGGCCTCGTGTTCTTTTAATAATTACCTTGATTATGCATGTATGTTCATTTTTCTATAAAACTGTTAAAATCAGCTTGTCATGTTTCAAGAAATCCCTTTTCTTATATAAAGATCCTGGCAGTCCCTGGGTTACAAACGTTATCTGTTCCTATGTGTGCCTTTAAGTCGAATTTGCAGGTAAGTCAGAACAGGTAAATATAGTTCTTATTTAGCCTTACTTTAGTGCAGTGATTTTTAAAAGCTGCATGTGCAGCAAGTGAAGGTGATTGTGATGAAGAATTTGTTGTGAGTAGGGGTAGGGGTTGGTTCAATCTTTTCAAAGTGAGAGCAAATTTATATAACATTAAAGGTCTACAAGCTGTCTGTAAGTTGGACATTCATAACCCAGGGACTTACGGTAAATCAAAATCCCAATGCAATTCTAGTTTGAGAAAAATTGAAATCTTTATAACATTGAGTCTTCCCTTCCATGAGCATGTTGAATATCTCCATTTATTCAGATATTTTTATCCCCGTTGTTTAGCAAAGTTGTTTTGTTTTTATAATTTTGCAACTAAAAAACAAATACATCATGAGGAATGGGGGAATGAACCTACAGAACCATATTTAGCTTAACAACTGTATCCAAAAGGCAAACTGATTTTCTTTATTGAAGGAGAAGCCTAAATTTCCGATTTTGTTTTCCTTCTGACGGAAAGGTTTGCATTTGAAAAAATACCCCCCATAAACCTTAACTGTCATAAATTCATTTAGTTTATTCAATAAATGTTTGTTGAGTGTCTGCCATGTGCTGGGGACTGTTCTAGGTGCTGGGAATACAGCAACGAACAAATCAGACAAAAATCTGTAACAAACTAATGTGACAGACGTATATAAACTTCTGGTTTAAGGACATAGAATCTACCTGTCAAAGATCTTTGCCTAAATAAAAATGCCAATTTTATAATTCTGTCCATTTAAACTGGAGTCTGTTGAAGTATAATTCTGAGATAGAAGGCTTGCATTTGAAGGTTATCATCTTATTTTCAAAAAGTGAGACTTTTAAAAATATTAGCATAATAATCTTGTGATTTGTTATGATCTTTAAAGTCTCCAAACATGTATCTTTTGTATTCACACTATGTATCAATTGTTTTATTATTTGTATAGGCCATTATAAAAATTATCCAAAAAAATACTTCAGGAAAGTTATGTTGTTAACCTTGTTAGAGTCTTGTGCATTGCTTTGTTTTCTGATCACATTCAAGTTTTAGACAGAATAATTATAAGAAAATGTGTCCTTTTGGGAGCAAGATTAAATTGGAGTTAATCAAATGAACATTTGTTTTAAAGACACCTATGTAACAACTCCAGTAAAATTCCTTAATAAGAGATCAGCCCAGTCAACAGTCCTATTCACCATATGTAAGATCATTCAGATAAATACAAAGTTATATACAGTACAAATAAATTTACTTAGAACAATTGTGTTTAACAGGGAAATTGTTTTTCCTTTTCAAAAACTTAAAAAGTTGCAAATTATGCATGGAACTTAATCCAACAGCCATGTTTTATTGACAGATTCTCTTTAGCATTCGTTTTTTCCCCTTTCTTAAAATAATGCATGCTCCTTCCACCCAAGGCTGAGAAGTGGCCTACAGGGGAAGCCTTTACAATAGCCAGGATGGTGGTTCTAGAAAGAGGGCCAAAGCTGACTGTATTACATATCAATAAAAATCTTGGTAGAGATTTTAAGCTGACCAGACCTTTCTGGGAGGTAGAGGGGCTACAGTTTTTTTTTCACTCTGCTCTCAATGGGGCCGTACTTCCACATCTCTTCTTTTACCTGAACTTGCCTCTTTGGCTACAGGGAGAACACCTGCGGAGACGTAAATAACTAATCTTGGTGAAATGCATCCCTGCCCTAACTGGACCAGAGAAACAAGAAGAGGAACATCCTGATCTTTCTGCCCTGTTGTGGAGGCATATATCACTTTCAGACTCACAGGATGGCAGCCATTGACCTATCGCCCACATGGGCTCTGCGTGCACAGGACTCTGCCTGCTTCCATGTGGGAAGTACTAAGGAGGAAAAGATGGTTGCTAGATTTCCAACAACCTGGTTACAGAAACCAGTAACTTTCAAAGATGTGGCTGTGGAGTTCACACAGGAGGAGTGGGTAATGCTGGACCCTGCTCAAAGAAATTTGTACAGAGATGTGATGTTGGAAAATTATAGAAATCTTACCTCAGTGGAATATCAATTATGCAGGCCAACTGTGATCTCTCAGTTAGATCAAGAAGAGAGAAGAACTGTGGAGAGGAGAATTTCCCAAGGCACCTATCCAGACCGGGAGAATCTACTTAAAGCCAAAGAATCAACCCCTAAGAATATTTTTTGTGAAGAACCATCCAATGGAATGAAAATGATGAGACTCACAATGGATGATTATTGGTCCTTTACTTTAGAAGAAGACTGGGAATGCTATAAGATCAGAAAAGAGCACAAGATCCCAAAGGGACATTTGAGGCAAGTGAACTTTACCCAAAGGAAAGCAGCATGTCAGGAGAGATTCTATGACCATCACGAAATTGAGGAAAACTCTAAACTTGGCTCAAAACTTGTTTTTTCACAGAGAGTTTCGAGCAGTAAACATTGCTGTACATATGACTTAGATATGGAATGTTTGAAACATAATTCAGACATAAACAGTTATCAGAAATACTCTGTATGTGAGAAGCTCTGTGAAAGTCACGAATATAATAGAGCTTTCTGGTATCTTGAAAGAACTCAAATAACACAAAAAGAGTGCACATGCTTTAAATGTGAGATAAACTTCAAGCATAATATATTTCCTGTACATAACAATTTTTATATGGAGAATTCCGATGAATGTAATAAAAACAACAAAACCTCTTGTCATCATTCATCCCTTAATCAACAGGAGCAAACTCATAGTGGAGAGAAACATAAATGTAACCAGTGTGGAAAAGCCTTCAAAAGGATTTCTAATCGTATTTTGCATAAGAGAAGTCACATGGGTGAGAAACAATATGAATGTAAGGAATGTAGGAAACTTTTCCATGATTCCTCAACCTTAAGAAGACATGTGAGAACTCACACAGGAGAGAAACCCTATGATTGTAATCTATGTGGAAAAGCTTTTAGTCAAAAAACATCTCTTAAGTCTCATGTGAGAACTCACACTGGAGAGAAACCTTATGGGTGTAATCAGTGTGGAAAATCCTTTGGCACAAGCTCTTACCTTATAGTGCACAAGAGAATACACACTGGGGAGAAACTCTATGAATGCAGTGACTGTGGAAAAGCCTTTAACACAAGCTCTCACCTTAAGGTGCACAAGAAAATACATACTAGAGAGAGTATTTATGAATGCAATGACTGCGGAAAAGTTTTTAGTGGTCTCTCATCCCTTAGAATGCATGTGAGAACTCATACTGGAGAAAAACCTTTTGAATGTAAGGAATGTAGGAAGGCCTTCAGTGTTTCCTCTTCCCTTAGGAGACATGTGAGAACTCACACTGGAGAAAAACCCTATGAATGTATTCAGTGTGGAAAAGCCTTCAGTCAGAGCTCTTCACTTATTATACACAAGAGAATTCATATTGGGAGAGAAACCATCTAAGTGTACAGTGCCTTCTTCAGTGTCTTAAGGTAGACTAAAAACTCACTATGTCTTCTCTATTGTAAGTATTTAAGGCTATATGTATGGGCCTCTAAACACCTCTTTAACTAAACAACACAAGCTGTTACCTATGATGTTTTAGTTTCGGTTTCGTTATGGTGTTTAATATCTATTATGACTTTTTTAATACATGTGCTATTTGGAATTATGTATTCTTACCATGTGAGATATGAAGATTTTTAGTTACTTTTTCAATGATTGATTTCTAAGTTAACTGCATTGTCTTCAGAGTATCTGAACTATATGATGCTGCTTTGTTGGAATAATCTTGAGAGTTGCTCTCTGGCTCAGTGTGGCAATTATTGCTAGTAGCAAAATCTAATATCCAGCTCATCCTTCCTTAGTAATGAATCCCATTTTAGCTCAGGACAACAGTGTGTCCAGATACAAAACTCCTCTCAGCATCCTCGCAGCCAAAGATAGTCATATCCCCCATTTCTAGTCAATCAAACATAGATTAGTATCACTGGGGACAGACCTATCTGTTCTCTTAGACTTTTGTTTGCCTTTCTGCCCTCCCCTTTTTTCTCCCTTTTAATTTACCATTCCTGGAACTGGACCTGGATAATGACAACCATGACTTAAGAATGGTGTAGAAAAAAGGATCCTGGTACCCCAAAGGCACCTTTAAATAGCTGTGCTAGCTCTACACTGCTTATATTGGGGCATCTTTTTATGTGACAAAAATAAGCTTATTGATTTTTTTAAAAGAGCAATATGAATACAGTTGCTTTGTTATTAAAAAAAGAAAAGAAAAAAGACCACAGCAGCATGTAGAGTTACATGTTTTATGCTGGATACACGAATTTGTTTAGGAACATAGAAGAGGGAGAGTAGAAGAGGAACGCTGAAAGAACTTTTGTGCTGAACCAGAAGATGGAGCCAAGATCACTGAGAACAAGTAATTAGAGAAGCAAGAGGGAATCCCAATACTTCAGCATCAGAAATTCAGAGAATTTTTAAATAGAGGGGAAGTTACTCATTTCAAATGCTGGGTGAAGCCCTTGAGATTATGCTCCTTGGTCTTGCAGATACTGACCAGATTAGCTAAATTTTACTAGGAAAAAAAATAGCATATAGTGGAAGGAAGAAGTGATAGTTACAGTTTTAGCTATGTTAACTTTATAGGATGTTAAGACATCCACACGAACAGGTTTATATGTAGATCTACACTTCAGGAGATATCTAGGATGAGATAAAGAAAATTAGCAATATAAGTATATAGATTATAATAGACTATAGAGGTGGCTAAGATTGCATATGAAAAATGAATGGAGAAAAGTGAATGCCTGCTACTGACCCTGAAATCCTATATTTAAAAATAGAATAAAACAAGGAACCGTAGTAGAGAGATAAGAGAAAAACCTGGGGGAGTGGAGTTTCACCAAACCAGGACAAAGTAGTGTTTCAAAAAGGAAGGTACAGTCCGTTGTTTTAAATCCTCCTTAGATGTCAGAAAGCCTGTAAAAGTGACTATATCATAGAGCAATGTAAAGATCATTGGTGGGACCTTAGTAGGAGACAGTGCAGTGGTTGAGAATGGGTACTTTATTGAGTTGAGTTTAGGAATCAGTAATACCAAACACAGCATTGACAACTCTTCAAAAAGTTTGACAATACTAGGGCAAAGAGTAGCAGCTAGAGATAGACTTGGATTCAAGGGAAAGTATTTTTTTAATGAGAAACCAAAACATTTTTAAACGCTAATGTGATGGATCCAGTAGAGATTAAATATACAGGCATAAGTAGAGGGATAGTCAATAACAGTTCTTGAGAAGGGGATGGAGGTATCTGGGGCACAAATAGGATTGCTGTTTGCTATAAGAAAGGATACGTCCACCTGTCAGGAGGAAAGGAGGAATGGATGGTTTTAATTACCTTTTATTTATATCTAAGGTAATTGCATTGTGTTCAGAGTATCTGAACTATATAATGCTGTTTGGTGTTTTTTAAGACCTACTTTCTGTCCCAGTGTGGCAGATACTGCTAGTATCCTAATAACCTAATATGCATTTTCTTCTTCCTTACTAATAGAATCCCAGTTTTGCTTAGGGTAGCAATGTGTCTAGTTATAAAACTCCTTATCCTAGCTCCTTTGTACCCATGAGTGGCCATTTCCCCTGTACCTGGCCAATAAAAGGAGCTTTGGTGGTGCAGTGGTTAAGTGCTTGGCTGCTAACCAAAAGGTCAGTGGTTCAAACCCCCCAGCAGCTCCATGGGAGAAAAGATGTGGCAGTCTGCTTCTGTAAAGATTTACAACATTGGAAACCCTATGGGGACATTATACTTTGTCTTGTAGAGTTGCTGAGTTGGAATCAACTCCACAGCAGTGGGTTTGGGATTTGTTTTTTGTTTGACCAATAAAATAGGTACATGAGATGGACTGTAAATTTGTTGGCAAGATTATCTGCTAAGATGTCAACCAATGAATGCATACCTTGTTTTATGTGTTTATGTTTGCAGATACCTTATTTAATATAGTTTATTCATTGACATTGAACTCACAGCCAACAGCACTATAAACTCATGCCTCAGTGAAGCTTATCTAACACACATATTTTCTCTGTAAGGCACATCATAGCCTTCTTGGGCTTAGGAACACTAGACAGCACATCAACACTATGCTTGGGGCCATTTTAAACAGTGAAATCATCAGCAACAAAGATAAACACAAAAATGTTGTACTAAGTAGATCATAAAAGGACACTTGTTAACAGTATGAAAGAAGACAGAGCATCACCATGTTCAACCTCAGCTGGGAACGTATGTGTTGGGAAACTCAGATTTTTCATTGCTCTGTTCATTGTTGGGAAAGCAATTAAAAACAAAACCTGCCACCCCAGACAAACTTTCCACAAAAGTAGAAGAGAAAATTACTGAATGAACATTAAACCAGAAACTGATGTACATCACTGGCAATCCATTAAAGAGACTGCAAAGACAGAAATTTTGTCCTTTTACATAGCCGAGCAGATGCAAACCAGTTTATACGTGTTCTGAAAATAAAGGATAACTAGTCCTCAAGTAAGGCTTATGTAGTTCAGAATGTTGCATGAAGGGAGTTTTAGGAGGAAATTCTTATTTTTGACAGAATGATTCCCATATCATCTCTCTGGTAAGCTGGACTACTTACTACCTGCAAAGGCACTCCCAGATTGCATGTCACTCACCTGAACATTGGCCTCGTCACTTCTTTCTCCGTCATCCATAACGTTTCATCTTGCTTCAATGAGGAGGTCATGTTTAGTTTAGAACTATAAAGTCCTACTTACAATGGGGAGAAATTAGCTCTAATTTCTCCAAGTGCATTTCATCCTATTCTCCTATAATCTCCAGGCAACATGCTCCTTCCAAGTCATACTTTTGCAAATGCTTTTTTTCCTATGTCGAGAATACTCACCTTCCTCACTGTCCAGATCAGACATCATCAAACCGGCCCATGGGCCATACCTGGCCTGATGTCTGCTTTTGTATGGCCTTCAAGCTAACAATGGTCTGTATGTTTGAAAAGGATATTTAAGAAAAAATAAAAATATTTTGTGACACATAGAAATTGTATGAAACTCAAATGTCAGTGCCCTAAAATAAAGTTTATTGAAACACAATCATACTTGTTTTCATATTATTTATGACTGCTTTCACGCTACCATGGCAAGAGTACTTGCAACAGAGACCTTATGACCTGCAAAATCAAAAATATTTACTATCTAGCCCCTTTATGAAAAAGTTGTTGTCTCCCAGACTAGATAATTTCTGCTTAGTCTCGAGTCTGTTTAAATAACAGTTCCTACGCCAGATTCTCCATGATTTCTATCCCCACCACAGTTTTGTTAGATCCTCTAGACACTCATAACAACCTGTATTTTTGTCATGAAATCTCCTTTGCACTCAGAAAATACCTGATATGAAATGCATACAGCCAGATTCAAGGATAAGTTGAAGTTGGCCTGCCCTAAAATTTAAGCTGCGTGCTCTAAAATTTAAAACCTTAACATTGATCACTGATATCTGGAGTTTGTATAAACTCCTTATACCTATACACTATTTTTACACAGTCATGGGACTCATAATGTCGGTTTGGGCAATGTTCAACCACGTATACGTCCATAGTCCCATAAGGTTTTTTCTTTTAAAGGAAAAGCAATTCCTTATTTCCCCCTAATGGTTGTAAAGACCCCAAACTCCAAGACTGAACAAGCAGTAGGGCTCCAGAGCACATCCCAATCCCCACAGCACCTCCTGTTCCTCCTCCTGGCTTCATTCACCTGCCTAGCAACCACCTAGCAGCCGTACAGCCATTCACTCCCAGCGCAGGGCAGCACCTGTATCAGCACTTCTCCTGGCAGGGGCACTGGCAGGGGCACCAGCCAGGCATAGGGCACTTGTGACCCCTGGCTCCAGGTGGCAACAGTGGCCGCACATGTTCAGGATGGGGCTGTACCAACAGGGTGGCAGCAGCGAGGGCCACCACTGCCAGCTGCACTCCCGAAACCTCCTCCATGCCCCCATGCCCCCTCACCCCCTGCCTGGACATATGCAAAGTCACAAGGTGGCTGCCAGCATCCGACCCGCAGCTATATACCCGGCAAGGCCAGCCCCCTATATCTAGTAGACACAGCTCTCGGGCTTTGGCAGGCAGGCGGTGGTGGGGGCTTATGGGCCTGAACTCCTGCTCCTCAGGCAGGCGAACAGCAGGTGAGGCTAAGCATGTAGCGAGGGACTGCCTGTGTGCAGGATGGTGTTTGCACAACATCCAAATCACATAACATCCTATTTCATAGAACATATCGTGGATGTTAAAGCTATGAATGAATGTATTGCTAATGTCAATACTGAGAATAAAAGGCTTATGTATGGAAAATGACTTTGGCCTATCTCACCAAAGGGCATTCTCAGACCATTCTAATTAAATCCTAGGTGTTATGGATTGACTTGTGTCCCCCCAAATGTGTGTTGGAATCCTGACTCCTACACCTCCATGTAATCTCATTTGGGAATAGGTTTTCTTTGTTATGTTAATGAGGCCATTATCCGTGTAGGGTGTATCCTAAACCCACTTCTGAGATAGAAAAATCAAATTAGACACAGAAACAAGTAAGCACAAATTGGGAAGATGGAAGCACATGTGAGAATCGCCATGGTCATAGCCCAGCCCATATGAACCAAGGTATGCTTCTCATCAGTGTTTCAAACACACTACACTGTTTTAAATTAGTCTCTCCTGAACAACTCTTATAAAAAGTTGGGAAGCTTCAAAATGTGTGCACAATAGTAGCATATCTTATGGCAAGTTTGAGGAAATACAACCCTTCTAATAATTTCAAACCCTAGTATATGTAAATTAGGCTCCTTGGGAGTAAAACTTCTAAATTCTACCTCTGACAAAATGACTTATGAAATATTTATCTAACATGTTCTAGAGATGTGCCCTCCATGTGGCCACTACAATATTGTCAAGAAAGTCACTCCTATCCATATTATTTTTTCTCTTTCTATAAAATAAAATTGCATAACTTCCAAAGTAAACTAACGGTGTGAGTTTTGCCAGCTGGGCAGCTGTTATGGATTTAATTATGTCCCCCCAAAATATGTGTTGTAAATCATGACCTCTGTGCATATGATTATAATCCCACTTGGGAATGGGTTGTTCTATGTTAATGAGGCAGATTTAGTGTTGGGTCAATCTCTTTTGAGAGATGAGAGATTAAACGAGCAGAGATGACAAGCCACGTGAAGATAGCCCAGGAGCAGAAGCTCAAAGAGATAAGAACCTTCCTCCAGAGCCGACAGAGAAAGCCTTCCTCTAGAGCTGGCATCCTGAATTCAGACTTCTAGCCCCCTAAACTGTGAGAAAATAAATTTGTTAAAGCCAGCCACTTGTGGTATTTCTGTCATAGCAGCACTAGATAACTAAGCAGCTGATAATGTCAGAAGTTTTAAATAGGTGCTTACAGAAGAACTGTTTTCACTGTAAATGAACAAAATGGGGAAAACCACCTTGACGTTTTCTTGTGATGGATCCTTGACATGGATTGAATTGTGTCCCCCAAAGATATGTGTCAACTTGGCTAGGCTGTGATTCTCAGTATTGTGTGACTGTCCACCATTTTGTCATATGATGTGATTTTTCTGTGTTGTAATCCTACCTGTATGTTAATAAGGCAGGATTACAGGCAGTTATGTTAATAAGGCAAGACTCAATCTACAAGATTAGGTTGTGTTTTAAGTCGATCCCTTTTGACATATAAAAGAGAGAAGCGAGCAGAGAGACGGGAACCTCATACCACCAAGAAACAAGAGCCAGGAGAACAGCGCATCCTTTGGACTTGGGGTCCCTGCACTGAAAAGCTCCTAGATTGGGAAGATTGATGACAAGGACTTTCCCCCAGAGCTGACAGAGAGAAATCCTTCCCCTGGAGCTGACACCCTGAATTCACACTTCTAGCCTACTAAACCATGAGAATAAACTTGTTTGTTGAAGCCATCCACTTGTGGTATGTCTGTTATAGCAGCACTAGATAACTAAGACAACCCTATATACATTTATTTCTGAGTAAGAAATGTTTATAGTCGGATCCAAGTATAAACATGAATTAGCATAACCTTAATTCACTTTCTCAAAGTTAAAATCGTAAGATCTAGGATTGCTACCTAAAAGTGTTCCTATAATCATGTTTGTACAGTGTTTTTAGAAATGTACAATATTTTTCATTGATGTCGTTATGATAGTTGTATTTTCAGAATCACATATGCTGTGAAAAAAATCAAGTACAAAATTAACTCATTATAAACCAAAAGATTTATTCATAACTCTTTTCTAAATTTGTTTTAAATAAAAAAGTAAAACAACACACACCCTCTGCCCCCCAAAAAACACACACACACACCTCCCAGGCTGATTCCCTCCCTTATGACTTCTCAGAACTCTAGGATTTTGCCACATTCTAGTTTTTCCCCCACTATAATTCTCTGTGAAGGTTTAAAATATTGCAGAAAGTTACCTATATTCTTTTCAGTGATAAGGCTATTTTCTCTACTAGAATTTTTTTTTAATGACTGTTGCATGGTACATGAAGGCACTCCACAACCATTGTGTGATTTTGCTTCACTATGAATTTTCTGATGTGCAGGAGACAGTACACCCTTTGTGAAGCTCATTTCTTTCCTATTAATTCTGTCCTGAATGAGCAGATAGATGCAGAATGAGGGCTAATCTCTAAAAGCTTCCTCACATTTACTGAACATGGCTACAGCCTTTTCTGGTAGGAATCCACAATGTACAGGAAGGAAATCCTGCCACATAAAGATTCTTCTCCATATTTATTGATTTCTTCTGGCATTACAACAACAAAAAAAATAAGTATCTACTAATGCTTCCCCACACATTCCTACAGGTTTTCTCCAGAATGGATTCTCTGATGCTGAATAAGATACGAACCACGTTTCCTCACATTCAACACATTTTTATAGACGTCTTTCCAAGAGTTCTCTGAATTCAAAGTAAGGCATTAACTGCTTTTCTTTTTTTTTTTTAAATAATCTACATTCTTAGCTTTCTTCTACAATGTGAATTCGTTGGTGTTCAGTAAGGAATGTGTGGTAATTAAATGAATTTTCATATTCATAGGGGTTCTCTAGAGTGTGTGTTCTCTGATGTTTAGCAAGGTTTGAGCTCCAGCTGAAGGATTTGTTACATACATTACATACATAGGGTTTCTCCCCAGTATGAGTTATCTGATGTAGAATGAGGGAAAAGCTCCGACTGAAGGCTTTGTCACATTGAGCACAAGCATAGGGTTTTTCTCCAGTATGAATTTTCATATGTTGAGTAAGAGATGCGTGCCAAGTGAAAACTTTACCACATTCATCACATTCATAGAGCTTTTCTCCGGCGTGAATTCTCTGATGTTTAACAAGGAATGAGTGGCAACGGAAGGCTTTCGAACATTCATTACATTCATAGGGAGTTTTAGTAGTATGAATGCTCTGATGGCGTGTAAGGTGTGAGGAACGGCGAAATGCCTTCCCACATTCAATGCACTCATAAGGTTTCTCTCCCGTATGTGTAATCTGATGGCGAATGAGTTCTGAACCACTGTTAAAGGCTTTTCCACATTTTCTACATATATACTGTTTCTTTCCCATGTGAATTCTCTGATGTCGAGTGAGGTTTGAGGCACGGCTAAAGGCCTTTCCACATTCGGTACATTCATAGGGTTTCTCCCCAGTGTGTGTTCTCTGGTGTTCAATAAGGAATGAAAGGTAACTGAATGTTTTGTTACAGTCCTTACACTCATGGGGTTTCTTTCCAGTATGTATCATCTGATGTTTCACAAGGTTTGAGATCTGACTAAAGGTTTTGCCACATTCCTTACATACATATGGTTTCTCTCCAGTGTGAGTTCTCTGATGTAGCACAAGGGAAAAGCGCCGACTGAAAGTTTTCCCACATTCGTGGCATCCATAGGGCTTCTCTACAGTATTGATGCTCATGTGTTGAGCCAAGGCTTCTTGATGAGAGACTGTCACTTGCCTGATACATCCTTGACTTCTTTGCAGCATCTCAGTGTCAGCCACACACTTCCAACCGCCTTTAAAACTGGAATCCTCAGGGCAGTGGCTTAGAATTCTTTCCATTATCAAATACTGGTATGAATCATTTTCATAAATATCATTTTTTGGAGAAATCTCATTGATTTCACTGTTTGACTCTGAAACTGAAAAATATCAAAAAACCAGGCAAATGTTTCTTTTTTCTGTATAGAGTAAAATATGCAATCCACACCAAAATGCCAACAGCCTTCTTTGCAGAAATGGAAAAGCCAATCCTCAAATCTGCATGAAAGGGCAAGGAACCCCAAACAGCTAAAGCAACCTTAAAGAAGAATAAAGAAGGAGAATCTACACTTCCTGATTTCAAAACATACTATGAAGCCACAGTCACGAAAACAGCCTGGTACTGGTAAAATAATACACATACAGACCAATGGAATAGAATTGAAAGTCCAGAAATTAATCCATACATTATGGTCAACTGATTTTGGACAAGAGTGCTAAGTTCATTCAATGGGGAAAGAAGAGTCTCTTCAATAAATAGTGCTGGAAAATTTGATTTCCACATGCAGAAGGATGAATTGGGATGCAACCCTAACAACATATAACCATACACAAAATCCAACTGAAAACTGATCAAGGACCTAAATGTGAAAATTAAAACCATAAAATTCTTATACGAAAATATAGGAACATGCTTGACTTATTTTCTAACAACAGATTATCAGATATGACAAAAACATGAGCAACAAAAGACAAAATAAATCAATGCAACCTCATAACAATGAACCCTTTTATGCTTCTTTGGACAGACCGTGCCCAGTTTCAGGTTTCTCGGGAGGCTACTTTTCCACTGAAAGTATATGCTGCCTTCCAGTGGGGGCTTGTGTAACAGTGAAAAATGAAAGAAACGTTCTTTGGTGGAAATTCACTAAAGTAGAAGGCTTAGGTATGAGACAGTGCATCTAGGGAGAATAACTGGGTCAAAATGTCTCTTTTGGCTTTTGTACAGCTAGATAATCCTTGTAAGTATATTTATGGCTTCCTGTGTGATAGGAAGCCCTGGTGGATTTGAGTTTTTTGTGTGTGTCATATTTGGAAAACCAATGTGACAAACTAGAAGGCACCACCCTCCAAAGATCCTTGGGACAGATGGACCCACTAAACATCGCACCAGAGTACTGCCAACATTTTGTGGGAAAAGGTATGACCACGTTAAATTTTCAAAATTCATATTACCAACCAAAAATTTGAACCCACTCAATAACTAAGTATGCACTCCACTACTGAGAACACATGCCATCATCAAAAAAGTCTAAACACAAAAAAACTGGGAGCTTAAAAGGGTTACTTTTGGGTGGCACAAATGATTTGCTCTTGGCTACTAACCAAAAGTTTGGTGATTCAGATCTACCCAGCAGCTCCATGAAAGAAAGTCCTGGTGATCTGCTTCTATAAGATTACAGCCAAGAACACTCTATGGAGCAGTTCTACTCTGAAGCACATGGGGATGCCATGAGTTGTAACTGACTCCATGGCAACAAGTTTGGTTTAGGGTTTTTTGTTGTGAGCCGCTATAGACTAGGCCTCCGATTCATGGCGACCCAATGCACAATGGAATGAAACACTGCCCAGTCCTGCACCATCCCCATGATCAATTGAGGATCAGACTATTGTGATTTTCATTGGCTGATTTTTCTGAAGTACATCAACACTCCTATCCTCCTAGTCTGTCTTAGTCTGGAAGCTCCACTGAAACCTGTACAGCATCATAACACACAAGCCTCCACTGACGGATGGGTGGTGGCTGCATATAAGGTGCACTGACCAGGAACTGAACCCGATTCTCCTGCACATAAGACAAGAATGCTGCCACTACCACCAGTCTCTCAGTTTTTGGTTTTCTCACTCATCAAAGGACTTTGTCAACAAAGTGAAGAGACAATCTACAGACTTGGGAAAAATTTGCAGGAACCGTATATCCAATAAGAGTCTAATATCTCAATTATAAAAAAAATTCTACAGTTTGAAGACAAGACAAACAACCCATCTGACAAATAGACAAAGAACTTGAACATACAGTTTACCAAAGAGGATATTCAAAAGGCCAATAAGCACATAAAAAGATTCTCAATGTCATTAGTCATTAGGGATATGTTAATCAAAACCACAATGAGACACCACCTCACCACCATTAGAATGGAAATGATCAAATAAAAAACAATAGGTGTTGGCAAGGTTGTGGAGCAACAAAAACCCTCATCCATTTTAGTGGGAAGGCAAAATGGTACAGCTGCTGTGGAAAACAGTTTGGCAGTTCCTCAAAAAGTTGAACACAGAACTACCATATGACCCAGCAATTCCAATCTTAGATATATACCCAGAAATTAAACCAAGAATGCAAACAGAGATTTGTAAACCAACATTCATTGCCACACTTTTCACAATAGCCAAAAGATGGAAACAACTGAAATATCCATCAACAGATGAATGGATAAACAAAATATGTTATATACATACAATGGAATATTGCTCAGCTATAAAGGGAAATGAAGTCCTGAAACATGCCATAACATGGAGGAACCTAGAAAACGTTATGCTGAACAAAATAAGTCAGTTGCAAAAGGACAAATACTGTATGAAGGACAAATATATAGAAACCAAAGATTAGTGGTTATTGGGGGCAAGGAGGGCAAGGGAGAGAGTGGAAAGATGTAATGGGGAGTTTGTACTTAGGGGACACTAAGTTTATGTTAATGGTGCTGGAATAATTTGGAAAAGGATAAATGATAAAGATTGCATAACATAAAGAACATAACCAGTATCACTGAATTATACAGGTAGAAACTTGAATTGGCAAATTTTTTGTCGTGTATATTTTGACCATAACAAAAAATTAAAAATACATGAATAAAAGCCACTCCTACTTTTTTGAATTAGGAAAGTAAATTGAAAAAAAAATCTCATCAATTACATCACTTTCATAACTGTCATGTGACTGAAATCTGAAAGTATGCTCAGAAATTCAGAAGAGGTCAAACAGGACAGACATGGATGAATAAAAAAAAAACAAAAAAATAAACCCACCTGTGTCAAATCAATTTCAACTCATAATTTCAACTTATCTGACCTTATAAGACAGAGTAAAACTGCCCTATAGGGTTTCCAAGGCTATAAATCTTTATGAAAGCAGACTGCCGTGTCTCTCTCCTATAGAGCGGCTGGTGGGTTCAAACCAGACTTTTTGGTTAGCAGCTGAGCACCTGAACTGTGCCACCAGGGCTTCTTATGGATGAATAAGAAAGATTACATATAAGTCACTGAAGAAGAGAAAAAAACAACTATCAGGAAAACAAATACTTGGGAAGGATAGGGTGTTAAGTCTTCTTCACCATTTAAAATATATTTACTGCCAGAATTATCTGAAAATAGGAATTTTATACTGCTGCAAATAAACTACAAGTGTTCTTGGGTCCCACAAAGAGACTAGACTCTGAATTCACTTAGTGCCTTTGGAGCATCTTACAGTAACTTTATTCTAAATGAAAAAAATGGTTTCTTTGTGTCATGGATTGAATTGTGTCCCCAAAAAATATCTGTCAACTTGGCTGGGTCAAGATTCCCAGTATCGTATGATTGTGTACCATTTTGTAATCTGATGTGATTTCCTTATGTATTGTAAACTCTATCACTATGATGTAATAAGAGGGATTAGCAGCAGTGATACTGATAAGGTATACAAGATTAGATACTGTCTTAAACCACTCTCTTGAGATATAAGAGAAGTGAGCAGAGACACACAGGAACCTCTTATTACCAAGAAAGCAGTGTCGGGAGCAGAGCGCATCCTTTGGACCTGAGCTTCCTGTGCAGAGAAGCTCCCAGACCAATGGAAGATTGATGACATGGACCTTCCTCCAGAGCCAAAAGAGAGAGAAAGCCTTCTCCTGGAGCTGATGCCCTGAATTTGGACTTGTAGCCTACTGGACTGTGAGAGAATAAACTTCTCTTTGTTAAAGCCATCCACTTGTGGTATTTCTGTTAT
>NW_004444067.1:7880190-7927828 GCF_000243295.1 Trichechus manatus latirostris | reverse complement strand
GGACTTGTAGCCTACTGGACTGTGAGAGAATAAACTTCTCTTTGTTAAAGCCATCCACTTGTGGTATTTCTGTTATAGCAGCACTAGATGACTAAGACAGAATTTGGTACTCGGAGTAGGGTGCTGCTCTAACAGATACCTAAAATGTGGAAGTGGTTTTGAAACTGTGAATGGATAGAGGAGCAGCAGAGAAGCAGCAGCAGCAGAATCGGGAGACCAGCACAGGATGGCACTGGAGCCGACCCACGGAGCTAGAGAGCTGAATGCCTGTGCACCGGAGGCTTTCTGGTGGAGGAGGATGCCTCTGGGCACTTATCAGTGGAGCTAGGCTTGCCGACTCACGGAGCAAGAGAGCTGAGTGCCTGTTTGCAGGAGGCTTCCTGCAGAGTTGGGTGCCTCTGGGCACTTATCAGGGGAGCTACAGAGCTTTGGAACACTTGCCCCAGCAGGGCAGATGTTGGCATGAGGCCCGAGGAGCCGAGAGGCCAAAGAACCAGGAAACCGAAGCTGAAGAGACAAGGGACACAAGAAGCCAAGCTGTCTCAGTCTCAGAATGTATGGCCAGGACCTCTGGGGTTTCAAAGAGTGGAGCCATGGCCTCTGGTGTTTCTAACAGTGGAGTTATCACTCCAATGGACTAGGAGAACAGTGTGCCTAAAGCCAAGGGAGGAAAGTTGCCATCCCAGTGGGCCTGGAAGGCAGATCTGAAGCCCAGGGTCGAGGGGCCTCCACTCAGAATCTGGAGAGTGTGGCCAATACCTAGAGTCTGGAGGGCAGGGCCATTGTCTAAGTTATCTCAGAAAATACAGGATTATTTTGCAAAGCCCTGAGGGCTAATGTAATGTGTTCTGCTAACTTGCTTGCTGTTATGCCTTCTTTCCTTTCATTTTCTCCCATTTGTAATGGAAATGTCTAGCTTGTGCCTACCTGTTGCACCATTGTACCTTTGGAAGCCAATAACTTGTATTCTAGATTTCACAGATGAAGAGGAGTTTTTAGATTTTGGACTTAGAGTTATTTCAGACTTTTGCTATGATATGATGGGGTGAATATGTTTTACAAGTGGCAAGGACATGAATTTGGGGGAGGCCAAAGGGTGGGGTGTCATGGATTGAAGTGTGTCCCCCAAAAGTATCTGTCAACTTGGCTGGGTCAGGATTCCCAGTATTCTATGATTGTGTACCATTTTGTAATCTGATGTGATTTCCTTATGTATTGTAAACTCTATCACTATGATGTAATAAGATAGATTAGCAGCAGTTATACTGATGAGGTCTACAAGATTAGATAGTGTCTTAAGCGAATCTCTTTTGAGATATAAAAGAAGTGAGCAGAGACACATGGGAACCTCATACAACCAAGAAAGCAGTGCCAGGAGCAGATTGCATCCTTTGGAACTGAGGCTCCTATGCAGAGAAGCTCCCAGACCAAGGGAAGACTGATGACACGGAACTTCCTCCAGAGACAACAGAGAAAGTGTTCCCTTCGAGCTGACGCCCTGAATTTGGACTTGTAGTCTACTGGACTGTGAAAGAATAAACTCTTTGTCAAAGCCATCCACTTGTGGTATTTCTGTTATAGCAGCACTAAATGACCTAAGACACTTTCAAAACTATCTTCTAGGCTACTCTAACTGTACCTTCTAAAGTCACATCTGAAACCCAGTCTTGGTGTAATGGCGTCTATCCAAAAATGCCTTTGATAGATAAATATTAGGCCTAATTTCTCCAGTTTGAATTTTATGAATGGACTTCATCATTTTTTCATTTGGAGCATAATTTTATAATATGAAGTTTTTTTGCTTTCTTTCTTTTTAAATATTGCCTCGTTATCTTTATTCTTAGGAAACACATGCTTAAGTATTTAGGAGTAAAGGCCATGATGTATACAATTTAACCTAAAATGTTTAAAAAAATAAATCATATTCCAAATGAAAAAGCAAACGGGGCAAAGTATTAACAATAAGTGAATGTGGGTAAACGGATATAGGTATTCTTATACCTTTTCTGTATATTTTAAATTATTTCCAAAGACATCCAAACTTTCATTTTTCTCTAAAACACAGAGAGTTATTATTTTGTTTGGGAGAATACTATCTTTCATATCATCCTGACTCTAAGCTTCTGCAAAGAAGTAAATAGACATGATGTGTATTTAATAACTATCTCAGCACTCATTCTAGATCTATACCTATGTATATATATGTATCTATGAACATACATATTAGGGACACAAAAGACTAGTATTGGGAAGGAAGTAGAAATAGCTAAGAAAATGGTGAGTTCTCCATAAATGAATTCCATATCTATTGAGCACCTGATTAAGAACCCTGGGGATATAAACTGAGTAATTCTCTTCAGAAGCTGAGCATATAAATAGTAAGACAAAGAGAACACAAAAGAAATTTAATTAATGATATGAGACATGAGAGTAAGTTATTATAGAGGAAAAATTGTATAAAAGATCAGAGATAAGAGATACGAAAATCCACTGTAACAGATTAAAACAAAAAAAGGTTTGATCTAGAAAGAGTTCATCAAGGAAACTAGTTAGGAACTGAAATACAGTATGAAACGTGGACATTTAATGATATTAGAAAAAGCTGTTGGAATTAATTGCATAGATTCAGTATAGCATTTGACATATGATTTCCCAGGTGAATGAGTAAAAAGTGCAACCAAGAAAACCAGGTTCAAGATATAAAAGCAGAATGGCAATTATATATCACTGAGAATTAGAACAGAATTTCTCATCAAAAACCCTAAAGGCCAGATAGCAATGGAACATTTTTAAAGTACTGAAAACAGTCAACTGGGAATTCTATATTCAGTGAAAATATTCCTCAAAAATGAAGGCTAAATAAAGACATTCTAAAATGAGGGAAAACTATTGTAATTTTTCTATTTTATTTATTCTGCTTATATCTTTACTACTTCTGCCTATCTACATTCTTGGGATTTATTTTGCTGTTCTTTTTTCAGTCCCTTAAAATGGATACTTACTTTGTAAGTTTCAATTTTTATTCTTTTCTTATGTAAGTACTTAAGGCTATAATTTTCGTCTACATAATGTTTTAGCTACTTTATACAAGTCTTGATATGTATTATTATAATTCAGTAAAAAAGAATTTGTTAATTTTCTTTTATAATTCATTCTTTGTCCAATGAGTTACTTTTTGTTAAAAAGTATAATTCTTAATTTCGATATATGTGGGAATTTTTCTACTTATCTTTTTGTTATTCATGTTTAACCTAACTGTATTGTGATCAAAGAATATAATCTGTATGATTCGAATCCTTAAAGATACCCATTTAATCAAGTTTTATCAATTTTTATACTTTGAGGCTATATATACATATTTAGAATTGTTATATCTTCCTGGTTCATTGAATATTATTATAAAATGACCCTATTTATCTCTAGTAAGGTTTTTTGTCTTAAATTTTATTTTGTCTGAGATTAATATAGCTATGCTAGCTTTCTTTGTTAACTTTAAAATTATGCAAATTTGGATAAAAAGAGAACCAAAAAAGATATGTAATTCAAAGACCAGAGAGAAGGAACAATAAAAAGAAAGAGGGACACATCTATTTGTGAGAAAGCAGGGAATGTATAAAATGAGAGTTGAGGGGAGACTGGTAAGTAGGTGTGATGTGGTCCCTTATGGAGCTACCACTGATGAGAGTTCCCAGCCTCCAATATTTCTGGTATCTTTAAGAGAAAACTTTTCAGCCAACATATACAAAGTGTTGCTTTCTCACTGACTAGTTGGGTTGTAACATTTTCCTTCTAACTCACCTGAAAACAGATCTCTTCTCACATCTCCTTTCCCCAGCCAAGGCTCTTTCCCTTGCTCCAATAAGGAAACCACATCTGGCTTAGAAATGGAAAGACCTGCTTATAGAAAATGAAATGAATTCAAAATAGTCCTTGAATCCTCAGAAAAGAGGGGCCATTAAAAAAGTCAGACATAAGTATGAAAGATGTCTACTTAGATTAGATGAAGCTATAATCCTCATCTTAAAAACTCATAAAAAAACCATACCATCCTTGGGAAAATTCAGCCAGCTAACATTCACAACAACCAGCCTAAAAGGAAAATTCTGACTTGGGGAAGATTAGAGGTAATACTTACCCAGTGAGACCAGGTGGCCATAGTTCTCCAACATTACACATCTGTACAAATCCCTCTGAGCAGGCTGAAGCCATTCCCACTCCTCCTGGGAGAAGTCTATGGCCACATCTCTGAATGTCACTGACCCCTGAAATGACATACAGATATCTCCACAATAGCACCCATGTCACCAAAAGGCCCTGATCAAGGAATGAAATGAGTCCCACTGCAGAGGGAGGATAGCAAGTATAAGTAGTGGCAGTGGGAGATTTCTGAATTCTGAGTAATGCTGGTCAAATAATCACTGTATATAGCTAAAAGCCTAGTTGTTTTTGTTTTGTTATATAACTAGAGAAAAGGAGAAAAAATATATGTGATTTATCCTGAGATAATTTACAATTTTGTAAGAAAGAATAAATTATGCACAAGAACAACATGGACTTCTAGCTTTGATTGTAAAAAGTCTTAACATGTTATAACACTTCATGGAGAGTGAAGACTATTCTTTTGTATTTAATATGCAGTATATGTTTTCTTTAATGCCAGCCTATTTTAATGTGATTTGGTCAGAATTTCTTCATGGTAACAACAGGATGGAGCAGATAGCAGCAGCACCTTTCCAATGGGACATACACTCTAGAGTTTGTCACAATTGTCCCCAGTCCTAAGGAAATAGCTGTGAAACTTTGTGGCATTTTTAGTGATATCACAGAATAAGGAGAAAAAACAGCAAAGTGAAAGGACCTCCTAAGGAGAGAACATAATACTTCCCAGGGTGGAATCTAAAGGGCTTTCCCTCAGGGTTAGGAGAAACAATAAATAAACAGGCCCCATCTTTTCAACCTGGGTTTACCCACCTGATTTATAAGACATGAAAAAGAACTTAAGAGATCCCAAACCAGTAATAGACCGGGTGTATGGCAGAGTTATTTTTACAATTTTAGAATTTAAAAAAGCAATCAAAGATCATTGACTGATAATGAAGCTGTTGCCTAAACTGAACAGTCAGATCTACAGCAGAGGTGGACATTGGACTCCCCAGCAAAACTCAAGAGTCTCTGGAATTGGAGACAAGTATGACAAAAGGTAGGATAGAGAGGTGGAGCTAAAGACAGAACTAATTTGGAATGATTGATCCTCTTATCCTGGCCCAGTGAGGAATGGTGGCCAGCCAGGCATTTAGCTCCAAGCAAACAAAATAATAGTGCTCTTTGCTAAAGAAATTTAATGTCATATCTGAAAACCTCTATGAATTCAGAGATTTTGTTTTGCTCACTGCTGCACCCCAAGACCTAAGATAGGTCAGTGGTTCTCGCATTTTATCATACATTGAAATCACTTGGAGGAACTGTTAAAACACAGACTGCTAGGCCACATCCCCAGAGACTGATTCAGAAGGTCTGGGGTAGGGCTCAAAAATATGCATTTATAATAAATTCTGAGGTGATGCTGATACTGCTGGTTCAGGGATCACACATTGGGAATCACTGGTACAAGTGCTCAATAAAAGTAGATAATAAAAACCTGTTGAATAAACGACTGAAGTGTAGTTAGTGTGAGTGACATAAAGTAAAGCAGTCCTCATTCCAATATTGGGGAAAAAGAGGAGACAGCATGCCATGTCAGAAGCCCACCCATGTCTGGACAGCGTTCCGTCAGGCTCCTGTGTACAAGCACCTGAAAAGAAGAAACGGGGCAGAGTGCTGGGGTTGTGTCAGGCAAGAAGTTTCAGGAGAAAGAAAGTATATATCCAAAGTCTTGAAAAATAAGGCGTCACTTCAGAAAGAAGAGGAAACACCAGCTTACCTGAAACATGGCTCGCAGAAGTGACCGAGGAGAACAGCAAAATCTAAAATGGCACAGCTGGCAGGGAGAGAAAGGAAACATGAGCGAGCAGGTCATCTTGGCCGTGCACGAGGCACTGTGTTCCCCCTCACTGGAGATTCTCGTTACAGACACCCCCACCACACACAGAGTCGGGGAGCCAGAACGGCCCGGGGCGCCAGGTGGGGCATCGCGCCAGACTCCGGCCATTCCGTTCTTGCCACGGCGCGGGCTCTGCGGAGCGTAAACCAGGCCAGCGCTCCCAGTACCTCCGCATTTAGTCGCGGTCACAGGACGCCGCGGTTCCTCCTTACTCTTGGCACAGGATTTCCGGACTCGGAACAGAGTCACTGGCCCAGATCCCCGAAGTGCTCCACGGCACAGGCCGGGCCCACAGGCCTGTCACCGCCGGCCGAGAGCGCAGGGCGCGGAGAGAGCTTTCATTACCTGACTCGGGCCCAAACCAGGCCAGACTCTCGGCTCCGCAGCCCAAGGACCCCACCGCCGGCGTCGCGAGGACTGCGCCTTCGGGAGCTCAGGGACCGGATTCGGAACCAGACCGCCCAGGAGAGCTGCTGGAGTAGGCCACCCGCCCCCAGACAACTACAACTCCCAGAAGGACGCGCGACCGTTCTTGTTTGGGCCGAAAGTCCCACAGTCAGAAAACCACAACTCCCAGGCCGCCTCAAGACTGCGCCGACTGTGCCTGGAGACAATGGCCGTCAGCCTAGGACAACTACAATTCTCATAAAGACAGGCGGTCACTGCACTTGGGACTAACGATTCCATTCACAGACAACTACAAATCCAAAACATCCTGCCGCCACGCCAACATCGCCTGAAGACAACGGCCTCTGGCCTCAGACACCTACAGTTCGCAGAGGCCACCGCGGCCTCCTAGCTGGAAACGGAGGGCTCCACCCTCAGAAAACTACGACTCCCAGAATGCATCGGTGCCGCGCCGACAGCTCCCGGAGACGAAGGTCGCTGGCCTAGGACAACTACAATTCCCAGAAGGTATCGCGGCCTCCGATCTAAGGACGAAGGGCCCCACACTCGGAAAACTACAACTTCCAGAATGACTCGGGACCGCGCCGACTGCGACTGGAGACGTGCCCGGCAGCCGGCGACAACTACCGTTCCCAGAAGCCACAGCAACTTCCGCGCATGGAACATAGGGCTCCGCCCTCAGACAAATACAACTCCCAGAAAGCGCTGCCGTCTTCCCCTGGCGACGAAGGGCTCCACCCTCAGAAAAACCACGACTTCCAGGACGCCCCGGGGTCGCGCCCACTGCACCTCGGGACACTAACTGCCCGCATCAGACAACTACGGTTTCCAAAACTCACCGCAGCCTCCACGCTAGAAAGTACGGCTCCACCTTGAAAACTACAACTCCCAGAAAGCCCTGGGGCCGCGCCCACTGCGACTGCAGACAATGGGCTCAAGCCTCAGACTACAATTCCCTGAATCCACCGCAGCCTCCATTCTTATGATGCAGGGCGCCACTCTCAGATAACTACAATTCCCAGAACTCCTAGCGGGTCCTCTCAAAGGGCGTCGAGGCAACAGCAGTTGGTATTAGACACCTACAGTTCCGAGAACTAACGTAGCATTAGCACCTTGAGACAAAAATCTCAGTCCTGAGGCAACTACAATAACCAGAATCCCCTCCTCGCTCCCTCAGCGCCTCGAAACAAGGACCTCGGAGAACTACAGTTCCCCTAATCCCTCGCAGCCCTGTGAGCGGCCAAGATTCCACCCCGGTGCCGGAAGAGGAACGCTTCTCTTACGTGAACCCTGATGCCTGAGCAACTCGACAATAGTCAAAGGACGCGGCCTCTGGGATGGCTTCGTTTGCTATTGTGTGCTGGAGAAGCTGCCCCCTTAATCTCTTCCGGGTCTGTTACCCGCCCTAAAGCCCTCCAGAAGGAGGAATCTGAATTACCTTCCCTTCCAGCGTTGTGCCTGGCATATCCAGGGCACATAGGGGAAGATCTAGAGAACAAACCAGAAACGTCCATGTCTTCGAAGAGCTCAGAGTCCGAATGCGATAGAAAGGGAGAGGAATTATTGTACGGTAAAACCTGGAAAAGCCGGAACCTGTCAGAGAAAGGCAGAAACTTGTCAGAGAAGGAAAACTCAAAATATTTTCCACTAAAACCAGCGATATAGAAAGTGTTAAGACAGCACCATATCAAAGGTGGAAATCTTGTGGGATCAGAAAAAAAGGCAGTCCCATTGAGTTCCGGCTCTCGCAGGTTTCACTGTATATAAAAACATGAAGATTTAGTAGTTGGCCAACTGAATCAGGGAATATTGTTCCAAGCGGAGAGAACTGTTTATGAAAAAGACTTAGAGGCAAGGAATAAAAAGGTCCAATAAAAAAGATGAGAGGGGAAAAAAAATGGCTTGGTGAAAAGAGGGCAAAGGAGAGGTGGTGTGAAATAAATGAGGCTGAAGTAAGCAAGGCTTCATGAAGGAACTTGGATGTGACTCAATGAGCAAGGGGAAGACACTGAAGAGTTTTAAAAAGTGTGACAGTCATTTGCATTGTAGTGTGTAGTGTTAAGGGTGAATTGAAAGGAAGGACTTAAGCCAAGAAGGCCAGTGACAGCGTTAGTTCTGTATTCGCCAGACTATGATTTGAACTACTGCAGAGGAAATGGAGAAAATTTTATTCAAGAAACAATTTAGAACCTGATGATGATATGGTAGATAAGAGGGAAAGAAGAATTAGGTTCTTGCTTGAATGAAATATTTCCAGTTCACTCCTTAGAGCTTCTTTAATGCTATGTCAACACTCTCATAACTTCAACTTCCAATTATACCACAGATGACTTGCCCAAATCTCTTGACTAACCATTTCATTAAGATAACAAGGGAAAATAAGGATAGTTAGGAAAGAAGAAAATGAATTTGTTTTGGGACATGTTGAGACTGATATGTGTTCTTAACTAACTTTGAATCATCTCTCACCTGGAATCTTGCCATAACTATACCACATCCATTTCCCCAAATCTTTTCTTCACACACAAGTTAGCCTGATGTTTATGAAAGCTATTCTGATCATGTCATTTCTCTGCTTCGTATTATTTGATGGATCTTGAATGCTCTTATATAAAGGCAAAATTTCTTAATGTGCTCCACAAGATTGCATCATCTCACCCCTATCTTCAAATTTTTCTTATATTACACTCCTCACTGACTATGCTAACCTTGTTTCCCCAAATGCCATTTTTTGTGGGTCTCATGCTGTCAAAAATTCCACTGGGCCTTTGGAGTACCTTGAATAGTCAAACGAGACGATGAGGATCTGAGTAATGCAACGAGATAAGCCACTGATGCCAGCAAAGGTGATAACTGGATGTGAGGAGACTGTAGAATGGATAAGAGAGAAAACAAGTGCAGCAGGAACAGCGTAGTTTGCCCTACTAACCTTCCTTTTTCAGGTTTCCCCTCAGAAAGAGGCCACCAGACTCCTAGAGGAGCAGCTCCCCAAATGTAGTACGGAAAAGTGGATGTAAGGATTGGAAGACACAGACTGTGGTAGACAAGGAGCTGCATCACACAGATCCCTCTTCAAAGGACTGACTGCCCAGCTGTAGGGAGAGTGGTCAGAAGACAACCTCCAGCTGTCAGCTTTTTCAGAGTCGGCCTCAGCAGAGAATTGCTTCACCTGAGGTTCCTCCCTTCTCGTAGCAGCCTGCTGCTAGTGACTGAGTGGTGCAGGGTTATAAAGGCCTGACCACTCTGGCCTGATAATGAGACACCTGATGAGCTATACTCACTCCAGAGCTCATGATAGCTTGGCCAAGGTTTTGTCAACCTACAACACTGACTTTTTCCTCTGCTCAACTGTTTCCTATTTATTATCCCATCATCTCACAGGTGCTGATCTGTAATAAACATCTTGCACCCTGTCTTAGTTATCTAGTGCTGCTATAACAGAAATACCATAAGTGGATGCCTTTAAGAAACAAATTTATTTTCTCACAGTTTAGGAGGCCAGAAGTCCAAATTTCAGGGTACCGACTCTAGGGAAACGCTTTCACTTTTGTTGTCTCTGGATGAAGGTCCTTGTTTCTTCCGAGCTTCTGCTCCTGGGCCATCTTCATGTGGCTTGGCATCTCTCTTCCCCCATCTCTGGTCTGCTCGCTTGTTTAATCTCTTTAATATCTCAAGAGATTGACTCAAAATACACCCTACACTAATCCTGCCCCGTTAACATAACAAAGACAACCCATTACAAAATAGGATCATAACCACAGGCATAGAGATAAGGATTTACAACATACATTTTTGGAGGACCATAATTCAATCTATAACACCCAAAACTTCATCTCATATTGCTTCCACAGAACCCAACCTGTGACTATGCCTGTTTCTGTATTGGTTAAGAATATTTTGATTGTAAGGAACACAATTTAAACCAGCTGAAGCAAAAATGGGAATTTATTAGGATATTTGGGGTATCCCAGAAGAATTCAACAATCAAGGCATGAAGAGGGCAAAGATGAATCTAGAAATCAAGACAGTTCCCTGACTCTGCTTCCATGATGGTTTCCTTCTTCTCTTATTGCAGACCACGTTTCTGCACGTGGTAGAAAACACAGCAACAGGCAGCTAAATTATATACACAGATAAGTTGTCCTAGCTTTCAAGAAACTTTCGAAAAGAAAGTATAACACATGCAATGACTGTATTATCAGAGTGAGAAATATATGTACAGGTTCATGTAGGTTGAATAGGCATTTCTAGGAAGAACAAATCATTCCAGTTGCAGTAGATATTCAAAAGCATAAGAAATTGTAGGAATCTCAAGGAACTGTAAGTAGGTCAATGGGGACAGAAAATATTGTGTAGGAGGAAAGATAAGGAATTCAGAAATGATGAAGAGATAGGCATGGGTTTGCATAAAAGTCCTTGCATGCCATAACAAGATTACACTTAAGTCCACAATGAGCCACACAATATTTCAACAGGAGAGTGTGTAATCAGAATTGAATTTCAAAATAATCATTACGTACAGGTGTGGAAAAATGGACAATGGAAGAACGAAGGCACAAAAAAATACGCAAGCAGCTGCAAGTGTCATGGATTAGTTCATCTGCACTTAAGCCAGTTCTAGGAGTTGGACATCTGAAAGCTTGTTGGTACCATATTTGTAGACTAACAAGCCCGCTGAAATTGACAATCTAGGTTCATACTGCTAGAATAATAAAAAAAAAAAAAACTGTGGTCTCGAAGTATAGATTACAAATACCTATTGATCTACATTCTATTTAATAAAGGTACTGTTAGATAAATGTGGCATTCTTTGGGTTCATTTCATCTCAGAGTTCTATAAGTGATCTTCTTGAAACCAAAAGATCAGGAACACATGGATCCATACACACATAACTGTGTCAGAAAATACCAAGAGCACACACAGAAAAGATGAACAAAAGGCATCCCTGGGACAGATCTCAAAATTCACAAAGTGAACCTCAAAAAACCCATTACTTAGTAAAAGGAATACAATGTAAACTGACCCGTTCAGAACGGTGCACATCTTCAGGTAAGTGGAAGAACCTAGATGATGAGCCACAGTTGGCCTCATTAAGTACTCTATCTCAATATAACTTCACAAAATCATAACAAACTATGGTCTAATATTAACACTGGTTTTCCAACGTTTCAGGAACCATGTAACGGATAAAGTCCTAATATAAACAAATACATATAAAACTTCTAAAACTTAACCACAACAAGACAACCCAATCAAAAAGTGGGCAAAGGACTTGACAGTTCTCTAGAGAGGATATTCAAATGGCCAACAAGCACATGGAAAGATGCTCAACATCATTAGCTGTTTACCAAAAAAAAACAAAAAAACAAAACATTGCTGTAGAGTTGATTCCAACTCATATCCATTAGGGAGATGCAAATCAAAATCAGAATGAGGTTATCACCTCAGGGGGGAAAAACGTGTTTGCGAGGCTGTGAAGAAACTGGAACCCTCATCCATCGCTGGTGGGAATGTAAAATGGTGCAGCCACTATGGAAAACAGTTTTGTGGTTCCTCAAACACTTGAATGTAGAATTGCCATATGACTCAGCAATCCCAACACTCATTATACACCCAGAAGTAAAAGCAGGAACACAAAACAGAAACCTGTACACCAATGATCATTGCAGAACTTTTCACAATAACCAAAAGGTGGGAAAAAACAAAATGTCCACCAACAGATGCATGGATAAACAAAATGTAGTATATATATACACAATGGCATATTATGCAGCTGTAAAGACAAATGACATTCTGGTGCATACCACAACATGGATGAACCTTGAAAACATGTTGAGCAAGATGTCAGTCACAAAAGGACAAACACCATATCATCTATGTGAAAAAAAAGCAAATATACACAAACCAATGATTATTAATAGTTACCAGGGGTGGGAGGGAGGAGGAAAGGAGTTTTTGTTTGGGGAGCATTGAGTTTATCTTAATGGTGGTGCAATGTTTTGAATGAGGATAGTGATAATGGTGGCACAAGAAAAATGTAATCAATGTCATTGATTTGTAAATGTGGAAGTTGTATTCACAGATGTTTGGTGTGTATATTTTCACTGCAATAAAAAAAGAAAAAACTGGCTTTCTTCTTGATGTGGAGTTTGTCATAGGAATCAATGAAGAGAAAGGTGGGGACGTTTTTGTGGTTTACCAAGGTAATTTCAATAAATAACATTAAGAATCTCTATTTGCAGAATCAGAGCACTGTCATGACTTTAGAATGGAGAGGCTACCAGTGGGTTCAACAGGATTTATCTGGCTCCTCAAATCAGCTCAGATCATTCTATTAGAATTCTTTGTCAACATCGGCCCTCTCTTATGACCAACACCTGCCTGGAAAAACAACAGTTTGCTCTTCGGTATTTAATCTATAGGTTAATGCCAAAGTTCCATTATCCAGGAACATTATCCAGTTCATTATCCATGAAGGAAGTAATAGGTTTAACTGCTTAATAGTTAATGGAATAATGTAGAATCGGAGTGAAGATTAGAAAAATTTTAAACATAGATTCCTGAGCTTTATCCAAGATTGAATCAATCTCTGGGCCTAAGGAAGAGATTCATGATGGAAGGAAAAACTGGGAAAAAATTAAAAACACAAACTAGGACAAAGAATATTGCCCTGTAACTATCTGGTCGTTCACAATGTTCTGGTTCCCCCATCTGGTAAAATGAGTTTCAGATATTAGGGAGAAAAACAGGAAAATCATAATTTGGAGTATAAATAAAAAATTGAATCCTTCAAACACTACCATGTGGATAAACAGGATTATTTGGCTATAAAACCCTGGTATGTTGGTTCAGAAAATTACTCTCAATTAAAATACCAACCTCTCAACAATGTTGCAGAATTGAAGGAAAAAATACTGACAGAATCAAAGGTGCAACACACTATACTTATATAACAATTTGTGCACTAGAGGAAAAGCTTGATTTTTCTGGGTTGAAAATCAAGCTTCATGTTGAACTCTTCTGAATTTCATCACCATACAAAAAATACTTTTGACTTTGTCAAGAAACATTATAAAGCAAATGCTAAAAAATTTTAACAAGAAACGGTTCATGTATTTTCAACGAGAAGCATACTTACATTTGCAGGAAGGCAAAATAGGCTTCCTTGACTATGTCAAAAATATATTTCTCGCCACAAAATTCTCTGTTTTACAGTTTTCTGAACAGTGACTCTTAAGTGGGTTTCTCCAAATAATTTTCACTTACAAAATATCTTATGAAACACTAAGAACATAATAGCCGCACACAGTATCCATGATATTTCATCACACTAAATTAACATACAGTTGTACTTGGGCTACACAATATTTGATATACATACTTGAATGAAGGTGTCTCACTTTAAAAGAGAAAAAGATGTTGCACAGCACTATTTACTATCATTTACTTTATCATCTTTTGCTTATTCTGTATCATGTACAAGTATTGATATTCTGTGGTTCTTGCCTTTGCGTGCTTATTAAGTGTTTTATATAAACAGTTTCTTAGACTCTGAGACTATGTAAGACTTTGTATAGTTTTGGCTTCTATTACTGAAGAGAAAGGTCAGTAACAGCAATAAAAAAAATAGAAAAACAAAAAAACCTGTTGCCGTTGAGCTGATCTGACTCATGGTAACCACATGTGTGTCAAAGAAGATCTGTGTTACACAAAATTTTAAATGGCTGACTTTTTAAGAAGTAGATTGCAAAACCTTTCTTCCAAGGAGCCTCTCAGTGAACTCAAATCTCCAAACTTTGGGTTAGCAGCCAAGTGTGTTAACCATTTGTACCACCCAGAGACTCCAATAATAAAAACAGACCCGTTATATGTGCCATAAAACGATAAGGAAAAAAGGATGTGGTATTTATAGACTACTTATTTAGCAACGTTGTTATTGTTATTAGGTGCCGTCGAGTTGATTTCAACTCATAGTGACCCCATGTCACAGAGAACTGCCCCCATAAGCTTTTTTCTATGCTGTAATCTTTACAGGAGCAGATTGCCAGGTCTTTCTCCCAAAGAGATGCTGGGCAGGTCCAAACCACCAATCTTTTGGTTAGCAGCCAAATGCCTAATCAATGTGCCACCAGGGCTCCTTTATTTAGCAATAAGCCCTGTTATATCAACTACCATTCTTATAGCATTGTTAAAATAGATAAATCAGTGGCACAAAGTGTGTCTTGACAGACATCAGAGGCACTACAAAGCAACTGCTCCCAATTACATTATCATACGCAATTCCAAAATATGAAACATATTATGTGACACAGGAACATAAGCCATAAATATCACTAAGAAATTTCTTATTCAGATATTTCAATGACTCAGTTTATTCATATATTTTATTAGCTTCATACTTCAGAGTGGACACCTGTTAACTATTTAGAATTGGGTATTTTTGGTACTCATGTCAATAAAAAGTATATGGCTTCCCTTATAGCATTCTCTCTAGAACATGTTTTCAATGTCTTTAAATTGATAGGTTTCTCCACAATATGAATTCCCCAATATGCAATATAGCTGGTTTACTTGCTGAAGATAGTCCCATATTTAGTATTTTCATATAATCTCATTCCTGAGGGCATTTTCTGGTGTACAATGAACTGTAATCTCTTCAAGATGTTGCCTCACTTGCTGCATTTATGAGGTATCCCCTCACTCAAAGCACTAGAATTTATATCTGTGGAAATATTTCCAACAGCTAATAAGATTTGACCTCTGAAAGGTTTACTGCTATTTACAGGATTCACAGGATTTCTCTTCACGGTGAAATTTTCCATTGTGTGAGCTTTGACTATGGTTTGAAAGGTTTTTGAAATTCAGTGCATTCATAAGCTCATTCTACTGAGTTCTAACACTTAAGTATGTTTAGCTGCTGAAACCTACATAGCCTTATTTATAGAGCTGCTACCCTAAAGGAGTTCTCTGACATACAACATGGTGTGACTAGTATCTGAAACTTTTACCATAACTGCACTTTCTGCAGTACAATGAAGTATGATCTCAGTCAAAGGCTCATATTGGTTACATTTTTTTCTAGCATGTCTTTTTTGTGTGAGTTCTCTGATGATTAATGAGCTGTGATTTTTGAGAGAAGGCTTTTGGGCATTCACTGCATTGATAAGGTTTCTCTCCTGTATGAATTCTCTGATGATTAACAAGCTGTGACTTCTGAGAGAATGCCTTTTTACATACACTGCACCCATAGGGTTTCTCACCTGTATGGGTCCTCTGATGTGGTATGAGGTGTGACTTACGAGAAAAGGCTTTGCCACATTCATGGCATTCAAAAGGTTTCTCTCCTGTATGTATTCTCTGATGATTAATGAGACTTGATTTCTCCCTGAAGGCTTTTTTACACTCACTGCATTCATAGGGTTTTTCTCCTGTATGAGTTCTCTGATGTCTAACTAGCTCTGATTTCTCAAAGAAAGCTTTCCTACAAAAACTGCATTCATAGGGTTTCTCACCTGTGTGAATTCGCTGGTGAGTATTGAGCTGTGACTTCTGGGAGAAAGATTTTTCACAGTCACTGCATTCATAGGGTTTTTCTCCTGTGTGAGTTCTCTGATGAGTGGCAAGACTTGACTTCTCACCAAAGGCTTTTCCACATTCACTACATTCATAGGGTTTCTCTCCTGTATGAGTCCTCTGATGAGATATGAGATGTGACTTCTGACAAAAGGCCTTCCCACATTCACTGCATACATAAGGTTTTTCTCCTGTATGAATTCTCTGATGATTCGTGAGACTTAGTTTTTCACTGAAAGCTTTGCCACATTCACTGCATTCATAAGGTTTTTCTCCTGTATGAGTTCTCTGGTGTCTAACAAGCTGAGATTTCCTGCTGAAAGCTTTCCCACATTTACTGCATATAAAGGGTTTCTCCCCTGTGTGTGTCATCTGATGTGATATGAGATGTGACTTCTGAGAGAAAGCTTTCCCACATTGAATGCATCCATGGGGTTTCTCTCCTGTATGGGTTCTCTGATGATTAATAAGACTTGACCTTTCTCTAAATGCTTTCCTACATTCACTGCATTCATAGGGTTTCTCTCCAGTATGAATTGTCTGATGTCTAATGAGCTCTGACTTCTCAAAGAAGGCTTTTCTACAATCACTACATCCATAGGGTTTCGTTCCTGTGTGAGTCCTGTGATGTGTAATGAGTTGTGACTTCCTGCTGAAAGCTTTCCCACATTCCCTGCATTCAAAAGGTTTCTCTCCTGTATGAATCCTTTGGTGATTAATGAGATTTGACTTTTCACTGAAGGCTCTACCACATTCACTGCATTCATAGGGTTTTTCTCCAGTGTGTGTCCTCCAATGTGATATGAGATGTGACTTTCGAGAGAAGGCTTTTCCACATTCACCACATTCATAGGGTTTCTCTCCTGAATGTGTCCTCTGATGGGATGTGAGCTGTGATTTCTGGGAGAAAGCTTTCCCACATTGGCTACAATCATAGGGTTTCTCTCCTGTATGAGTTCTGTGATGTGTAATAAACTGTGACTTCTGCGGAAAGGTTTTGCCGCATTTACCACAGCCATAGGCTAGTTCTCTTATATGCCTGCTCTGATGTTTAATGAGACTTGATTTCTTGCTGAAGCGTTTCCTACATTCACAGCATTCAAAGAGTTTCTCCCCTAAACGAGTTCTGTGATATATGACAATCTGTGACTTCTTGTAGCTAATTCTGTCATATTTATCATATTCATAGTATTTTAACCAAGTGTCAGTTTCTTCAGGCTTGGTATGGAGAAATAATTTATCAAATACATTAAAGTCATTTGGTTCCATTTTTTCGCAGTCAGCTTTTGGAATAAGTAAATCTACATGATGTTTTAAAATTATTCCATCTAAGTCACTTTCACTGTGTGATTTCCTTACAGGAACAAAGTTCATGCTCAGATCGAATTTTTTCCCAAATGCATCACATCCATGAACTCTTTTCACATTTTTAAGCTTGTCTTGGTTATCCTGATGCCACAGCATGTGACCATCTACTTGCCAGACTTCTTCTACAAAGAAAACAAAAAATCTGTGAATCTTTCTATGCTTGTGAATAAAAAACAAGAAATGCTATGCTGAGGGTCAGACTACTTTCTAAACTTAGTTTTTCAGTCTGAAAGAAATGCCAAGTAAAATGCCTATTCTCTAGATAATAAAAACTAAATGCTGAAAACAGGTAACTGACAGTAGATTAAATACCCTTTGGTTGTTGACAAATATCTTTGTTAAATGGGGAAAGAATGTTAAAAATACCTAAGAGCAATAAAGACAAAGAAAGTTGGAAGAAGCATTGATTCAATGTTCTGAGGGATTAATTCACTCACTCAGTACCCACTGAGTGCCTACTATGTTCCAGGCAGTGAGTGAGTGTGGTATGATGGATTGCTTTTGTGTGGCCTTTCTAAC
Organism: Trichechus manatus latirostris; assembly: GCF_000243295.1. Classification (NCBI taxonomy): domain Eukaryota; kingdom Metazoa; phylum Chordata; class Mammalia; order Sirenia; family Trichechidae; genus Trichechus; species Trichechus manatus. Next base: position 7,909,919 of record NW_004444067.1, on the reverse strand, counting down.
CATGGTCTTGTAACTCCCACCTAAATGATTGGGTAGGACTGTACAAATAGGGTAATTGTGGCCCACCAATGGGATTGGTCAATTCTGCCATCCCACTGGGCTTGAAATGAACCACCCTAGAGGCAGGAAAGACAGGATCCTACCACTACCAAGGAAGAGCAGCCAGGAGCAGAGAGCGTGCCCTTTGGATTCAGGATCCATGTGTTCAGAAGCTCCTGGAACCAGGAGAGAGAGAGAGCTGTAACCCAGAAGACAGCGAGCAGTGGTAGGAGAGACCAGCAGGAGATGGCACAGTGGGCTTCCCGGACCACAGGCTGAGAACGCTGAGTGCCTGGGGTGCCTCTGGGGACTTACTGGCAGGGACTAAAAGAGCTTTGTAACACTTGCCTGAGCAGGGCAGAAGCTGAGGGCCACAGAGAGGTATGCTTGAGAGCATAGCTGAAAAAAGGCTGTCCTGGTGGAAGAACTGTATCCTTGAGTGTTCCTGAATCTGAACTGTAATCTGTTACTTTCCTAATAAACACCATAACTGTATTGTCTGTGAGTTCTGTGTGGCCACTACAACAAAGTACCGAATGCAGCAGAGTACAGAGTGCCACGGGAGGGATGGTTGGTGTGAGAATTGGTAAACATGGCAGAGAGAGGAGGAATCTGATCTGCACTTCATAGGAATCAGCCTTGGGCTGTTGATCTTGATTCTCCTTCCCCCTTGTGAAGTTAGAGGAGGTCAGACACCACCCCTACACGTTTTTACAGTGAGGCACTGAAGACACATAAGAACAAGCCATAAGCCCTGCCATTATGAAACTTACATCCTAATAGAAAAGATAAATAATAAACAGATCATATTAAAGAACACAATTGTACAATATGGTAAGTACTAAGAAGAAAATGAACAGATTTGATAAATAAGCTACAGTCATTTCAAGCTTGAAGGATTAGAAATATTTCGTGTACTTTTACCCGTTCTCACATTTTCTGAAAGTTTTATTTAAACTTGCCATACATATCTTCAACACAATTATCAAGAAACCAAACTCATGCAACATATTTTCATAACACATTATCTTTCATCTAAACTGTTTGGGTACAGAACTTTTAAAATCTATGTGTGCTTTCACTAAAAATATTCCAAGACATAAGAACCCATTCTTAAAATGTTCTGACAGTTCAACTGTCACTTATTATATAGTTCTACTTCCATTATCTTTATAACATAACCACTTACGTTATTATTTTAAGTGTTCTTTAAAAGCCTTGTGTTTTAATAACAATCTATGCTATGAAGTTTTGTTGTGAAGTCATAGACTTGTGTGAAAGAGAATCAATAATGTGGAAGTTTTTTAAGGATTTAAATGTCAGTCGAGGGCAGTAAGTTTGGGGAAAACTCACAACTCATGGTTGGCAATATATGATATTTTGAAGGTAAAATCAACAAGATCTGCTGATGGATTTGATGTGCGGGAAATAAGGTAAAGGAAAGAATCAAAAAATGATTGCTAGCTTTGGTGTTTCAGCAATTCAGCAGATTATGGTGTTAATTATTGAGTTGGGGAAGACTGAGGGAGAAAAACATTTGGAAATTAAAATCAAGACTCCATTATAAATATAATTTGAGACGTATATGAAGAATTTGAAAAAAATGGTTTTAGGGAATGTGAGAGTAGGAAAAAGAGCATTTATAAATTAAACTTACGATTTTACGTTACTTTCAATACCACACTACTAAACAAAGTACATATTTGAAAATTTCATCTACATTTCCAAAATTTTGTTTAATCTTTTACCATTAGGAAAATAGGAGTGCTTTATAGTGGGTCATTTTTGGTATAAATCAAATCCTTTCAACTCTCTCCACTGCTTTCTCTGCTGTGGTCTATTGCACCACATCATCTCAATGAAATATTCTTCTAACTGGTTTTCCTGTTTCAGTTAAATCCTCCACTCAGTAGACAAACTGAACTTTTAAAGATGTAAATCAAATAATTTTACTTTTATTTAAAAGTATCTGAATAAATCCAAACTCCTTTCTATTGCCTACAATTTGATATATGATCTAGTTCTTTCGATCTCTCCTGGAACACTAATGTCTAGCCACATGAGCTTCCTTTTTGTTCCTTAAAATCATGAAGCCTTTTCTTGACTTCAGGCCTTCATATCTGCCATTCCTGTTGGGAAGCTTTCCCCTAAGTCTTCATATAGCTTGCTCACTGCACATTCTTTGTCTAGGGCTGGCTTCCTCATTTTACTCTGTATCAAATCTCCTAATTAATAGCATCTTAACGTGATCTGGATTTTATCTTGGTTATTTGCTAACTTGCTCATTTTGTTAACCTTCCACTAGGAAGGAAGAACTATAAGGGCATGACTATATCTCTAATGTTCACTTCTGTAACCATAGCAACCAGCACAGTGTCTGAAAAATAGAAAAACAAAAATTTAATTTTCTCTGAATTGCAAGAGCAGTCTGTGCAGTTTGTGTCAACGGCTAGCCTGAGATTGCTCTCTTCAGAAATGCCTGCTGGCAACGCTGGCCCTTGGCTGGTGTCTGGAAACTTGATTTTGGAAATGTTCCCACCATTCCTTAGCTGATAAGGCTTGCTCACTGTGTCTAGTACGTTTACGCAGACAATATGATCTATGCTGAACATCTGCTTTCCTTCTGGGAGTCTGGGCTTTTGGTATGTGCTAGGCAGAATGTGCCTATGACCATCCCCTAATAAAAAATCTTGGGAGCCAAGTGACTAGTGGGCTTCTCAGAGCAGAAACATCACACACATGTTGCTGGACTTTTTTGCTGGGGGAAAGAATACGCTCTATGGGACCCTCACAGGAGGAAACAAGCATAAGGAAGCCTGCACATGGATTCCTCCAGCTCTGCCTTGTCTTTACCCTTACGATCCCTACTACATCACTGTCATACATTTTAGCTGTGAGTACAACTATATGCTGAGTTTTGTGAGTCTTTCCAGTGAATCTCTGAACATGGGTGTGGTCTTGGGGACCCCCAATGCAGCCCGTTTGCATAATTCTGACAGCTAAGTTTGCACTGCCTTGCAATAAAACATATGCTCAATGTTTAAATACTTAATCTTCTCAACTAAGTTCTATGATTTGGGAAGGTATTTTCTAGACCTCTTACTTTAAAATCCTTTTTAGTAGTCATGAAAGCAGTGAGCCTCCTATGTGGGGCACATAAAAATCACCAGAAAAGGTTTATCAAATTAAAAATACCAGTCCCACTATACCAAACATAAAAACTACACATATACCATTTCTACTGAAGCACTTTCTGGTAACAGATCCATAATGCCTGTAGTTGGGGGAAAAATCCTGTTAATCTGCTGCACATCCTGGCTAAAGCCATCTGTATTAAAACAATGCTTGTGAAGAGATATTTACTGAATGTATAATATATATTCCATAACTGAAAATATTAAATTATAAGCCCTCATGTCTATATATGTAAACAAGTCTCAAGACCCAACCAACTAAAAAGTATTACATATACTGTGATCAGGTCTGGGACAAGACTTCAGAAAAAGGTGAGAAAAGTTTAGCTTGGAGTATTCAAGGAACCTTCCATAACTATGAAAGCAGTGAAAACTGGGTGCATGCAGAAAGGATTAAGAGTTTCTAGATAAGAAAAGTACAGTATAAGCAAAGGTTCAGATGTACAGAAGACTATTACATGTATGAAAACACTAGGAAACATTTAGATGTTGATCATGAATTTAGGGGGCAAAAAAGAAATAACTGAACAGGGAAGAGAGTGTCAGATTGTAAAGGTTCTTGAAAGAAGAAACTACAAATCTGTAGCACATGCTATCTTCGCTTCACCTATGCCTCATTTCCATACAGAAGACACCTTCGGCTTTGGTGAATAGATCCTGTACACACAAATGGCTCTCTACTTCAGCACCTGTATCTCTCTAGCTGAGACCTTTCTTGGTCTGTGTACAGGGGATGCAGGAAGTTCTGAGGACTTAATAACCCCAGGTGCAACATCAACCAGCAGGAGGTGGCAGGTGAATATTATGGCTTCCTTGTCCCTCAGAGTCAAGTCTGAAGTACGTTCCACAGTCCCTCAGAAGGTACCCAGCAGAAGTGAACTCCCAATGCTCACAGCAGCAGCCCACCCATCAACACACCCTTCACTGACATTATTCCTTTCCCAGTTTCACTTCCTCATTCTCTCTACACCTGTGGGGATCACACACCGCAAAAATCCTAGTACTCAAAGATGTGTCTCAGGGCCTGCTTTTGAAGAAAACTGAGGGAAGTCAATGTCACACAGAATAAGGAGTAGCTGGCTTAACTGGTCACAGTAGTGTTGGATGTTTCAGAAAATCAAATATGGTGGTATCGTTTAAAACATCTTTTAAAAGATTAGAATCTGGATCTAACCAGCAATTTGAGAAACTCAGCAATGAGACATTATGGGCCTCGTTTTAAGTGGCAATTAAGGAAGGAAGGCTTTAAAAAAGGTATTTCCAAAGGGCAAAAAAATTAAAAATAATACTCAGATCAGTAAGAAAGAATGAAAGAGATTATTTAATGTACTCCATGGTATCTAACCTATAGAAAAAGCACAGCACAATCTAATTTAAAAAAGGAAGTTAAGGACATTCTGTGGTCACAGATTGGAAAGCTTAATATAGTTAGGATGTCAACACAACCCAAAGCAATCTATAAATTCAATGCAATTCCCATAAAAATGCCAACAGCCTTCTTTGCAGAAATGGAAAAGCCCATCTTCAAATTTACATGGAAGGGCAAGGGACCTTGAATACCTAAAGCAATCTTGAAGAATCTGGACTTCAAAACATACTATAAAGCTATAGTAATTAAAATAACCAGGTACTGGTACAATAATAGACATATAGACCAATGGGATAAAATTGAAAGTCCAGAAATAAATCCATACAACTATGGTCAACTGCTTTTCAACAGGGGTGCCAAGTCCATTCAATGGCAAAGAAGAGTCTTTTCAATAAATGGTGCTGGGTAAATTGGATTTCCACATGCAGAAGAATTAATCAGGATCCATGCCTCACACCACACACAAAAACCAATTCAAAATTGATCAAGGACCTAAATGTAAAAACTAAAACCATAAAATTCTTAGGAGAAACTTTAGGGGGGAGGTTGTGGGACCCAGCATTGAATGATAGGCTGTCAGAAATGATAACAAAAGCTCAATGAGATATCACCTCAAAAAAAAAAAAAAACAGAAAACAAAAGGTGTTGGCAAGGCTGTGAAGAAACTGGAACCTTCATTCACTGTTGATGGGAATGTAAAACGGTGCAGCCACTGTGGAAAACAGTTTGGCAGTTCCTCAAAAACTTGAGCATAAAACTACCATATGACCCAGTATATAGCCGGAAGAAATGAAGACGGGAACACAAACTGAAACCTGTCCACCAATGTCCACTGCAGCACTATTCACAATAACCAAAAGGTGGAAACAACTTAAATAGCCATCAATAGATGAACAGATAAACAAAATGTGGTACATACCTATAATGGAATTATCATACAACCATAGAGAAAGGAAGTTGTGATATATGTATGCCACAACATGGATGAACCTTGAAAACATTATCCTGAACAAAATAAGTCAGTTACAAAAGGACAAATACTGTATGGTCTCACTTACGTAAAATAAGCAAACATATAGAAACCAAAGATTATTAATGGTTATCAGGGTGGGAAAGAGGAAGAAAGGGAGTTTTAGTTTGGGGGGCATTGAGTTTATGTTAATGAAGGTGGAATATTTTGGTAAAGGACAGCAATAATCGTAGCACAACATGAAAAATGTAATCATTGTCACTACATTGTAAATCTGGAGGTTGTATTGGTGAATATTTAAAGATCCCAACCCATCAATTTAAAGATCCCAACCCATCAATGATCAACTGAAATTGAACTTGTACCTTTTCCTAACTGCCTGGTTCTCATCCACTCACCTGGAGAGTCTGAACTTGCAATTTCTCCATCTACTATCCATGGCTCTTCTCCTTGTTCCAACTTGAAGATCACATCTGGTTTCATAACTTCATATCCTATTCAGGGAAAATCACAAAGGACTTGGACCCAACTGTTTGGGCTTTAAAGCCTCTGAAGAATGAGCAAGGTTTAGCCTCAGAATTGGCCCAGTGAAGTTACCCATTTGTATCTCAGCACAGTGAATAATTTTCAAAGATACCATAACAGTCTCCCTGGTAGTTAGCAGGGACTAAGAATCTTTGACTTCTATAATTCAAGTCCAAAACCACTAAGCACATCAGAGGCTCTGGAGTCAGACTGTCTGGGTTCAAACACAGGCTGTTTCATTTACTAGCTGTCAGTCCTTTGGAAAGTTACTTCTCTTTCTCTCAATCTCCTAATTAGGAAAAAAGGATAATAATAGTACCTGCCATAGAGAATTGCTGTAATGATTAAATGAGTCAGTATGTGTACACCATGTGGCATACATAAGTTGTATGTGTTCGGTGGTGCTCTGCTGCTGCTACTACTACTACTTAGTTTCAGACACTGAACAATGAAGTTGTGACTTCATTATCAGAAGATAAAATCCAAATATTTTCTCTGGTGTCACAATCCAAGATACTTTGATCTCCTAAATTTAAGTCCCAAATAGTTAAATATTTCAGAACTCTCAGCAACTGACAAGAGAAAAGGCAATTTATTGAGCACAATCTGAGGTACTCTGGGCAGCTTTTCTTACCCAATGATACTAGGCTGCTATAGTTCTCCAACATGACATCCTTGTATAAGTCCTTCTGAGAGGGGTCCAGCAGCTGCCATTCCTTCTGGGTGAAGTCCACAGATAAATCTTCAAATGACAATGACTCCTGTAAGAACACAATCCAAGTAAATTAGAAGTAGTTATCAATTTCACATGATGTGGGAAAGAAGTATCAGAGCTTGGGCACATTACTGTCATCATAGCAAGATGTATTGAATACCCACTGCGTTCCTACCTTTGCATTATACCTTGTGGGAGAAAACGACATTGTGTATTCTTCCATACCTCCATTTACATAGCATATGAGAGTTGGAATAGGAGACTTTAAATCCTCTGAGCCACCAACAAAATACTTACTAAACATCATATATGTCAGACACTGGAAGAGGTGGTAGCAACAGAAAGATAAATAAAACGAAATCCTCAAAAACTGCTTAGTCTCAGAGTGGGATGCAAACATGTACACATATAAATAAAATAAGGTGTTATAACAGCAAAAACTAAAACGAAGAGAGGGCACAATGTGGATAACAAGCAAGGAGAGTATAATCCTATCTGAGACTTTTAAATGAGTCTACAAAAGAGATAAAGCTTGAATTGAGTTTTAGGAGACTAGTAATATTTTCAAAAACACCAGCAACAACAGAAAATGCAAAGGCATCCTAGCAGGCAGCAGTTCATAACAGGACCAAAACACTGCTAGGGTTGAAAAGGTGCAAAGAGTTTAGTCGGATGGAAGAAGAGGGTGTGTGGGGGACAGTGATTAATTTAAGGGCCAAAATGGATGGCAAAGCAGATTGTGGCTAACAGTTTATACTGTCTTGTTTCTTGTTGCCAATAGTCATGTGAAGTTTTATAAGAAGGGTGGTGACATAACCAACTTTAGGTTTTAGAAAGGCAACTGGACTTGAATCAACATGGTGGATCATTTTTCCTTATGTCCTAAAGACCCTTTTCTCTTTCTGAGATTCCCATGACACAAATGTTACACACTTTGGTATTGTCCTACAGGTTCCTAAAGCTATGTTCATTTTCAAATTTTGTTCTCTCTGTTGTTCAAAATGGATAGTTTCTACTGATCTGTGTTTACCATCACTGACTCCTCTCAAAGTCTACAGTTTTCTTTTTAGGGTCAGATTTCATATTTACCAATAGTAGTCTGCATTTGTTAAAGATGTATGTGTGTGTTTTCTTATTATCTCAGGAGACTTTGGGAATCTGTGTATAGATTAAAACATGGACGAACCTCAAAAACATGCTAAATAACAGATGACAGATGCAAAAGATTACTTATGTATAAATCCATTCACACGAAACTTCGGTAAAAGGCAAAGCTGTATAGAGATTAAGCAGATCAGTGGTTGCCCCACGCTGTGGATGGGAATGGGAACTGACTGCAAATGTCAAGGGATTTTTTTTTGAGTGATGGAAATTTTCTAAAACCGGATCGTGTTGCCAGTTGCTCAACTCTAAATGTACTAAAAAATCATTCAATTATACATTTAAAATAGGTGGATCTTATGGTATGTAAATTATACCTCAATAAAGCTGTAAAAAAAGATAGTATTATGAATAAATTTATGCCAACTTAGATCAAACAGATATATTCCTTTAAAAACAACGTATTCAAACTGACTATTATGGATTGAACTGTGTCCCCAAAACATGTATGTTAAGTTGGCCAGGCCATGATTCCCAGTATTGTGTGACTGTCCACCGTTTTGTCATCTGATGTGATCTTCCTATGTGTTGCAAATCCTACCTCTATGATGTTAATGAGGCAGGACTCAATCTACTAGATTAGGTTTTGTTAAATCAATCTCTTCTGAGATACACAAGAAAGAAACAAGCAGAGAGACATGGGGACCTCATACCACCAAGAAAGAAGCACCGGGAGCATAGCGCATCCTTTGGACCTGGGGTTCCTGCGCTGAGAAGCTCCTCGACCAGGGTAAGATTGATGACAAGGACTTTCCCCCAGAGCCGACAAGACAGAAAGCCTTCCCCTAGAGCTGGCGCCCTGAATTTGAACTTCTAGCCCCACTGTGAGAGAATAAATTTCTCTTTGTTAAAGCCATCCACTTGTGGTATTTTTGTTATAGTAGCACTGGGTAACTAAGACATTGACACAAAATTAAATAGAAAATCTGAACAGACCTGTAACTGTTAAATAAATTAATACCACAATTTAAAACCTTTCCTCTAAAATAACTCAGGACCCTAGATGGCTTCAGTGATGAATTCTTCCAAACATTTAAAAAAAAAATAAAATGATCTTATACAAACTCTTTCAAAGAATAGAGAAAAAGGAAACAATTCACAATTCATGTTATAAGGCCAGTAGATGCCTGATCCCAAATCTGACAAAGAAATCACAAGAAAACTACAGGCAAATAACTCTCACAGCACAGAATCAAAACACCTACCAAAGTATTAGCAAACTGAATCATGTCGCGTATAAAAAGCTATCACGGCACGACCAAATGAGCTTTCCTCCAGTAGCACAAGGTTGGTTTAACATTCAAAAAGTAATATAACTAATCATATTAACAGAATAAAAGAGAAAAACCGTATGATCAACAAAACAGATGCAGAAAAGGCATCTGATGAACATCTGCTCATTGTAAAATACAATCAACAAACTAGTAACAGAAGGGAATGTAATCTGATAATCTATTTAAAAAATCTGTAGCTAACATCATGCTTAATACTGAAATACCGACTACTTACCCCTTCAGGACTAAAGTATCACTGTCCAACAGAACTTTCTGTGATGACTGAAAGGTTCTATGTCTGCACAGCTCAATATAGTAGTCATTAGCGACAAGTGTCTACTGAGCACTGGAAAGGTGACTAGTGCAACTAAAGAACTGATATTTTAATTTTTATTTCATTTTATTTGCTTAAATTTAAACAGCCACACGTGGCTAGTGATTACCACACTGGATGGTGCAGGTACAGAACAAGACATTTCCTAATAACACTTCTATTACACATTCTCCCGGATGTCCCAGCAAGTACCAAAAAAGGCAAGGAAAAAAGTATCAATATTGAAAAGGAAGCTGCAAAACTATCTTTATTCACAGATGGCCTGAATGCATATAGAGAAAATCCAAAAGAACTCACAAATTAAACTAGTGTTTTGGAATACATACTCTGGGATAAAATTACAAAGAAAAGAAAGGAAGAAGTTACAAAAAAGTCAGGATCCTCGTTACCTTTCTCAGAAGGGCACATGAAGAGCTTCATTTGGGCTGGGAATATTATATTTCTTGAACTCAGTGGTGATTTCAAGTGTATTCACTTGATAATACTTCATTAAGCTGTACTTTTATACACTTTTCTGCATATAAATTGTTCTTTACAATTAAAAATGTAAAGAAAGTAATTATGATCACTAAGCTTTACTTTAGCATTATACCTTTGGCTCACACTCTGAGGACTACTATGAGAAATGGCCATAAAACCCATGTATTTATTCCACTGTTTCTCTTGAGGATATTACCCACTATATCATTTATTCAAAGACCATCAAGGAAAAAAAAAATCAATGCCTAATGATCAAGAAATATTTACTTCCTATGAGGAATTAGTTTGCTTTTTCCTTTGAATAACACAGTTCATAAATGCTCATAATTCTTTATCATAACTGCCAAAAATTTCATATCCAAGTTTGCGGGTCAAATTTAATAATTTTGCAGGATATTAAGACATAAAGATTTCAATCTTAAAAACTTCAAAAGGTCCTATAGTTGATATATACTGCTCCAAGTTTGTCCCAATCCTGATACTCTATTCTGAGAATATTTTTCCCTAATCTTGATTTTTAAATATTTATACTTCTCTTTATTACTATAAAACTTACGCTTCCTCTAATACATTGGAAAATAAAGAATAAGAAATCAACTCACCTGTAACATGGTCATTTTCTGTTGCCCACATGAGATGGTTAGCCAGTCTGAGACTGATCTCTCCTGTGTCTCTTCTGCCTCTACCTCAAAGCTCTGGGGTGAGGTCTTGGCTAGGTCTTCTACAATGAGAATAAATTCTTAGTTCCAGGACCTCCTTTCTTATTTCACATAAGCAGGCTTATTTCTGGGGAACCAGGATCTGTGGACTTAGGGAAAAATGCATTTTAGCTGGTACATTCACATTGTGCCTAAAATCATTTCTTTCTTGATAGGAACTAGGGATTTATGATCATCTAAGTCCAGAGTGTGGCTTTCTATATAACTGAAAAAGGGCTAGCAGAGACAGAAACTGGATATAGTATAGAAGATCCCAGAATCCTTAACTACAAAGTAGGAGTCTATGGCTATGAAAACAGATACAGAAATATTAGAAATAAACACAACTTAATTTTAGGCAGATGGAATTTTGGAAAGCTCATGAGATTTTGTATTAAAGCAGATCTGATTTTCAATCAAACTTTTCCCTTTTACCAGCTCTGTGACTTTGGGCAAAAACAAAGACACTATATCTTTCTGAGCCTTAATTTCCTAGTATATTATTCTATATCTCTCCTAATTTTGTCTGCCAATTCTATCAATTTCTAAAAGAGATGTGTTAAAATCTCTCAATATGATTATAGACTGGTCAATTTTTCCTTGTAATTCTGTTGATGGTTGATTTAAGGCTATGTTGTTGGATGCACAGTGCTTACATATTTCTGGATTTTTGTTTTTAATCATTCATCTCTAAATAATGCTTTTTGCCTGAAAACCTATTTTATCTTAGATATAGATGGCAACATCAGCATTCTTTTGGTTAGTATTTCCCTGGTATACCATCTTCCATCCAATTACATTTAAAATTTCAGTATTATCGAAATAAAAAACAAAAAAGACTCAGCAAATACAAAATTAACAACAATGAAAAAGATGAAAAAAATAAAGAAAAACAACTCTGCACAGAAAATTAAGTGGAACAAGGAAACTGTCAACAACATAAAAAAAAGGACATCAAAATGACAGCACTAAACTCATACCTACCAATAATTAACGCTGAATGTAAATGGACTAAATGCACCAATAAAGAGACAGAGACTGGCAAATGGATAAAAAAACACGATCCGTCTATATGCTGCCTATAAGAGACACACCTTAAGACTTAGAGACACAAACTAAAATTTCCGTATTTTTCTATTTCTCTTATAAGCAGTTTAGAGCTCAAATCTGTGTTTTTTAAAAATCCAAAGAATCTTTTAATTTATGAATTCAATACACTTGATATTTACTGTCATTCTTACATATATTATTGCTTTTTTTCCTCTCTTCTTGTCTTCTGAGCCTTCATTTCTTTACTTGCTAAAATGGTAAGGATAAAGTGGACCTCAAAGTTGAATTCTGAGAATGAGATTTTAAAAGGAATATGATAAACACAGTGCTTTGTAATAACAATAATAGCTTACATCTGAATGCTTTCTATATGCATGGCAACATACTAAGCAGCTTACAATTTAATATTCACAGATGACCTATAACAGATTTAACATTATAATCTCCATTTTACAGACAGAAAACTGAGACTTAGAGTGACTGAGTGTGCCCATGACTGCACAGCTATTAAGCAGCAGAATTGGAATGTTCTTTCTCTTTCCTGCTGTGTTCATGGCATTTACCATCAAAATCATGTTATTTCACACACACACACACAAATCCTAGAATTAGCTCTTATTTCCATGCAAACAGTCATATTATTACCACAGAAACACAAATGAAGTACAGCCTGCCTCACCCCTTTATCATACTAAAAAGCAGCACTTAAGACTCCAGGTCCTTTCCTTTCATGCATCTCTGTGATTTAAACTTCATCGCCAACTCAGAAATGCATACTGAGGTTTCTCCCAGTTATGCAATAAATTATTCCTTTTTACCTTAAATTGTGATAATATATGCACTTTATAACAGTAGCTGGCATACAGTAATCATTAAATAAATATAAGCCATAATTATTATTACAAATGTAAAAATATGATGGTAAAATGTAAAAAAGCATACAAGCTAAATAAGAAGTAACTATTATTACCTATGACGCTACTACACCACAGATAACCATTCTTAAGAGATGGTGGAAACTATTCTGACACTTTCAACAAAAACTGAAGCATATGGTCACATTTAAAAACTGTTTCTGTTTTTTCCCACTATGAACATCTTTCCAGGTAAAACGATTTTCTATATTATCAACAGCTTTCTTATGTAAAACAGTAAAAAGAAAATAAAATTCTACTCATAGAAGAATATACGAAATATATACATATACTTGATAAGAAATATGCAAGACTCATATGATAGAAACTAAAAACACCAGTGAGGATTATAAAAACAGACTTAAGTAAATGTATAATTTGGTCTTGTCCTGAGATAAGAAGGTTTCATATTGCAAAGATAATTTGGACCAAAATGAGCTATATATTTAAGCCAATTCCAGTGATAATCTCTCTTTTTTTTTTTCTTTAACAAGTAATTCTGAAGTTCATTTGGAAGAAAAAACATTCAGGAACAACTAGGACATTTCCGGAAACGCAAAGTAATGAGTGTGAACTGTCACAATAAAATACTAACATAAGTTGTAAAATTAAAATAAAAGAGCATGAAGGGGTAGGTGGGAAGGTGGGGAAAGGAGGACACAACACTTAGGCATCGTTGAGCTTCTGTTAGGGGTGATGAAAAAACTCGGGAATGGTGATGGTTGAACAACATGAAGATATTTAATGTCACTGAACTGTACATGTTAAGATTGTTGAAATAGCAAACGTTTTATTAACTACATATTTACCATAATTAAAAAAAGAAGAACATGACGCTGGCTCCAGAAAAGATATACAGATGAGTAAAGTGTAACAGTTCAAACTAAGTCCTAAGTTGTTGTGTGCCTTTGAGTCTACAGGACTAAGTATAACTGCCCCATTGGGTTTCCAAGGAGCTGCAGGTGGATTCAGCCTGAGCTCTTAACCACTTCACCACCAGGGCAAAATCCCAAGGGTGTGTTAGAATTTAGCATGTGATAAATGTAGCATTTTAAAACCGTAAAACTGGATTGCTTAATGAATGGGATAAGTGATTAACATATGAAAAAAAATAAAGCTAGTTACCTATCTCATACATTTCAACAAACTACTTCTAGATGGATTAGAATGAAAAACAATGTAAACCACATTAATGCATGAAGAAAATACAGGTGAATATATTTGTAAAATTTGGGTTGAGATTTCCCTGAACACGACACAAAAGACAAAGGCCATGAAATAAAAAATGAGTTGACAAATTTAACCATTAAAAAACATAAAACTTCCTTGCGGTTAAAAGAAAATAATCATAAACACACACACAGAGACACACACACCTTTAAACAACTTAAAAGGCAAACAAACCAGGAAAACATACTTAGAACAAATGCATCATTTCTTTCTCAGTAGGCTTTCACTTCATTTCATTTTCACGTAATAAAAATTCTTACATTGGAAAGAATAAAATTATGTTTACAATTCAAACCATTTCCTTAAGGAGATAACCAAACTTTACAATGTGATTTTAAATTTTCTTTTATAAACTTTTTAAAGACTACTTGGTGAAGTTTAGATGGATTTCAGTGAGAATATAAATGAGTGGTGCAGTGGTTAAGAGCTACTGCTGCTAACGAAAAAGGTCAGCAGTTAGAATCCACCAGTCACTCCTTGGAAACCCTATGGGGCAGTTCTACTCTGTCCTATAGGGCCGATATGAGTCGGAATCGACTCAATGGCAACAGGTTTGGCTTTTGTGTGGTATACATGAGTAGAGGGGTTTATGTAGAAGTGATGTAGATTTATTACAAAGAATATGCACGGTTGAAAATTTTAGGTCAACTGGTGTGACAGGCCGTCAGTATAGTAATCGTAAAATATTTCTGATGATACTTAAGTTTGTTACTCAGAACAATGCAAATTCTAGACACAATTTTACTTTTCCAATTTAAACAAACACGTTCTAAAGTTGACCCTGGAAGGAGAAATTACCCCTTGAACTAACTCTCTACAATTGGTTGCAGCATATCCTCTCAGTAAATGGAAGACTAAGCCCTTCACTGTAGACTTCTGCACATTTTAACTGTTTTTTTTCACCCTGGCAGTTTCCTATACTGCAGTTCTCCCTTTACCAGTTCTCACATTTATCTTCAGAAGGAAGGGGCTACCATCATTACTACCGAGTAGTTCCACTCTTCAAAAAGTTCAATGGGAATTTCAAGGAAAAAGTAAACAATAACATTTACTTACACTTATTGTGTGCCAGATAATGTTTTATACACCATATTACCTTTTTTAACTCATCCAACAACCCATGACAGAAGAAGCAATAAAGTACAGAGAGGCTCAGCAACTTGCTCAACATCTATGACAGAGTCAGGAAGTGGTCTATCTGGGCCACTGGATCCACAAGTCCTCTCCAGAAGCTGTGATCATACCCTTCTCCAATACCAGAGGGGGTGCTAGGCAAAGGCCTTTGGTGTCCCTGTTTTTATTCCCAGTACAGGAGCAATATAGTTCCCTGTACAGAACTGATGGCACCCAGGTAGACATAGAATAAATACAAGAGAAAGAGATTCTCAGAGGACACTTGAAAAGGCTCCCCAGAATTTAAACTCCACACTTTGCACAAATATTACAAGTTAAGGAAAGACGTTTATGATATATTGTAAAGACTTTAAGTAGTGTATAAAGTATATTTCCTATTTTGTTTCTTCAAAGGAAATATAAATAGGTAAAATGTATAAAAGGAACCCTGGTGGCGCACTTGTTAAGCGCTCAGCTGCTGACTGAAAGGTAAGCAGTTCAAACCCACCAGCCCCAGGGAAGATGTGGCAGTCTGCTTCTGTAAAGATTACAGCCTTAGAAACCCTATGGGGCAGTTCCATCCTGTCCTATGTGGTCACTATAAGTCTGAATCGACTCAACAGCAACAGGTTTTATTTTGGTTTAAAATGTATTAAAAAATCCATACATTTATTGACTGAAGAAATGTACCAAAATTTTAACATTTACTATGACCTCTTGATGAGATTATCAAGATGCTCCAAATTGACTCCAAAGAACATATTTTATCATAGAAGGAAAAGTGATAAATATTATTTAAAATTATTTACAAGTCCTTAACCCAAGGAAACAACAGGCAAGCAGAACTTAAAGTTTTAGTTTAGCATCACACGGCTGAAACAAAGTAAACTCTATTACAGTGTTGTCAAAACAGATAGATTAGGAATCAAATCACTGCTAAAGATAAGGAGTTTGTTTGAAGTAATGGCAAAAAATTATTTATAATAGCAAATAACTACAAACAGCTTCAATACCCATCAGTAAGGGATGTGATAAATCATGGCACATCCACAGAATGGAATTCCTACAGCCTATACTAAGAATGAAGCCCTAGTGGTACAGTGGTTAACCACTACAGCTAACCAAAAGGTCAGCAGTTCCAATCCACCAGCAGCTCCTTGGAAACTCTATGGGCCAGTTCTACTCTGTTCTATTGGGTCTGTATGGGTCAGAACAGACTGGCGGCAACAGGTTTTTTTTTTTTTAATATTAAGAATGAAGAGCACTGGTGGCGCAGTGGTTAAGCGCTCAGCTGCTAACTGAAAGGTTCGGTGGTTGGAACCCACCAGCTGCTCTGTGGGAGAAAGATGTGGCAGTCTACTTCAGTAAAGATTTACAGCCTTGGAAATCCTGCGGGGCAGTTCTAGTCTGTCCTACAGGGTCACTAGGAGTCAGAATCGACTCAAGGCAATGGGTTACCTAACAATGAGGGGCGGATAAATACTACGTGGTTGTCAACTTACAACGTTAAGTGAAAAAAGCACAATGCTGAATGGAATGTACAGTATGCTACCATTTGCATGAGAAAAAAATAAATGTATACGTATGAGCTTATATATGGAAGGACAAATAAGCATCTGATTCCAGTGGTTGCCTCTAAGGAGGCGGAGAGACAAGAGACAACACATTTATTTTTCATAATATACCCACTTTATCTTTTGAGTTTGGTACCATGTGCACAAATTACATAATTAAGTAAAATAAAGTATTTTTTTTTAATGACAACAAAAAGCATCTGAGTAAGGAAAAAAAAGATCATTTCTTTCCACTCCCTCATTTTCAGATGAAAAATCTGATAAAGGCAGATGTAAAACCCAGAATTGGCAGAGGATAGCCCAAAGTAAGTGGTAGAGCTGAAATCAAAATCAGAAATAAGGACTTCCGAGCTAATGATCTCTCTCCCACAACAGCTACTATCAAAGTTTTGTTGTTGTTGATTTTAAGCAGAGAGGTGCTTTAAAAAAACTCTACACATAAAAGCAGGACTGTGCTGGATGAAGCGAGGTTGGAGAAGGGAGAACAGAGTCCCAGCAATCAAGTCACCATTCCCACTGCATTACACCACCGTATACACAGACACTTACACAATAAACTGTTTCTGTTCAGCCATGGGTCCTTCACTTCAATCTGTCCTGAAGTGGAGTCCGAGACAAAGACATCCGAGGATGGCTGTATCCCATGGGCACAAAACCCAAAATCAAACCCGTTGCCGTCGAGTCGATTCCGACTCATAGTGACCCTACAGGACAGAGTAGAACTGCCCCATAGGGTTTCCAAGGAACGCCTGGTAGATTCGAACTGCTGACCTTTTGGTTAGCAGCCGAGCTCTTAACCACTGCGCCATGGAGGCAGCATCACCTTTTAAAAATCAACCTGAAAGGAAACATCCAAAGAACATAAAAACCCAGGGGCCAAACAAGGCAGTAATGAGTGAGGACACCCGAAGGGGCTTGAGGGCCTTCCCACGCTAGCACACACACCCGTCCTCACTCACTCGGCCCCCAAGCACTCTCCTCAGCACACTACTCACCGACTCCTCCACTTCCGACCCTCAGAGCCCCGATCACTGACCCAAGGGATTCCGAAACACCCTAAATAAATCATCACACCACAAACTCGTGGCCGTTGAGTCGATTCCGACTCCTAGCATCATTCCACAGGCCCATCCAATCACGGGCCCCAGCCTCCATCCGGACCCCTGCAGCCCCACCACAACGCTGCACCTCAGTCCCCCAAATCGCCCCAGAGGCGCCCAGCCAGGACCCGTCGGTCCCCATGGCCCCTCCCCCCATCACTGACAAGCTGCGAACGTTTCTGTCTTCCTAAACACCAACTCCCACAGGCCTTGAATCACAAAGCTCAAAAAAAAATGGCCCCCTCAACAAACTCCCCGCCCGCCCAGCCCCAGCTGCGGCCTAGTCAGATCCCGGCGGCGCCGCGCGGACTAGAGCGCGCCGGGTGGGGCGGGGGCCCGCGCACACACACCCTCCCACCCCCGACCCCCAACACCCTCCTCACACTCACCCCTCAGCGGCAGCAAAAGACAAAGAGTAAGAAACCTCAATCCGAAAGCTTCGGTGGCCGCGCGACTGCGCCTGCGCGAGAGCAAGGTGCCGCTCAAACCCCATTTCCCAGAGTGCTGCGCGCCACGTCGGGGTCCCTGCCTCCCGGAAGCGTTGGTCGCCTAGAGACGCTGAGGATGCCTCAGAGCCGCGCAGCTGCACAAAATGTGAGTCTGTGAACACGAATACGTAAGAAATATAAACTCTTAAGATTAAAAGGAGTCCCTGAGTTGCTTAAACGGTTAAGCAATCGTCTACCAACCGAAAGGTTGGCGGTTGGAAACCACCCAGAGGCGCCGAGGAAGAAAGACGTGGGGATCTCCTTCCAAAAAATCATCCATTGAAAACCCTATGGAGCACAGTTCTACTCTGACGCACATGGGTTCCCCATAAGTGGGAGTCAAGTCAATGCCAACTGGTTTTGTTTATCTTTTCTCTCTTCTACTCTTCAGTCTAGATTCCCCTCACTCTCAGCCACAGCTTACCTGGTTGCATGACCAGACCCTCCTCCCTTATGGGTCTGAGCCACTCCTTTTTCAGGCTAGAATTGCAGCCCTTGTCCATTGACCATCACAACTAGGCAAGGGAGTACCGAGTGCGCCCAGGTATGTCACTTGGAACCACACATATTTCTCCCTGACACAAATAATTACGGCATTTCATCTCCTGGCCTGACGGTCCCTGGCCACAGGAATCCGAAGTGGCCAGGCAGTAGCCATAGTTTATAATTGTGGGAATCTTGCTGTGTCCCCTGGCAAAAGTGTGTCTCCTTGGAGAACTGGGATCTCTAATCCTGCAGAGCACAGTGGTTCACTGAGAGTGACGGTAAAAGGCTCCAGTCCTTCTACCCCTTGGGTTCCTGAATCCGTATAGTCTTCCTATTGACGAATCAGTGATATATAAAAGTCTTTAATTCAGTGTCAGCTGCATCTTGGAGGGTGGCGCTCTATGCTCATAAGAGTATTGCTCTGAGCTGGTACTTCAGTTACACCTTCAGCAGGTCATTCCAATGTTCTATCACACCAGCAGCTTCTATGTGGTGGAGTATGTATTAGACATAACCAGCGATCCCTTGGTCGTGGGACCACTCCTGCATCTGTTTGTGGTTAAGTGGGTCTCCTTGTCTAATGCCTCCTCTAGTGTTTAATATTATGTGCATCTCTACACTCCTACAAATAATTTAAATTGCTCTCTTCCAGTGTTACATACACTGTTGCTCTCTAGGGTTTAGTTCCTTTTTTTTGTACTCCCAAAATATAAATTATCATTTTCTTAAGTCCAGGTTTATTTAGGTTTGTCCAACTAGGCCTGTTTTTCGTTGTTGTTTGTGTTTATTTGTTTTGCTTGTATTTCAAACTTTCTTAATAGTAAATATTTTCTTTGCTAAAGATAACATTATTTCACCCTGATTCATAAATAATCATTTGATTCTAGGTAGATATTTTCTTTCAGCACACTGAAGATATTCTATTACTCTCTTCTAGTCTTTATTGTTGCTGTTGAGAAGTCTGCCTAAGCATGTAAAATTGGAGAAGGGCAATTCAATTATAAGTTTTTGACTTTCAACCAATATTTCCATCTGTACAGCCTCCAGTAATGATATTTCACAATGTATTACAAATAGCAATACAGCAGGATTAATTTTAAATTTTAGACTTGGACCAAAGTTAGTTGTTATTTTTCTTTTACTGTTAATGTGATACTTGTAAAATAGAAAAAAAAATGTAGCTAAATGGTTTTTAAAAATTAAGGTGCCCTAAATTTCTCAGAGTAAACCTTTAAGACATATAGTTATATCTTCAAGATACTGTTTATGGCCAGTATTAAAAAAAAAAAAAGAAAAAGCCTTTGTCCCACAATATATGACATATTTGAGACTGCTGTCAAAGAGTTAAACAAAAATTTCAACACCTGGCCCAATTTTCACGAAACACTACTGGCAGAATATATGCCAGTACAAGTAATATTTTCAACTAACAAGACACACTCTATGAGTCAGGTCAAGAGTTCCTCCTTTTAGTCTCCAGCCCTATAATGTCAGACTGGACTCTCCTCTTTGGGAGCTCCTTCTGTGCCCTTCTAGTTAGAACACTGTGCTCTTGGCTTCTTTTGGCTTATCAGCAACATCAACACTGGTCTTCTCTTTTTTTCTAGTTCTGTTCATTTGCCACAAGCCAATAATTGACACCCATGCCAATGCAGATATAAATACTTGCCACAATTATGATTATGTCAGACAGAGCATGTGTACTTGTCGTTTTCATAAATACTATTGGGATGACCTAAAAGCAGTGGTCCCAGGAGAACAGGATAGCCATCCCTCAAGTCACCAATCTCACTGGAATGGGGAACCTCTGAGTTCTAACAAAGCCCTGCAGTATTTCAAATAATACAGAGGTGAGTCAGCCAAATACTGATCTGGAGTACCATATAGACATAAAAGCCAATGTGACTGGTGGTTAAAAGTGCTAACAAGACACACTCTATTAGTGAAAAAAAAGTAAAAAAAAAAAAAAAAACAACTTAAAGTATTATCCACTTTGTGTTGACTACAATTTCCCTTGAAAGATTGGGCTGTCATGTCGACAAATCTGTCTGTTCCTATTGGCGTCTTATTCTTTTATAGTTCTGATGTCTTATGACTGTAATAATTTCGAACAGCTCATATTATTATCTTTCTTAGAGTTATATTCTTGTCTTCTGAACCCATTGTTCTATCTGGATGCTTTTCAATGTAAGTAAAAGAATCTCCAACTAAAAGTGAGATGAAGACTAAAGACAATTTTTATTTCACACCAAGTTGAGAAGACAGTAGTGCCAGGGTTGGTTGACCAACTCAACTGTTTTCAAGAACCCATAATTGTGCCACTTTTCCCTACTGCAATTCCCAGTGTGAACTCTCCCCCTTTTAATCACAAGGTGACTACTATAGATCACATCATCACACATCAATGTCAGAAAGCAGAAAAGATGGGGAAATGATCTTGTGTACATCTCTACTAGGGAGTAATACCGCTCCTGGAAAATAACCAGCAGACTTCAATTCTGTATCATTAGCAGGACCTCAGATATGACTGCTAAACCAGTTACTGGCAGAAGGGTATGGGATTTTCCACTTTCCCTGTGGATACTACTACCTGATACCAAATAAATGTGTGGATTTCTTAACAAGAAAAAGATATTCTGGTAAGTGGGTAACCAAGGATTGCCCCAGAACCTGATCACTGTGGACTGTACCCTCCTCTCGTAATTTTGCTTTTTGAGCTATTTAGTCAAGTTTGCCTGTGGCAATCCTGTGCAGCCTGAATGGGAGTGTTCATCTTGACACTGTTCTGCTTTGTGTTTATACCAGACTCCAGCGGTTAAGAGCTCAGCTGCTAACCAAAAGTTCAGCAGTTCAAAACCACCAGCCACTCCTTGGAAACCCTACAGGGCAGTTCTATTCTGTCCTACAGGGTGGCTAGGAATAAGAATCAACTCAACGGCAGTGGGTTTTAAGGGTATCACAAGCCTAGAATCAATTTTTATGTTAATTTGATAGTTTGAATATTGCTGGACTTGCAGCAGATTTGACTTGGGACCTTAAAACTGAGCAGGTGGAATATAAATATGTTCACACATAACACATAATCCAAGACAAGCTTCCTTATCCTTTTGTCGACGGGTGGCTTTTTCTTACTCCCCCTCTCACTAAGGGTGCAGCCCACTGATGGCACTGGCTTTATGCAGACATTGAATCCTGACTCCCTACCTCAGGTTGCCCAGTGATTCATCAGTTTTCCCCACATGGGTCCCAAAATTGAAACCATGTGTATCATTGCACAATTTTGTCAGCACGATCACAGGTCTACACCTTTCTCAATGCAGAGAGTCCGCTAACTATCCCTTCAGATGTAGTGACAATGTCACATGGCTGTTAAAATTTACCAATGCTTATGGACTGTCAGTAGTTTGCAGACCACACTTTAGTAGTATATTAAAGGTTTCAATTTTAGGATCCATGCTCTGTAGTGCAGTTTGGGAAATAGCTACTGGATGGGATTCAAGGACCCATACACCTTACCATGAGTTGACATTGGGTCACAACTCCACTTATCCTGTTAAGTTCCCACTTGGTTCATAGATCACAGTAATACGATTTGATGTATGAGATCATAGCATCCAGTAGCCTCTGAAAGGTAAAGAGCTGCTTAGGTTATGGGTATAGGCACCCTAAAACATGAGAAAGGTTCACATTACTACAGTTTTCCTTCAATTGTACATGAAAAACTAGTTGCTATCTATTCTGACTCATAATGACCCATGTGTGTCAGAGTAGAACTGTGCTCCATATGGTTTTCAGTGGCTGATTTTTCTAAAGTAGATCGCCCAGGCTTGCTTCTGAGGTGCCTCTGGGTGGATCTGAACCATAAACCTTTTAGTTAGTAGTCAAGTGCTTCACCGCTTGTACCACCCAGGAACTCTGTGATTGTATATGGCTTATGCTTAATTCAGGAAACACTGTTTCTTTGAATTTTAACAAGGAACATTTGTTCTTTGATTTTTAACTAAGTATGTAAACTGGACAGGGGCATGGCTCTCTCATAGTGCCCATTAGTCATACCAGATTTTCTGATTTTATAACTGTTTTAATGGACTGAGTTCCATTCCTAAAGAGCGCAAAATTAAAAATTAATTGGAGCCCTGATTACCACACTAACCCCACCTTTATATTATACTGACCAAACCAACCTTGTCTAATTGTTAAGGGTCACTGCCAGTCTTCTGTCAGAACAGTGTCCTCCTAACCAGAGAAGATGGTTTGAATTGTAGATTCCCCCACTCACCTTCCCACTCCAGGAAGCGGCTGCTGCTTTCAGTAACACATTTCTGTGGATCTTGGTGAAGGGACAGGGTTCAGGGTTTGTGAGGAACACATAATGGATCCAATCAAGAATGATTTCTCAAAGCATTACCATTCTTTCCTCTATATTACCACACAGTTTATGGCTTTTGTACTTCCTGTCATGGGCCAGTGCTAGATCTGGTCTTGCATTAGCCAATGAAGCCAATTTCCTCATAAATCTTAAAGTTATTCAATGGCAATAGTTCCTCAGTCTTCCCAGAATCTTACCATCAAGCTTAGGCCACAAGAGTGTAGGTGTTCACAAGCAATAACACTATTTCATATTATAGACTAAAAAGTCCCTATCTTGTAAAAACCTAATCTACATAGCCTACTTTTCTTAAAGTCTGTTGCCTACACTACTGTAAGGGAACAATTTATCAATTAGAACACACAGGTTACAAAAAACAAGCTCATTCTTCTTAAGCAGAAAAAAAAATGTTTATTTAAAAGATACTGGAAGCACACAGAGGCCAGAAGGCCAGGGGCAGTACCCAAAGTTACTGTGGGAATCAATTTATCAGGAACTAATGATCTCAGCAGAATTCTGTAGTGAAATAAATGAGTTCCCACATTTCCCCTCTGGTTCATGTGAGATTAAAGTACAGACTAAAAATCCTGGAGGAGAGGTTATCATTACCCAACAGTGAGAATGCTCACTTTTAGCTAGTGGAAGGGACAACCTGAAAGAAACTGCCACAAGGATTCACGTAACAGAAAGGAGTTTCTCCAGAGAAAACATATCAGTGGATGGAGAATAGATACTAAACTGCTCAAATAGAATGAACATCCATTATGAGGGTTTTTAAGGTAGCCCTGTAACAACTGCCAGACCCACTTATGTAGACTAATGAACAAGAGATAAATTATTTTGAGTGAAAGTGTATCCTTTCATTTGTTATAAGCCATATTATTTTAGT
Source organism: Trichechus manatus latirostris (assembly GCF_000243295.1). Classification (NCBI taxonomy): domain Eukaryota; kingdom Metazoa; phylum Chordata; class Mammalia; order Sirenia; family Trichechidae; genus Trichechus; species Trichechus manatus. Next base: position 7,885,947 of record NW_004444067.1, on the reverse strand, counting down.
TATAAGTTATATTACTAAGAAATAAAAAGACAATGCTGATATTTAGCATTTAATATAGACAACATTGGTGGATGTTATTCCACAAACTATCAAATATATGTATAACAATTTACATTACAAAAATACCAAAATTTTTTTCAAATGCTATTTAGCGTTATGCTGGAAAGTATCAAATATCCCTTAATTTTCAGAATATGTTCCTTGGTGTCTTCCTGACCATTACTTTATTTACACATAAAAAAAAGAACAACTTTACACTCTATTCATGAAAAAAATTACCACTTATAATTGAGATTTTATTCAGTCTTTATAAAAACACAGCTTCAAATCTGGAACGTGACTTCCCATGTAACACACCTTCTGTGGGAAAATGCTTTTCCAATTCATTAATTTTTAAGGTGTTCTCAGGATGAATTTTCCGAATTACATCTTCATAATGATGCTACTACATTTGGTACATTTACTGCTCAATTATTATTAACCTACAAAGATTTGTATGACTTTTGAAAGCTTTTACACACATATTCCAAATATATAACTTATCTGAGTATATTTGTAGGACTTCCTGCTTGTATATCCTTTCTATATGATCATCTGAAGTCTCCTGAGGATCAGCTTCTGTGAGAATGCTTCTAACATTCGCTTCTTCATTCTGGTTTCTCACTTATGAGTTTTCCGATGTATACGAAGCCCTGAATTCCAACAGAAGGACTTCCCACATTCAGAGCATTTCCACGGTTTCTCTCCTGTATGAACTCTCTGGTGTTCACTAAGGGATGACTTCTGAGTGAAGGCTTTTCCACATTCACTGCATTTAAAAGGTTTCTCTCCTGAATGAGTCTTCTGGTGTATCTGAAGCGATGCCTTCCTAGGATAGGCTTTTTCACATTCATTGCATTCATACGGCTTTGCTGTTGAGTGAGTTCTCTGATGTATAATGAGCTGTGATTTCCCACAAAAGGCTCTCTCACAGAAACTGCATTCATAGGGTCTCTCGCCTGTATGTGTTCTCCTGTGTATAACGAGGTATGACTTGCTGCTGAAAGCTTTCCCACATTCACTGCATCCATAGGGCTTCTCCCCCGCATGAGCTCTCAGATGTGCAGTGAGCTGTTCCCTCCTACCAAAAGCTTTCCCACATTCACTGCATTCATACGGATTATTTCCTGTGTGAATTCCCTGATGTACGACAAGTTGTGTCTTCATATTGAAGGCTTTCCCACAGTCACTGCAATGATAAGGTTTCTCTCCTGTATGCATTCTGATGTGTACAAGCAGGTATGACTTACTCCTAAAGGCTTTCCCACATTCGTTGCATTTATGGGGTTTCACTCCTGTATGAGTTCTCTGGTGCACAACAAATGGTGACTTCAAACTAAAGGCTTTCCCACATTCACTACATTCATAGGGTTTCACTCCTGTATGACTTCTCTGGTGTAAAATAAGCTGTGACTTCCAACTATAGGCTTTTCCACACTCACTGCAACCATAGGGTTTCCCTCCTGTGTGAACCTCCTGATGGACAATGAGCTGTGACCTGAAAGAGAAGACTTTCCCACATTCATTGCACGCATAGGGTTTTTCTCCTGTATGGACTCTCTGATGGGCATTAAGATTTGACTTGGCACTGAAGGCTCTGTCACATTTAGTGCACTCATAAGGTCTCTCTCCTGTATGAATTCTGAGATGTACAATGAGCTGTGATCTACAACGAAAAGCTTTCCCACATTCACTACATATGCAGTTTTTTTCTACTGTATGAGCTCTTTGGTGCTTAAAAAAATAAGATTCTTCATATCCATGAAACTTATCTGGATTCCTCCTTACGTAGTTTCTGGATAAACCTGAGTTTTGTGTCAAACTTTTTCCATATGTGTTATACTTAGGGAGTCTTTGTTTTGAAGAAACATGGTTTGTGCTCAGATGAAGTTTCCCAAATGAACTGCAAGCATAACCTTTCTCAATACTTTGAAGCTCATCTTGATTTTTCTGGTACCATTCTTCCCAGCCTTCTAGAAAGAAAAGAAGCCATACTTTTTGAATCATAACATGAACCTGATATGAAATTAAAGAACTTGAGAACTGCCATGTAGGAACTCTTTTTCTTTTGGCAACAGGTATTCAACACTGGTTAAAAAGCAACATTGGCCAAGTGCACGTGACACACCATGTAGGCAAGGGAGCAAGGGGAATGCATAGAACTGAACCAAAACAATTCCCCCCATGCACATGAGTACTGAATTACCAATGACCAAAAATGGCTTTTAGTGTTTAAAACTGAGGTTTAAAATATTTGGCTTGCACCCAGGAGCCAACTGCCCATTATTTTACATCAGAATGTTGTTATTGTCAGACTTACCTAAGAAGTGAATTCACAAGTCAGAAAAACTAGGGTATGACATTTAGGAAGGGTGAAAATAATAAGACCATAAAAATGAGAATGAGTAAGCCGTAAGAAAATTAAGGGCAAGAACATCTCAAACAGAAGGAACAGCAAGTACAAAGTTCCTGAGGTGGGAACCTGCTTGGCATGGTTAAGAGAAAAAAATGCCAGAATACCTAAGACTCACTAATGAAGAAAGAGAAGGCAGGAACCAAATTATACAAGGCCATGGTAAAATGTTTTCATTTTATCCAAAGGATTTTAATTAGAGGAGAACTTGACGTGTCTTGTTTTTAAAAGATCAGTTTGGTTGCTATGTAAAAAACGATTAAGGGCATAGACAGATAAGAAAGCCACTGTAGTAGTCTAGCTTGAAATGTTAGTCATTTGGACTATGCATCTGGAGTTTAGGAAATTTGGAACATATGTGGAGATAGAACTAAAAAGATTTACTGAGGGACTGAATGTGGGAGCTGAGAAAAGGAAAAGAATAACTCCTAGTTTTTAGGCTTGAGCAACAAGGTGGTGCTACTCTTTAGAGGTGGAAAGCACTGGACAGAAAAATGGAGGAAAAATCAAGGACTTTGTCTCGGATTTTATTACATTTGAGAGATCAGTTACACATCCAAATGGAGACAGCAAATAGGAAAGTTGGATCTAAGTTCTGTGCTCAGGGAAAGATAGGAGTACAACAACATATAAAAGGTGTTAAATGACATGAGCCTGGATGAGATTATCTATGCAGCAAGTACAGATAAAGGAAACTAAAGCTGAGCCCTGAAGCCACATACATATAAGGTTAGGCAAGCGGTGCAGAGAGAATGGGAAGGGACATCTACAAGGCCCAAACAGTAATATAATGATGAGGTAATAGACAAGGGGGTCAAAGGAAAACAGCAGAAAGTCTACATTTGGATGGCATTTGTACATCTTAATCATCTCGTTACAAGATTACTGTGGTAGGATATTCAGTAGGTTTTCTACTTTCTTAGTACTTCTGCTAAACATTCTCTTTCCAGGGGTGGTGACATGATTCAGGTTATGGTCTGGGCCTGAAAGCCAAAGCTACAAAATGCAAGAATGAAAGGTGAAAAGAACACAAAGGCCAGTGGCTAGAAGAGAGGAATCCTCAGGCTTAAGGACCATGTGTAGACAAGACTTTGGGTTGCCATTATTGGCTTAACAGTACTGATCAGAAAAAAAAGAATAATGTCCGGAAGCCTACTAAGTAAGTATTTGAGGGAACCCCAGTCCTGGTCTGATAACAACCTATGACTCTTCAACCCTCAATGCCCCCAAAGTGACTCCAACAGAAATAGGCTGTTCAAAGCTGATCTCAGATGTAGCAACGGAAAACAAGAGAAAGGTAGATCCTCTCAGAGGAGGACCAGGAGCCATACTGGTCAATGGGCAAGGAGATCGTTTTAGAGAGCAGAACCAGGGACTGCAAAACTGGCCAACCAAGAAAATGACAACAATGCTAGGGCAACAGTCTTTTTCTTTTAAGTAGATGAGGGGTGCAGTGGACCAGGAATCATGGTTGTTTTCCTTCCTTCCCTTCTGGAACGAAGAGTATCTATTATAATGTCCCTGTTCCTTCCCTACTACTGTGTTTGGAATAAACAACTTGTCTTTTAACTATATCTGAACTCACATCACAAAGGCTTCATCCATACCTTCAAGTCAAGTCTGACAGTCCTGCACACATCCCAGGAGATCCAAGAGATCCTGGACTTGAAAGTGGATTCAGGTCCAGGATGAGAACATGCATTGCCTCCCTTTGGGGAAAGGATATTATGTTTCATGTTAAGGTGAGCATTTCTGAACATGTACAGTGGAAAGAAGGGCAAGGTGTGTTGAATATCTCATGGGGTAGACCATAACACACACAGTTCATTCCCTACCCAAAGCCATTTTTCTTCTTCTTTGTAAGTAGCCTGATTTTATGAGGTTATCCATCCCAGAGGAGGGTACCACTCTCAGAGCCCCAGGGCACATCAGGTTAGGGCAGCACATACTCTGACTGGCTTAGGGGATGACAGCATGTGAATTTTACAGAAAGCATGCTGGCAGGCCTCTAGGAAAGATTCTGGTCACTGACAAAAGAGATTTTTTGGAAAAAAATAGAACTTATTCCACTGGTTCCTATTTTGTCTACATGTGATGCCTGGAACTGAGGCACCTACCTGATGATGCTGAAGGGAGTTCAAGGAGAATAGTAACAACTGAGGATGACAAAGTGGGGAGATAGAATCTTGATTCCCGACATGAACAAGCTTCTGAATTAAGTCACTGTAGAGCTGCTGTACAGCAGACATTTGTCATTTATGATTATAAATTCTTTATTGTTTAACTCTGGCTGCATCATGGATTTTCAAATTAAAGCATCCTGATACAAGAATGATATGTATGTTTCTCAGGTAAGATGGACTCAAAAAATGCTAAACAACATCAAAGGAGAAGATTAGAATTCTCAAATGCAGCTATTAGAGCTGTCCCAGGATGACATAATACTGGACTAGTCTGGTGGCACAATGGTTAAGAGTTCAGCTGCTAACCAAAGGGTCGGAAGTTCAAATCCACCAGCCACTCCTTGGAAAGCCTATAGGGGAGTTCTACTTTGTCCTATATGTGGTCACTATGAGTTGGACTCAACGGCAATGGGTTTGGTTTTTTTGGTTTTTTAGTCCGGGTGAAACTTGAGAAGACAAGAGCTATAAAAATACACTTTTCAAAGGATAACAGAAACAGGAGGAACATCTGTATAGGAGAATGAGAGGCAAGGGTATTCAAGGTGAGTCCACAGACACAAGGATACAGGACTAGAAGTGTACCAACCATAACAAAAATGGGAAGACAGAGGAAGACTGTTATTTTGGAAGTTAACTCCTATTTCTGAAACTGAGGTTGAAGACTGGGAAAGCACATGGGTAGCTGTCCTGCACGCATGTGAAACCAGGGGTCCAGTGCAGAAAGAAGATGAGAATGTAACTGTGATGTTACAACACTGGGAGAAAAAAGCTCTAATGTTCAGAAAGGAAGAGCCGCTCAACAGTTAACAATACAGAGAGTTACAATACAGAATTTGGAAAGAAACCCTTTGGAGAACTCCAAGAGAAGAGTCGGAGCCAGGGAAATAAATGAAAGGTGTGTGAAAGCACCTAATGATACAGGTGACACTAGGTTAAATTTCAGAATCCTTTCAAAAACAGTGTCCAAGACAGTGAGTTGAAGATAATGGTGATGGAATAATTTGGAAAAGGATAGTGAGAATAGCAGCATAACTGGAAGAATGTAATCAGTGTCACTGAATTGTACATGTAGAAACTTTTGAAATGGTTTAACTTTGGCTATGTCTATTTTCACCAAAAAAA
>NW_004444067.1:7866384-7880090 GCF_000243295.1 Trichechus manatus latirostris | reverse complement strand
AAGTCCTCCAAGGTCGAGAAGGGAGAGTGTTGACATGTCATGGAGTTGTTAATGAATGTCATAAAAGAATATGTGTACTGACTGTTTAATGAAAAACTGTTCTGTAAACCTTCATCTAAAGTACGATAAAAATATATACATATGAAAAAAAAAGTGCCCAAGAAAGTACACTGTCTTGATTTCAAAGTGATCAGTTTGAGAAAGAGAAGAAATGAAATCTCATAAAAGGGTCAGGGTAGAAGAAGGAAGTACAACTGTGAGTACAGTCTAAAGAACTAACAGCAGAAAGCAAAACAGAAATGTAAGGGCAGTAAAAGGAGCCTGAGTCAGACCAAGGGAGAGGGAAGAGAAAATCTCTGAAGGCTTGGATACCTAACAACAGAAGTTCATGACCATGAGAAGGCAGGCAGAGAAATATAGCTTCTGGGAAGAAGAAAACAACTTAAAAAGCAAGATTTGAGCACAGTTGGAGAAGCCAATGGAGGAAAAGCCCAAATGTGTAGAAGTGACAGTCATTTCCTGTCTGAGACACTCATAGTATTCATCTGAGTCAGCTCAGTGGTTTGAGGACTTTTAAGAACTTTCTGTATACAACACTGCATCAGTGACAGAGTGTTTTTACCTCCACGTCGCCCAGCATCCTGGTCCTCACCCACCTGGACAGCTCTGACTGGAGAGTTTGGCATTTATTGTCCATGGCTCTTCTCCTTGCTCCAACTTGAAGATTAAATCAGGTTTGCTACCAGGATATCCTGTTAATGGAAAACCACAAAGGATTTGGGCCACACTGCTACAGATTCAGGTAATCTGAAGACAGGGGAAGACAAAGCATCAGGAGCTACAAGACTAACCTGCTCATTTGCACTTGGGGAAAGATTTCAATTAGGAGGTGAGAACCAAATAGGGACTAAGAGCATTTGACCTCTGAAGTTCAAGTCCATAATCATTAAACACTTCAGAGGCTACAAAAGCAAAGGGGTGGCAATTTATAATTCACAATCTGAGTTAAATAGAAAAGCTGTACTTACCCACTGATACTAGGTTGTAATAGTTTTCCAGTATCACATCCTGGTACAGGTACTTCTGAGCAGAATCCAGTAGCTGCCATTCTTCCCAGGTGAACTCCATAGATATATCCTTGAATGACAATAATCCCTGTAATAAGATATACTCATTCAATCTGATGCAATTGCATCAGGTGACATGGACAAGATGTGGAAGAACCGGGAAATGAGAAAAAGAAGTCCCTCCACAGATTGCCTCCTATGCCTGGTTTTACTATGTGAAAGAATTTTTTTAAAAAATTGAGATTCCACTTGCCAGATACTCTTCTGGGTCTTGATATAAAGAGGAATAAAACACAGTTCTACCCTCAAGAAGCCTTCAGTCTTGGAGAGGGAAACAAACATCTATTCATGCAAATGAAATAAGATGTTATGAGCCTTTGATAAAAACATATCTGGCTATATTTTGGGCAGAAATGGAGAAGAGAACAATTCTAAAAATTTGTCAGGTTAGGCCCTACTGAGAATCACTTGAACAGTCTTTTTTAGAAGAATCATAGTATGTTTCCCAAGATAGTGGTGTGGAAAGGGTAATTCAGGAGACAACTGGAATTGAGTTCAACTGTGAGCAACAGAAAAATAAATAGCAGTGAGTGAAACAAGTGTATCTTTCTCCCACTTCCAGGAGTCTGAAGGCAATCCGGTGATCCCTCAGTATCTAAGGACTCCAGTCATTACATCTGCATTCTAGCCAGTGGCAAAGAGGGGCACCGGGAGGGAGAAATGATAGGGAGATTCGGAAATGTAGTCTTTGTTCTGTATGCCCATGTGGCCAGCTAAAAACTGATGAATCTATTATTACAGAAGAAAAAATAAGAATATTGAGAGACAACATGCAGTCCTTGTACAAAGAGCAAGCATTACACAGGACATGTGGCAAAGCCTGGTAAATTCAAGGAACTGACAATATTTCAGAAATAGAAAAGGGGGTATAATGAGAGCAAAGCTAAGGGCCAGACTGTGAACCAAATCTGGGATGTTGTTCTGTAGACAAGAACAGCCAAGGTAGGTTTATATAGAGAAAGAACAGGCAATCTCTAGAGAAATACAGGCTGAAAATTTTTCAGGAGTGAATAACAACATAGGAGTTTACATTGAAAAACCTACTAATTGAAAAGCCACGTCGCTTTTTTAAAAAAAAAGTCCAAATTTAAGCAGATGGTAGCTAAACTTCAGAAAATAACGTATATATAGAATATCTGATAACAAACCAAAGAGAAACAACAGAACACTTCCTGAAAGTGGGAGAGAGATAAACTTTAAAGTGCTGAGGAAAAGTAAATCTTATATCCAGCCAAACTAAAGGCAGAGATAAGGGAAAATAAAAGACATTTCTAAATATACAAACACTTAGAAAATTTACCTCCTACAGAAATACATCAAGAGGAAAAAAAAAAAACATAGAAGGCATTAGCGGGAAGCTGGACACAACAGTGACCACTGCAGTTAATAAAGTATATCAACAAATCTAAATGATTACTAATTCAAAAACATTTTTAGTGTGTTTCCTCACACTCGAACAAAAATTACGATCAGCAACCATACAAGTATGGATGTGATACAAATTGGTGAGAATGATAGAAATTGAGGTGTACAAAGATCCTTCTCTCATTTGGGAAAAAAAAAGATACTTTAGACTTTGGTTTAAAGGAAAAAGCTCAAGTGTGTATGTAAACAGCTGAAAGCTAACCACTAAAAAAAAAAAGTAGGGAGGGAGGAAGAGGGGGAGACAAACATACAACTTCCATAATAAATATAGAGAGGAATAAATATACAGAAGAAAATGTTCAATCCAATAGATCATAGAAAATAAGAAAAAGAAACACAGAGATAGCGCAGAAAACATAAACTAAACATGATAACAATTATTCCAAATATGGTGATCCGTAATCACAGTTACGAATGAAATAAGTAAAACCCCCATTAAAAGAGATATATACATTGGATAAACAAGTCACAACTCTATGTTGTTTAGAATAGATGAGACACAAAACGTAACTAAGAAAGTAATGAGATAAACCAAAGAATAAACAGAAATTAGAAAATAATGGAATAAAGACGTATCAGGCAAATACTAAATGAAAGCTGATAATCACAAAATCAGCACAGGATAGCTGCATTTTAAACAAGTTTAACTCAAAAAAATGAAACTAAACGCCATTCATTCATATGTATCCTCCTTGGTAAGGGTCACGCTAGTAGATTCCTCTGTTCTGGTACCTCCTCCTGGAACGCTATGCCCACATGCACAGAGTAATAGATAACACTATTCTATGCTAGCTGGTTTTTCTACATACAACCTCACACATCAGAACAATGACAAGGTTGCAGGGTTTATGCCTGTGAGGTAACTGCAGCCATCACGGAGCACACATGTGCTCACTCCTCCAGCCTCCAGCTTTCTCCAGCCTCTTCCTGGTAACCAGAGACAACCATGGTGGGGACATCAAGCCAGAGTATGAGAAGCAGAGAAAACAACTACATACTTTGCTGAAAATGAGACAGTCATACATCTATGGCCCAAAGTATACAAAGTCTAATGTGTAAAGGCAGTGCCACTTTAATTCAGCCTGGTCCTGAGTCACAAATTACTCAATCTGGTGTACATCATGGCAGCAGCTACCCACACTTAATTCTGCAAAGCAAAGTGGCTGTTCTGAACTTGTTAAAGAAGATACATTCTAATCATAGCATACATGCACGTGCCATATTGTTGATTTAAAGGAATGAGTTACTTTAACCATGAATTTGGATTTACACATTCCTCTTTGGGATGTAACTCTTGAAGAAGATGTGACACAAATGTATAGCAATTCAAAATAAAAATAAACGACGACTTCTAATCCTGGTAAAATGGAAAATAAAATAACCTGGAAATCCTCACCCTAAAAAAATCTAGAAATGATGGATAAAATATACCAAGTAGCTTTCTAAATACATGACTAAAGTCTCAGGAAAGAAAGGGAATCTGAAAGATGAAAAGAGAACTGAGGACCAGAAAAATAAGCACAAGCTGAAGACCACACTGTCTCTACTGAAAACTGAGGCAAAGAGTCTTGCTGGCCTCAGGAAAAAGAGGTTCAGGTTTGATGGCACACAAGGAGAGTAACAAGACCTAGGTCCCACCTGAGGTGAAAAGGTTTGGAACTGAAATCCTAACAGCAGGGACAAAAGGCAAACTCATTTGAAGGGAGAACTAAAAAAAAATAATTTATCAGTAAAAGGGGCCAGCTAGGAAGTTGTGTATTTCAGCCCAAGGATCTGAGGGAAGATTTGGTATTGTCAGGCCTGTTCTCAAATGTAACAAAGTGTATTTATCAAAAATATCAGGTGGATTTGCAAAATTACCAGATTTTCTGAAGATTAGCCAGAATTGAAAAAAAACTGGTGAAGACAATACAAATCTCAAGAAATTACATGAAATACAGCAGAGTGTTTAAAAAAAAAAAAAAAGGTGGAAAATAGAAAAGGGAAATGGAAAGTAAAAAGTGAATCAAAAGAGGCATACAGAGAATGGAGGAATTTAAACATGACAGATTGTGAACATCCTTGCTTACCTGAGCCCTACTTAAATTATACTACAGGCATACGATATGAACAAATACAGCCTTCCAAGGACAAGGGAAACAAGAGGAAAACGTAAGCTGATGTTTCAATAAATATTTAGAAAACAGGAAGCCAAAGAAGTGGTGACTTCTCAGAGCAGAAACTAATCTGGAGAATGGGCAGAGGGGGCTACTGATGAGAAGTAAACCATCTGCCCTACAGAAACCCCCCAAAAGCTTTGAGATCAGGTATCCTGAGTGGCAGGAATGAGGTATGAGCTGAAAACACAGATGGCTGAAACCTGTATATGAATTAGACCTTCAGATCCCACCTACTGCCCCAAACACTCAGGGTCTCAGAAACGGGAGTGGGAATGGCCCAGACTTGGGGACAAAGAAACTGTTGAAAGGTCTGACCCTCTAGTGAATTACTGCCATTTTGTGAGCTGCTAAGCCCACGGCGGGGTACTTCCTCATTTGAGTCTCATTGGGAGCAGAGCTCACTATTAAAGAGAGTGAATGTAATGAAAGATACACTCTCCCCCAGACAGGCACTGGTCCAGCACTGTGTTTAAGAGAAAGTTCTATCAACATCCAAGGAACAGAAAATTCCCATGACAGCTAATCTGATGCCAAGCTGAGACAAAGATGGACATCAGTACATCCTATGAAACATGCACAACCTTAGACACAAAACCCGATGAGGACAGCATAGGCAAACTGTAGTCTATCTCCTTTACTATTAACATGAATCCAATATCCAGATAAGATACTAGTAATATAAAACTAATCCTCTATTTTAAATAGCAAATTATGGCAAAGGAGGGTTAATCCAGAGAAGTGATATTCCAAAATTTAAAAACAGAAAAACCTATCAGTAAAATACATCACAGTACATTAGTAGGCAACAGCTTAACAATTATCTCATTTTGGTAAGATATACATTAACAGATTAATTCCTTGTGATAGATACAGTAAAACCAACAAAAGCCAGAATCTGTGGAAGGTGAAAACCTGTCAGAGAAGGAAAGCTCAAGTATTTTCCACTAAAATTAGCCATTAAAAAGTGGTATGACTGCACCGTCAAAGGCAAAAAATTTGCAACACCCAGAAAAACAAAGCAGTCCCATCAAGTTCCAGCTCTCACAGGTTTCACTGTGTATGTGTGTATGTATATGCGTATATACATATATATGTACATATAAACACACACACATATATAGTGGGAATACCAAGTAGAATTAATACTTTTGAAAATTGTTTGAATGTACTAAATTCAAATATATGTATACCCAAAGATTGAACAATCTCTCTCCAAGGTATATATCCAGTGGTTCTCAATGGGGAGGGGGCTGATTTTGACCCCAGTGGACATCTGGCAATGTCTGGAGACACTTTTGGTGTCACAACTGGGGTGGTGCTACTGGCATCTAATGGGTAGAAGCCAGGGATGGAGCTAAAAAGCCTACAATGCACAGGATGGTCCCCCACAACCAAGAATTATTCAGCCCAAAATGTCAATAGTGCTGAGGTTGAAAAACTCTGGTATACGTCTAACAGAAATAAGTACTTATGTCCATCAAAAGACATGTGCAAGAATGTTCATAGCAGTGCTATTCAAAATAGCCAGTAACTACACACAACCCAAATGTCCATAATAGCTGACTGCAACAGATAAATTATGGAATATTCATACAAGGGAACACCATACAACTTGGATTAAGCTCACAATGTTGAGTGAAAGCAGCCAGACACTATAGTATATGAATCCAGGCAAAATTACTCTATGTTGATGGATGTGATGGAAGTAAGACAATAAAGTGGTGACCTTTGGGGGAAGTTATGGTAACTGTGGGGGCGGGAACATAGTGGAACCTGCTGGGGTGCTGGAAATCTGTATTTTGATTTGGAAAGGATTGTCCTCAGTGTACGTAAAAATTTCACTTAATATTTATGCACTTTATTATATTTAAATTGTTGTTGTCAGTTGCCGTAGAGTCGGCTCCAACTCATGGCGACCCCATGTAAAACAGGAGGAAACACTGTGTGGTCCTGCACCATCTTCACCGTCATTGGTATACTCAGATCCATTGCAGCCACTGTGTATTGAGTGCCTTCCAACCTAGGGGGCTCATCTTCCAGCACTGTATCAGACAATAGTCTGTTGTGATCCATAGGGTTTTCATTGGCTGATTTTTGGAAGCAGATTGACACTTTCTTCCTATTGTGTCTTAGTCTGGAAGCTCTGCTGAAACTTGTCCACCATGGGTGACCCCTGGTATTTGAAATACTGATGGCATAGCTTCCAGGATCACAACAACATGCAAGCTACCACAGTACAACAAACTTATGTTAGAACTAAAGAAAAAAGTCAAAACCAAAAACAAACAAAAAACCCTCAAAGGGAAGTCTATATAAAATAATTACATAGATGTATCTTCAAAAATATTTTTTGCCTGGAGAAAAAAATACCAGTAAAGTGATAGGGCAAAGTGGAGTGACTGCCTGTCTTCCGCTCTCTGGAAGTCACTCCCTTACCAGAGGCTGTGAGATCCGGGCAGCAGACAGTTCAAGCCTTCAAGCCAAGTCTGGAATGCAGCTGTGCATTACCCTCCCTCCCTTCCTCACCTTCTTTCTTAACTCCAGTTGCTGGTATCACTCCCCCTTGCAAAGCCAGCTCTTGTCTGCACACCTCTTCTTCTACCCCCTCCCCCAGGCCTTCTGTCTGTCTGTCTTTTCCTTTGTTTTTCCTTTCCCCTTCACCCTTCCATTTCCTTCTTATTTTACCGACACAATTACTCAAGGAATATATTCACATTAAAAAGACTCCTTCACTCCTCTCATTCTACTTCCCAGAAAAAAATGACTGTCTATTTATTGTATAACCTTCCAGTCCTTTTTCTCTGTATTGTGCACGTATGATCATATACAAAAAAAATGCCAGCTGCCGTTGAGTCAATTCTGACTCATGAGAACCGTCTTAGTTATCTAGTGCTGCTATAACAGAAATAACACAAATGGGTGACTTCAAGAAACAGACATTTATTTTCTCACAATTTAAGAGGCTAGAAGTCCGAATTCAGGGTGCCGGCTCTAGGGGAAGCCTTCCTCTCTATCTCTCGGCTCTGGAGGAAGGTCCTTGTCTCTTCTGAGCTTCTACCCCTGGGCTATCTTCATGTGACTTGGCATCTCTCTTCCCCCGTGTCTGCTCTGCTTGCTTGTTTAATCTCTTTTATATCTCAAAAGAGATTGACTCAAGATACACCCTACACTCATCCTGCCCCATTACGATAACAAAAACAACCCATTCCCAAATAAGATTATAACCACAGGCATAAAGCTTAGGATTTATAACCTATATTTTGAGGGGACATAATTCCATCCATAACGCGATTCCATGTGTTTCAGAGTAGAACTATGCTCCACACGGTTTTCAGTGGTTGTGATCTTTTGGAAGTAGGTCGCCCGGCCTTTCTTCTGAGGCACCTCTGGGTGGATTCAAACCATTTGGCTGAGCACTTAGCTGTTTGCGCCACCCAGGGACTTCCTCTTTCTGCCTAGAAGTAAGCAATTAGTTAGTAGCATCGAAGATTTCTATCCATACCTTTTCCATGGGAAAAATACAGCATTATGTGTTCTTTTTCTCTATAAACTGTTCAATTTGCAATTTTGCTTTAAATTTATTTTAGATTTCTTCACAGTGATACACGTAGATCTGACCCCTTCCTTTTAATAGCTCCATATTATATCCTGCAGTACAGATGCACCACGTTTTATTTAGCTCATTCTCAACTGATAGAGATTTAAGTCTGAGTGGGGCCTCCCCGTGTCCTAGCTGTGAGCAGCCCGGCAGCTAGTAACCACCAGGGCTCCCTATCTTTCCTGCTCTCTAGTATGCCTCTCAGCTTTTCGTCTGCTGAAATCTTCTATTGAAACACAAATACATTTAAATTTTTTTAAATGACTAAAATTATGTCTGTGAATTTTACAAGGGGAGGGTTTCACGTGTGCTTAATCCAACATTTTAAAAAATGTTTTGTTTTTATGCAAATGGGATCATACTGTGTATAACTGTTCTCACCTCACTAGAATATACCCTCCATGGATCACGGACCCTGTCAGCCTTGTTTACCACTACATGCCCTACAAAAATATTTGGCATAATAGATGGTCAATAAAAGTTTATTAAATAAATACCAAACCAAAAAAACCACACCTGCTGCTGTCGAGTCAATGCCAACTCATAGAGACCGTACAGGAGACAGGAGAAGTGCCCCAGAGGGTCTCCCAGGCTATAATCTTTACAGAAGCTGACTGCCACTTCTTTCTCCCAAGGAGTGGCTGGTGAGTTTAAACCTTTCAGTTAGCAGCTGAGCACTCAACCACTGTGCCACCAGGGCTCCTTTAAGTAAATACATGTACCCCCCAAACAAGTAAATATAGTTTTCACCTGTTAAAATGTCTTTTAGGTCAAAGAGGTGAAAAGAACACAAACTCTAAAGACGTACTGCCCTGGGTGTGAATCCCAGCTCTGCTATGCTAGTCTCACAGGATCCCTCACTAGCTGTGTGACCCTGAGCAGGTTCCCCACTTTCCTCACCTGTAAATGGGGATATAATACCTGCCTCGTAGGGTCAGGAGAAAGTAACTACTTCATACATATAAAGCACTTAACAATGTGCCCAGCTAACAGTGGTGGCTATCATTAGTATCATTCAATAGTTTTAAATCTGTTTTTATTTAGGTCCTGCGCATTTAAGTTCACGTATTATTTTATTTTTTTATAATTGCTATTATAAATAGAATATTTTCTCTCATTGTTCTAAACAGTAACTGTTTAAAAATAAAAAGTCTATTGATTTTTGGGTTAATTCTGTGTCATTCAGGTCACCTCACTAAATTCCCTTCTACCTGACACCCTAACTCTTCCTGTCACACTCTTGCTAAACTTTCTTTCCATCGCACTGTCTACAGCCTAAGGCAGTCCACCCCGTGGGACACCTCTACCTTTCACAAAGCTACCATCCATACCACCCCTAACACTCTCCCTGTTCTGGAAAAATTGCCTAAGACCTACAAGTTCCCAAATCTAACAGATGCCTTTTGTCTTATAAAATACTTCTGAGGCATTTTATATTGTGGCCTTTACTGAAGTTTGAAGTTCTCTTTTCTCAAAGTCGAGGAACCCACTGCCTGTCGCTTCTTTGTAATTGCCACCAGTATTCTCCGTCCTCTTCAGGGATCTATTACTATGGTCCCAGCTAATTCTGCCACATCCTGAGCTTCCAAGAACATAGAAACCTTTAGTCTGTATTACTTCCAGTTTAGACCTCCCACTTTAGCTACAAACTCAACGACAGGCACTGCCAATTCCACATCTACAGTGCTGCACTCTCTCCCCGGGATAGCTCTTCTAATAACGTTCCCAGTCTCAGGAAATGTCACCGCCACCCACTGTGTCCACCTGGTTATAAATTCATCAACACTGGGAACTCTCGCCTCTTCCTCCCTCCTATCAATCCCTTAGATAGTCCAGGCTATTCACGAGTCCACTCCTCCCCCAACTGCGCCTTCCACCTTTGTACCCTCAAGTGCTCTCCCAGCCTCCTTTCCCTACCCTCGCGTTCACTTGTAACTGTGCTCACTGTGTTCTTGATTTTCATGCCACCTGACCACAGCTCCTCAAAAACAAGGAACGTACATAATTCATTTTTGTGTTACTAGCACCAGCCCCAAGGTCCAGCACGCACACACATGCACAAAAACACACCACTCAATAAATGTGCATGTGAACACATAAATGATCAAAGAGGTGGTTAATTTTCCTAATGAAGCTCCAAGGGTCTGGATCAGTAAATGTGTATAGAACACATGAAGTGGAGGAGGGATGGGTCATTTCCTTAACAAGAACCCTCATTTCCCTCAGTTCAAAGTCCACAGCGGGCAGTAAAGTCTAACTGTTGAACGAGAGAACCCCGGGCAGAAAACTCCAGAAGACAAGAAGCATTTCTAGAGGCACAGAGACTGGGAGCCGGGGGCACGTGAGTTTGGGACCCGGATGTGACAAGACATAAATCTGTTCATTCTCAGCGCCGAATCAGCTTTTCAAAAGTGAAAGTCCCTACTTACCCAACACGAAGACGTCCGGAGCCTGGTGGCCATCCCCACGCTCAGCTTAGGGCGCACTGCCTGGGTGTCCAGGGCCCGAAGACTACGGAGGAGAGAACTGTGAGGACAGCGGTCGGCCGGGCTCCCAGGTAACCACCCGGGGATTTTCCCGCCCCCAGAGAAAGGATCCACGGGCACCGAGCGCCTGCCCGTCCCGGGCTGGGACGCCTTCCCTCGGACAGACACGGCCACTCAGCTTATCCCCAGCAAGAGACGCGCGCGGACGGGCGACTCCCGGGGGCTGGACAGAAGTCCGCTAAGTGTGTACCGTTCCGCGGCCCAGAGGCAGGGGGGGTGCCGAGGCCGAACCGGCTCCACGTCCCGGGTCGACTGTGGAGGTTACAGACTGTTAGCTCCTGGTCTAACCAGGACCCTCTGGACCGGGTTAACTCGGTGCATCCGTTGGGTCAGCGATCAGGAAATCAGACGGGACTCTCCACCTACAGTCCATTGGCCCCCCCCCTCCCCCCTCCCTCTTGAGGCGCGGCACAGACTACAGCGTCAGTGCGGCGCACCGGAATTGCGTCATCCGTCGCCGCACCAGGAAACGCCGGTGCGAGAAAAAAACTATATTTTCCAGAAGGATTGCCGTAGGGTGGGTTATCTGCCGGGTTCCTCCATGAGGCTAGTCCGACCAGAAGGAGCGGAGCGGGCCCGGGTTCACGCTTGTCACCGCCATCCGCCGCGCCCCGCCTCGCCGCGCTCGCCCGATCCCACGAAGCCCTGGGGAAAGCCCACACTCAAGCCAAAGATACAGGGTACCCGGGTATTGAAGCAAACAAGATTGACTCCTGACAGAAACACATAAACCCTAATCAAGAATAACGTTTTATAAAGCTAAAAGCCACAATTGACAAGGTTATATCATGGTTTTGAATTTAAATGGACCAAATACTACAATAACCAACTTAATAAAGGAGAAACTTGTTAGGCGCTGTTTAGTCGGTTCCGACTCATAGCGAGCGACATTATGTACAATAGCACGAAACACTACGCGGTCCTGAGCCATCCCCACAGTCATTGCTATGTTTGAGCCCATTATTGCAGCCACTGTGTCAATCCATCTCGTTGAGGGTCTTCCTCTTTTTCGCTGACCCTCTACCAAGCATGATGTCCTTCAGGGACTGGTCCCTCCTGATAACATGTCGAAAGTAAGTGAGATGAAGTCTGGCCATCCTTCCTTCCAAGGCGCGTGCTGGCGGTACTTCTTCCAAGACAGATTTGTTGATTCTTCTGGCAGTCCATGGTATATTTCAATATTTCTTGCCCACACCATAATTCAAAGGCAACATTTCTTCTCCAGACTTCCTTATTGATTGTCCAGCTTTCACACCTTAGTCCTCAAAGTGACATCTTTGTTTTTCAACACTTTAAAAGAGATCTTCTGCAGCAGATTTGCCCAGTGAAATACATCGTTAGATTTTTTGACTGCTGCTTCCATGGGCATAGATTGTGGATCTCAGTAAAATGAAATCCTTGACAACTTCATTCTGTCCTCTGTTTATTACGATGTTGCTTCTTGGTCCAGTTGTGAGGATTTTTGTTTTCTTTATGTTGAGGTATAATCCATACTGAAGGCTGTAGTGTTTCATCTTCATCAGTAAGTGCTTCAAGTCCTCTTTGCTGTCAGCAAGCAAGGTTCCATCATCTGCATATCCAGGTTGTTAATAAGTCTTCCTCCAAATCTGATGCCACATTCTTCATATAGTCCAGGTTATCGGATTATCTGCTCAGCATACAGATTGAATCAATATGGAGAAAGGATATAACCCTGATGCACACCTTTCCTGACTGTAAGCCACGCAGTGTCCCCCTGTTCTGTTCGAACAACTGCCTCTTGGTCTATGTACAGGTTCCTCATGAGCACGATTAAATGTTCTGGAATTCCCATTCTTTGAAATGTTATCCATAATTTGTTATGATCCACACAGTTGAATGCCTTTGCATAGTCCATAAAACTCAAGTAAACATTTTTCTGGTATTCTCTGCTTTCAACCAAGATTCATCTGACATCAGCAGTGATATCCCTCATTCCACATCCTCTTCTGAACTCAGCTTGAATTTCTGGCAGTTCCTTGTTGATGTACTGCTGCAACCACTTTTGAATGATCTTCAGCAAAATTTTATTTGCGTATGATATTGTTTGAAAATTTCCACATTCCGCTGGATCACCTTTCTTTGGAATGGGCACAAATATGGATCTCTTCCAGTCTGTTGGCATAGACAATTGAGCGCTTCCCGCGTTGCAATCATTTGTTGAAACGTCTCAACTGGTATTCTGTCAGTTCCTGGAGCCTTGTTTTTTGCTAATGTCTTCATTGCAGCTTGGACTTCTTCCTTCAATACCATCAGTTCTTGATCATATGCTCCCTCCTGAAATGGTTGAATGTCAATAAATCTTTTTGGTACAGTGACTCTGTGTATTCCTTCCATCTTCTTTTGATACTTCCTGTGTCATTGAATATTTTCCTCATAGAATCCTTCAATATTATAACTAGAGGCTTGAATTTGTTGTTCAGAAAGGAGAAACTAGAGTAGACAAAAAGAAAGAAATACAAGCACACCAAAAATAGGAGACATTAGGATGCCCTTTATCACCACTCTTATTCAACATTGTGCTGGAGGTCCTCGCCAGAGAAATTAGGCTAGAAAAAGAAATAAAGGGCATCCAAATTGGTAGGGAAGAAGTCAAAGTATCTCTATTTGCAGATGCTATGATCTTATACACAGAAAAACCCAAAGAATCCACAAGAAAACTACTGGAACTAATAGAAGATTTCAGAAAAGTTTCAGGATACAAGATAAACATACAAAAACCAGTTGGATTCCTTTCAACCAACAAAGAGCACCTTGAAGAGGAACTCACCAAATCAATACCATTTACAATAGCCCCCAAGAAGATAAAATACTTAGGAATAAATCTAACCAG
>NW_004444067.1:7819532-7865267 GCF_000243295.1 Trichechus manatus latirostris | reverse complement strand
AATTCCAACTCCTAGCAACCCTATAAGACAAAGTAGAATTGTTTCATAGGGTTTCCAAGGCTGTAAATCTTTATGGAAGCAGACTGCCACATCTTTCTCCCATAATCACGATATAATAAAACTACAAATTAATAACAATTAAAAAGTCCTTCTGCCAAAGAAAACCCTTAAAGTTCTCTATTAAATAAATACTGAGTGAAAATGGGAAATGCAAACAAAATTGTAGACAATAGTTTACATAATAATTTCCTTAAAACAGTGATCACAGAAAATTTCATAGTCTTAAGTAATTATAGCAATAAAAAAATAAGTAAATTCTCAAATCAAAAAGCTAATTATAGAACAACATAGTCAGGAAAAAGCAAAAGAATGGAAATATTTAAGATAAAATCAAACTAGACAGAAAATTAGTAAGAAGAGACTCAACACTATGAATGAATTCAAACTAACACATATACACAATACTCCAACTAAGGACATACATATAATTTTTGTCTGAACATGGAACATTGTCCAGCATAGATCATATGCTAGGCCACAAATCAAGTCTTAAAAAATTTAAAATATAGTATTTTCACTGAAACAATGAAATTAAATTAGAAATCAACAACAGAAAGAAATGTAGGAAATTCCCAGATAATTGGAATTTAAAACAACAGAGGAAATCAATGAAACCATTGAAAAGATGAACAAAATAGACAAAACATTAGCTATACCAACCAAGATAAACAGAGAAGCAAATTACTATATCAGGAATGAAAAAGTGGATATCACTATGTAATTACAAAAATTAAGAGAATTATAAAAGAATTCATATATACATATCATATTTAAAATAATCTTAAGAGACTATTATTAATAACTTTAAACCAACAACTACACAACCTAAAAGAACAGGCTTGAAAAAGAAGAGCAATGAAAAGTACTAGCACAATCAGATATTAAAGCATACTACAGAAAATATACAAATAGCATTTTTACCCTCACTCATAATAAAATGCAAATTAAAACTACACTGAGGTACCATTTGTCACACATCAGTTAGTGAAAGTAAAAATCATGCCATTACACTCTGTTGGTGAGGCTTTTGGAAACAGACACTCTTATACATTGCTAGTGAGGATGCAAAATGTGATGGTTAAGGTTGTGTGTCAGCTTGGCTGGGCCATGATTCTCAATGTTTTGGCAGTCGTGTTATGTTGTGGTCACTTCCTTGTTGAGATCTGATATGTGATCACCCCCATGATGGGATCTGCTACGAGTAGTCAATCAGTTGAAGGGGAGTTTCCTTGGGCATGTGGCCTTCATCAAGTGTGGGCAGATGTTCAGGCAGGGCTCAGGGGCTGTTTTGCTTCTTCTGGATCCTACAGCTGGCTCCTGTTCATCTGGCCTCTGGTTCTTGGGACTTGAGCTAGCAGCTTACCTGTAGTCTTGCCTGCCAATCTTGGGATTCGTGGGTCTTCACAGCCTGTGAGCAACAGCCTTACTCTCCAACCTGCTGATCTTGGGTTCACCAGCCCCTGCAGCTACCTGAATCAGGAGAAGCCTCTATCCTGACCCATTGACTTGGGACGTTACAGCCTCTACAACTGCACAGCCATTTCCTTGGTATAAATTTTTCTATATATATATATTTATACCCTTTACTGGTTTTGCTTCTCTAGAGAACCCAACCTAAGACACCCCTATAGAACAGAAATTGGCAATATCTTACAAAGTACACACATTTACCTTTCGACCCAGGAATTCTACCACGCAAAGGGATTAGACTGTGTGGATCATAAAAAATTATGGATAACATTGCAAAGAATGGGAATTCCAGAACACTTAATTGTGCTCATGAGGAACCTGTACGTAGATCAAGATGCAGTTGTTCGAACAGAACAAAGGGATACTGCGTGGTTTAAAGTCAAGAAAGGTGTGTGTAAGTGTCGTATCCATTCACCGTACCTATTCAATCTGTAGGCTGAGCAAATAATCCGAGAAGCTGGACTACATATAGAAGAACACAGCATCAGGACTGGAGGAAGACCCATTAACAACCTGTGTTATGCAGATTACACAACTTTGCTTGCCGAAAGTGAAGAGGACTTGAAGCACTTACTGATGAAGATCAAATACCACAGCCTTCAGTATGGATTACACCGTAACATAAAGAAAATAAAAATCCTCACAACTGGACCAATAAGCAACATCATAATAAATGGAGAAAAGATTAAAGTTGTCAAGTATTTCATTTTACTTGGATCTACAATCAATACCCATGGAACCAGCAGTCAAGAAATAAAAAGACGCATTGCATTGGGCAAATCTGCTGCAAAAGACCTCTTTAAACTGTTAAAAGCAAAGATGTCACCTTGAAGACTAAGGTGCGCCTGACCCAAACCATGGTATTTTCAATCGCCTTATATGCACGCAGAAGCTGGACGATGAATAAGGAACACCAAAGAAGAATTGACGCCTTTGAATTGTGGTGTTGGTGAAGAATATCGAATATACCACAAACTGACAAAAGAAGGAACAAGTCTGTCTTGGAAGAAGTACAACCAGAACACTCCTTAGAAGCAAGGATGGCGAGACTTTGTCTCACGTACTTTGGACGTGTAAATGGGAGGGATCATTCCCTGGAGAAGGACATCAAGCTTGGTAAAGTACGGGGTCAGCGAAAAAGAGAAAGACCCTCGATGAGATGGATTCACATAGTGGCTGCAACCATGGGCTTAAGTATAGAAATGATTGTGAGGATGGCGCAGGACCTAGCAGTGTCTTGTTCTGTTGTACATAGGGTTGCTATGAATTGGAACCAACTCAACAGCACCTAACAACAACATGACTAAAAGCTTTCCCACATTCCTCACAGTTATGAATATCATCAGAAAGAATTCTCTGATGATCAATAAGAGATATGTGATTACATAAACCTTTGCTATATTCATGACATTCATAAGCTCTTCCACTGATTTGGGAACTCTAATGTTGAGTAAGATGTGCTATGATGTTAAATGCCTTCCCACGTTTCTTACAATCAAGGAACTTGGCTCTAGAAGAAATGCTCTGATGTTCATTAAAGGATGAGTAGCACTTGAAGGTCTTCCTACATTCATAAGGTTTTTCCCTATTGTGATTTCTGTGATGTGCAATAAGTTCTTACCTGTGACTTAAGGTATTTCTACATTCCCTGTTCTCATAAGTTTCCTCTCCTGTGTGAGTTCTGTGATGCTGAGTAAGAATTGAGTAATGGCTAACATACTTCCCACTTTTGAAATATTCAGAAAATTTCTCTTCTGTATGAATTCTCTGATGCAGAGTAAAGGATGTAGGCTAACTAAAAATGAGGATTTTTCTATTAGTAATCATCATTTGCCAGGAATGTCCCTCCTTATTTTCCTGCTGTCTCTCAACATGCCTCTCACATTTCCAAGCTTCTCTGAAAAGAAACACTCAAAACCACACCCTGTTCTCTTATGCTCAGATGATGTGTCTTCATAAACGGCCTTCTTTAGAGGCACCTGCAGGGTCTCACACATAGATTTGACCTCTGAAAGAGAAAAAAGTCACTACTTATTTTTGCATGTTTTGGGAGAAAAGAAAGACTGTGTCTCAATTGTGATATGATTTTCTTAGGACTGTTTTGAGGTTCCCTTTGGGTGGAAGGGGCAAGCAAGGGGCTTCACAAGTGATTGCAGTAAAACGTGACCCAGAGTTCAGATGGAAGAGATTAAAATGGGAAACAAGGAGTTTGGTGAAGACATTTTCAGATTTAGAGTCTAAAAGACTTGATTTTCACACTCCGGTTTTTCCAGTTACTACTTTGTCCCTATTGGCAAGTTTCTCTGTAACTCAATTTCCTTACGTGTAAAATGAGGATAAACATCATCATATCAAAATAACATAAGAGAAGGGCAGAAAGTAAGTGCTCAAGAAGTGGTTCTGCTAACTAGATAGTAGACAAGGGTCAACTTTGATGAAGGGAAGGACAACACACAATACAGGGGATTTCAGCACAACTGAACCAAAGCAAAAGCAAAGAAGTTTCCTAGACACATCTAAACACTTTAAGGGACAGAGTAGCTGGGACTGGGTCCTGGGGACCATACTTTCAGGGGACATCTAGTTCAACTGGCATAACATAGTTTATAAAGAGAATGTTCTACATCCCACTTTGGTGAGTAGCGTCTGGGATCTTAAAAGCTTGCGAGCAGCCACCTAAGACACATCTATCGGTCCCATCCCACTTGGAGCAAAGGATAATGAAGAAAACCAAAGACACAAGGAAAATACTAGCCCAAAGGACTAAAGGACCAAGTGAATCAGAGACTTCTGCCTGAGACAGAACTAGATGGTGCCCCTACCACCAATGACTGCTCTGACAGGGAACACGACAGAGCAGGAGAAAAACATAAAACAGAATGCACATTCAAATAAAAAGACCAGACTTACTGGTCTGACAGAAACTGGAGGAACTCCTGGAACTACTGCCCCTAGCTGCTCTGCTAATGCAGAGCTGAAACCATTCCCAAAGCCCACTCTTCAGACAAAGATTAGACAGGATTATAAAACAAAAAACAATACACATGAGGAACATGCTTCTTAGTTTAATCAGATACATGAGACCAAATGGGCAACTCCTGTCCAAAAGCAGAATGAGAAGGCAGGAAGGGACAGGAACTGGTTGAATGGACACAGGGAACCTGGGGTGGAAAGGGGGAGTGTGCTGTCACATTGTGGGGATTGCAACCAATACCACAAAACAATATGCGTATAAATTCTTGAATGAGAAATTAACTTGAGCTGTAAACTTTTACCTAAAGCACAATAAAAAAAAAAGAAGAAGAAGAAGAGGAAGTGGTTCTGGTTGTTGTTGTTACTATTATTGAGATATCACCTGGAAGAAACAGGAATCTGGACAAAGAAAATGGCTTGAGGTAAGCACCAAGGACCAGTAGGAATAGCTCAAGAAAGAAAGCTTAAAATCATTTTTGTTCCTACTGATAAAAAACAGTCCACAGAATCCTACCTATTCAATGGTATTCAAATTTCACTCCATTGCATTCCTTCTGACACTGCTTCTGAGTTCAGACCCTGAGCACTTGAAACCTTGGTTTTATAAAACCACACCTAACTGATCACTTTGTCTCCCTCCCACATAAATTTGGCTGCCCTATTGGAGGTCTCTATCATCATCCAACCTTTGGTTAGTTGTTCAAACTTTTATTCATTCCTCAAAAAGATCACCAGCTACACGTCTTAGTATCCAAAGGGATTAACCATTGTCTTTCGTCTTTTCTTCTGTTAGTGACAGTGTTACCTTCAAGTCACCCAGGTTTGAATATAAAACTTGAAAATACTTTAGAGTTAAACTTCATAACCCATATAAGAAATTATCTTGAGGCAGCTTACACTTTGATAATTATAAGTGTGTTATCTCTCCACTGGACTGTATATTCCTTGAGATTTATACCACATTGCTGATTTCTACACTACATATGTTTAAGGAATAATATGTCAACAAATATGTAGATCAATGACAGAAATTTGTCAGAGAAAAGAATAGGTGATTTTCAGGTAAGTAAAGCAAAGAAGGGGAGGTTGCTAGATGGTGCAAATAGTTAAACACTTGACTACTAGCTGAAAGTGCAAGTGCCTCTGAAGACAGGCCTGGGAAAGCTTCTGAAAGGTCACAGCCTTGAAAACCGTATGGAACTCTCTACCCAAGTTCCCCATAAGGCAGAATCGACTTGACGGCAACTAACAACAATGACAAAGCAAAGAAACATCAACAGCATTTTTTTAAAAAAGTAAAGAGTGAATTTTAATGTTGTTGTGAGGTGCCGTCGAGTCAATTCCTACTCATAGCGAACCTACGCACAGCAGAATGAAACACTGCCCGGTCGCTCGCCATCCTCACAATCATTATGCTTGAGCCCATTTTTGCAGCCACCGTGTGAACCCGTCTCGTTGAGGGTCTTCCTCTTTTTCACTGACCCTCTACCAAGCACAATGTCCTTCTCCAGGGACTGATCCCTCCTGATAACATGTCCAAAGCATGTGAGACGTAGTCTCTCCATCCTTGCTTCTAAGCATTCTGGCTGTACTTCTTCCAACACAGATTTGTTCATTCTTTTGTCAGTTCATAGTATATTCAATAGGCTTCACCAACACCATAATTCAAAGGCGTCAATTATTTGGTCTTCCTTATTCATTAGCCAGCTTTCGCATGCCCATGAGGCAATGGAAAACACCACGGCTTGGCTCAGGCGCACCTTAGCTTTCAAGGTGACATCTTTGCTTTTTAACACTTTAAAGAAGTCTCTTGCAGATGAGATTTCAAATCATTGGCTACTCACAGCAGATCCCATCGTGGACGTGATCACACTACATCAAATCTCATCATGGAATTGATCACATCGTGACTGGCAAACCACTTAGAATCATGGCCCAGCCAAGTTGCCGCATAACCTTAACCATCACAGTCCACCCCTTGTCAACTTGGCACCTGTATACATCTCAAACCATACATAACCTGTGAATAAAGATAATTATAAAGTCATACTTGTGCCTAACGTGATATAATGAACCCACATACAACGAAAAGGCCACTAGCCCTACTTACATCTTGTATTTTATAAGTGAAGAAAACAAATCCTTGCTGCATACACACAAAACAGAAATACTCATAATTACAGTCCTCGTTTCTACTACTGCTATTCTGACTTCACGGATGAGGGCACTGATTTTAGACACAGACTTTCAAATGTGCTGTAACAACTTTCCATTTACTGCAAACATCAAGGGCATCACCCAGACA
Source organism: Trichechus manatus latirostris (assembly GCF_000243295.1). NCBI lineage: Eukaryota > Metazoa > Chordata > Mammalia > Sirenia > Trichechidae > Trichechus > Trichechus manatus. The sequence continues at coordinate 7,858,459 of NW_004444067.1, read as the reverse complement.
CAACGGAAGTGCGAGGGAAGTCGAGCGGCAAGTCAGCCCTCCGAGCTCCGAAGCTGAAGGCGGTGGGGGACCACGCCGACACCTCACTCCAGCCTCGGTTCTCGATCGAAGACGCAAAGCAACGGCAGCGCCCACCCCCTAAGGCCGACGCCCGGAAAAAGGGCAGGATGCAGGTAAAGAGCTCCAACGGCCTCACGTGCCAGACACAGTCCAGGCTACCGCAAGCCGTGCGGCGGGCACATAGTGCGCCTTGTCAGGACACCCGGTCGCCTAGCAACGCTCCGGCACAAGGCTGGGGCCGCTCACTGTGGAGTGGAAGTGCGCCTGCGCAAACCCGTGGACGGCTGGTACTACAATTCCCAGAATACTCTATGAATTAACCAAGGTCTCCCCTAGCGGCTAAACACAAAAATTTTACCCCGGCACTTCTCATGTGCCTCTCCCTGCCGTAAGAAAAGGAATGCAGTCCTGGTGTAGAAAACGCGTTTTTGTGCATGGAAAATTTCCCACTGGTGTCTCACAGTATACTGGGACATCTTGTTGAACTAGGAACCAATCATACGTAGGAACCCGAAACTTCACACTAGCGAGCTTACGGAAGAGTCCCGCGTTTAAGGCGCGGCCCCTCGGAGCCCTCAGAAAACGGCTGTTCCAGGGCGCGCAGGACTCTGGGAAATGTAGTTCTGCGCGTACACTTCCGCAGTCGGGCCGCGTACACCGCGGCGCTGCGGGGGCGCAGGGGGAGGGGTGTCTAGGGTGGAAGATGGGCGACGAGGCTGTGTGGCCGGAGATGACTTCTGTGTCCGCCCGAGTTCCGCGGTGACACCAGCTATAGCCCCGACCCGCCCCAGAGCCTGGTCTCGAGGAATGCCCGAGAAGGCTGCCTCCTAGTGCACGCGCCGTCTCCGGGCCTGGTAGGGTGACCCGGGGCCGCGTGGGAGGGGACGAGGGGGTCTCCGAGACGCCGAGCGGCGGGCGAGTGGGCGGGGCTGGATCGTGGGATTCTGTGGGGGTGAGTGACGAGGGGTTTGTGGAGGTGGCTGTGAAACTGATTAATTTGGGGACATCTGAGGGACAGTTACTGGAGTTTCTGCGGAAATCAATCATTTGGGGCTTGAGTGGTTGTGGGGCCAGTGGGGGGAATTAATTGGTTGATTGGGAACGTCTAGGGTGAATCGTTGGAAGGGGCCTTTGGGGATCACTTCTGAAGTCTTTCGGAGTTGAGCAATCGAGCGTTGGAGGCAGGACGGGGAGAGATTGAGAGTGAGGGAGTCACTGCATGCGGGCTGCCCTTGTTGAGTGAGGGGCGTGGATCAGGGGCCTTGGAGATGAGTGTGTATCTCATGGTGAGGATTTGTTTGTATGAATAATTAGGATTCTGGTGACCAAGGAATTGGAGGTCTTTGGGTTAATAATTGCAGGCCAGTGGGTATGAATAATACCTTTTGGGGGAGGCGTCTATTTTGGGGAGATACAGAGGGAGCCAGAGAATTGTTGGACTATGGATTTCATTACTTGGAAGGGAATGACTGGGATGGCCTGGGATGAGTGGTTAGGTTAAGGATCCTTTCTAGGCCTTGTTTGGGGGCGTGAAATTGAGGCATCAGAGATTGGGGAAGGCGGTCTAGATATAAATGGCTGGTCTGTTGGGGCTGGTGATTGCATGGATGTAGGGTAGTAATTGGAGACCTTTTTGTTGGGAGTCATTGCAGGGGAGCCTGGGGTGTCAGTGTTTGTGGAGAGTTGGAAGCCCTTACAGAATGATGATTAGGAAGCCATATGGGAGTGTCAGTGGATGATGAATGAGCATGGGGTGCATCAGAGAATGGGGTGTCACGTGGGGTGAATACTTGGGGGCACTGTGAGATAAGGGATTAGGGATCCTTTGGGGTTTAGTGATGGGGCTACTTTAGGCAGCTTGTAGTGATAAGAGACAGCCTGAGGATGTCAATGATGGGGGTTCTGTGAGAGCAGTGATGGGGTACCTGTTAAGGAGAGTGAGTGGATGTCTATAGGAGTGATTGGAGTTCTTGCGGGGGGGGGGAGCATACTTTGGGATGCAGCATTTGGGGCACATTTTTGGTCAGTGATTAGACAATCTGTGGAGATTATTAAATGGGGGGCTTAGGGGGAGCCACTGGGGTGTCTTGGGATCAGTGTTTAGAAGGTAGGCTCTTTCTCTTTCTGAGCTCAGCTAAACGTTACCTCCTCTGAGAGGCCTTCTGTGACTGTACTCCAGATGTTGTTGTTAGTTGCGTGGAGTCGGCTCCAACTCATGGCGTCCCCACATGTGCAGAGCAGAACTGCTCCATAGGGTTTTCAAGACTAATCTTTCAGAAGTAGATTGCCAGGCCTATCTTTCGAGGTGCCTCTGAGTGGGTTCAAACTGCCAACCTTTTGGCTAGTAGCTGAGCGCTTAGCCGTTTGTGCCACCCAGGAACTCCATCCACACATACTCTGTCACGTTACTCTTCTAAGTACTCTCACAGTCTGAAATTATTTTATTTACTTGTCTGTTTCCCACTCTTGAATGTATTTCCTGTAGGACAGGCACCTTGTTTATTTTAATAGTCTCTCCCCTGTGCCCAGAACAGTGCCTAGGACATAACAGGCACTCAGCAGAAGCTGCTTCCTTGACCAGTAAATGAGTCTGTGGGAGTGTGTGCTTGTGTGTGAGTGTATGTGAAACTTAGTGTGACTGAGAAAGGATGGTGTGAGTATGTCAATACAAATAGGCACTCACTTCCTGATTTCTGAGGGGAAGGGCAGGCATATTTGTCCCAAGGTGAGGTGAGGAAGAAGCAACATAAAAGCTTTCCTTAGACCTCTCTTCTCGCTGCCCCTTCTGGCTGCCAAATGTTCTAGGCTGCTTAGCCCCAAACCCACACTTAGGCAGTCAGCTTCACTACGGCTGCAATCTCACCTGGGGTCTCTTTTCCTTATTACTATTGCTTCCTCTGATCTATGCTTTTCTTTTACCCCAGGGCTGATTTGGGGGGAAGGAAGCTAGCACCCCAGGCTAATTCACCAATTTGATCTTTAGCCCTTTTCTGTTTACCATCCTGCCTAGGAATGAGTTGAACTTTATTCCATTGCATCCTTGAAAGTAATTTATTTTATTTAAGTGCCCCCAGGAAATATTGCTGGAGAATGAGAGAGCTATCACTGTATTTCCAGAATTTCTTGATGTCCTTGCAGAGAGGTTTGGTGTGGTGGTGCTGCCCACTGTGGGTGTTTGCTGGCACCAGTGAGGTGGGTGGTTTCAATCTGGTGTGTATGGGTGGGACCCAGGGCTGTTAAGTGGGATGCATGGGGTGGACCTGGCCCAGATGCCGGTCACTCTCCATTGAGACCCACAGTTGCTCACATTCCGTCCTGTTTTGTTCCCCACCAGCCCTTATTCAGTCTCCAGACATCCAGTCTGAGGCTTCAGATATGAGTTACCAACAAGAGGAACACAGGATGTAGGACCTCAAATTAACTACGTCATCCAAAATAAATTTACACGGGCCATGGCACTCAGGAACAAGACAATTCACATGAGATAAGAAGAGGCCTCAGGATCAGGAATGCATTCTCAGTGTACAGACCTTTGAACAGAAGCCTCTCCACAGAGCGGCAGGACAGAGAAGTCACAGCACACAGCAAGTGTCCCAGAAGCAGCAGAAAATGATCAAGTCACAGGTGAGTTATTTGTTGATCCTCTGGCAGTGAACGTGAGGAGGCTTAGCAGAATCACTACAACAAACATCATATGTAGAAAAAAAAAAAAACTTGTAGAAAATTGTCAAGAGAAGCACAAAGTGGATTATAGGATCATTCAAAAGTCTTACCTTTGGAACACAGATGGAGACGATATAAGGTCCTTCACTGTTAGAGTTAAGCTGCAAGCTTTTCTTAGATATTCTGTGACACAAAGGGAAACAGGAATAGCTACAGGGTTTCTTCTGTCAAAAGGAAAAAGGGGAGCAGTTACTCAGGAGGAGCAATATTTCCTTACACATTGTTTTGATAGCTATTTATATAGGCTATAGTGGACAAAGTCCTAAATAGCAACTTTATAATAAATGCAATAGAATATTTTCTAGGACTTTTTTGTGAAGAGTTCCTCAAAATTAGCTAAGGGCATGATTCTGAAGGAGAACTCATTAAACAGTTTGTCAGGGGACTGAAACAGCGTGCCTTGAGTATACAGTAGAGCTATATTCGAGTTTTAGGAAAGAAAACTAAATCATCTGGTATAATTGATTACTGCCGTGCCTTCAGTGGTGCCCATAAATAGTCTCTCAGTTGGAATTTTGATACATTTTTTGTAGAAGGCAGTTCAGTATTTTCTTGTTTATTTGCCCTTTGGGGTTCCAGCTTTATGAGGGAAGTGTTATGGATTGACTGTGTCTACCATAAAATGTGTGTTGTAAATCTTAACCCCTGTACCTGTAGTTACAATCTCATTTGGAAATGGGTTTTCTTTGTTATGATAAGAGGCCATGTCAGTGTAGGGTGTGTTTTAAGCCAGTCACCTTCGAGCTATAAAAAGAGCAGATTAGGCCTAGAGTAGCAAGCAGAAATGGGGGAAGACAGATGCCACACCCCACAAAGATCACCAGGGAACCCAGGAACAAAGACCTTCCCCCAGAGCCAAAAGAGAAAGGAAGCCTTGAATTCAGATTTCTAGCCTGCTAAACTGTGAGAAAATAAATTTGTTTGTTAAAGCCTCCACTTGTATTTCTGTTACGGCGGCACTAGATAACTCAGACAGGAAGATATCCTATTAGAGTTTCATTCTTGGACTGCCAGAAGCTTCTCTCCTCTCCTCTATGCCCTTCATAGCTGTTGAGATGAGAATGCTCAGGTTTACCTGTGTTCGGGTGAAAGCTGGCCTTACCTCTCTAGGTTCCAGCTTCCACTTTACAAAAGGGTCTGGGATTGTTTCCATACTTTCCTGTCCCCTTTTATATTATTGACGTCTTTACAGTCGCTCAGATGAATTGTGCTTGTTTTTTTGTTTTTTTTTCTATGGACGTATGCTTTATTTTTCTTGGGTAAATACCCAAAAGTAGAATGACTGGGTCATAAGCTAGTCACATGTTTAATTTCTTAAGAAACTGCCAGACTGTTTTCCAAAGTAGTTGTGTCATTTTACATTCCCATCAGCAGCATATGAAAGTTCCAGCTGGTGCACATCCTCACCAACACTTGGTAGATCAGCCTAAGTTCAGACATTCTAACAGGTATATTGTGTTATCTCATAGTTTTTTTGTTTTTTTTTAATTGTGCTTTAAATGAAAGTTTACAGTTCAAGTTAATTTCTTATATGAAACTTCATACACACACTGCTATGTGACCCTAGTTGCACTCCCCATACTATGACAGCACACTCCTCCTTTCCACCCCGGATTTCCCATGTCCATTCAACCAGCTCCTGTCGCTTTCTGCCTTCTCATCTCGCCTCCAGACAGGAGCTGCCCATTTAGTCTCATGTATTTGCTTGAGCTAAGAAGCACACTCTTCACGAGAACCACGAGTATCACTTTATATCTAATCTTTGAAGAGTTGACTTTGGGAATGGTTTTAGTTTTGGGCTAACAGAGAGTCGGGGGGGCCATGTCTTCTGGGTTTTTTGATTTTTAATGCCTTTGCTCATGCTGCTACCTCTGGAAAGTCCTTTTCCCTACAACCCTGTGTAACCCGTTAGTGCTTTCCTAAGACCCTTCATAAGCTTTACCCTCTTCTTACTGCCTAACCTAATGTCCACAAGGAGCCCTGATGGTTCAGTGGTTAAGAGCTCAGGCTGCTAACCACAAGGTTAGCAACTAGAATCCACCAGCCACTCCCTGAAAACCCTATGGGGCAGTTCTGCTCTGTGTCAGCAGGCCTCCATTGAGGTCGCTATGAGTTGGAATTGACTCGATGACAGCGGGTTTGGTTGTTTTTTAAAATATCCACAAATCACTGTCTTTATGCCTCTTTTGTCCCTGTACCCTGTATACTCTCGTCTCATAGCCAATCTCAAACCTTACTGCCTTTGCATGGGTAGACTGTTGGCCTGAAAAGACTAAGAAGTATTTGAAAACATGAATTTTTTCTGCTCATTTTTATATTTCTAGCACCCATTACAGTTCCTTGTACCTTAATGGTTACTATTTAAGTTCCAGAAGATATCTAAAAGAACTAGACAGTTCTTGTTTGGGAGCAGAACCACCCCCCTGAGGGAAGAGAGTGTTTTAAATATGCGGATGTGCCTACATATCTGCTGTCATTTAGTGGGTAGAGGCCAGGCCTGCTTAAAATGCATGGGGCAGTCCTGCTCAGCAAAGAATTGTTCCAAACACAACCTATTCCAATTTCTTATAGAATGGATTGGTGGATGGATGAATTCACAATGGTAAATATTTTAATAACATTTTTGTTTCTTCCTCAAAGTATAATTCCAGATTAGTTTTCTATTGCTGTGTGTTATCTATTGAATTGTGTTCCCCAGAAATAGATGTTGTAAATCCTAGCCTCTGTGCCTGTGGTTATAATCCCATTTCAGAATGGGTTGTCTTTGTTATGTTAATGAGACAGGATTAGTGTAGGGTGTATCTTGAGTCAGTCTCTTTTGAGATTTGAAAGAGATTGAACAAGCAAGAGAAGCAGACATGGAGGAAAACTGATGCCAAGCCACATGGAGATCCCCAAGGAACCAGGGAATAAAAGCTGAAGAGACAAGGAACTTCCCCTAGAGCTGACAGAAAGAGAAACCCTTCCCCTAGAGCTGATGCCCTGAATTCAGACTTCTAGCATCCTAAACTGTGAGAAAATAAATTTCTGTTTGTTAAAGCCACCACTTAATCTGTTACAGCAGCACTAGATAACTAAGACACTGTGTAACAAATTATCACAAACCTGAGAAGCTGAAAACAACATTATTTCACAGTTTCTGTGTGTTAGGACTCTGCCAACAGATCACCCAGGTGGTTTTTGTTCAGGGTCTCTCACAAAGCTGTAATCAAGATGTTGGACAGGGCCGAGTCCTCTCAAGGCACAGTAAGATGATCCCCTTCCAGGCCTCAAGATTCCCCTTCCACACTCATGCATGTGGGTGTTAGCAGGCCTCCATTCCTTGCCCCTGGACGTCTTCACAGGACTACGTCACAACATGGCAGCTGGCTTCCCGCAGACAGCTTGCCCAAGACAGAAGCCACAGCCTTTTTATAACCTAATCCTGGAAGTGACATCCTATCACTTCTGCCCTATTATAGTCATTGAAAGCAAATTAGTAGTCCCGCCGACACTCAAGTGGGAAGGACTACGCAAAAGCATGATGACAGGAGTCAGAGATCACTGGGGCATCTTAGAGACTGCCCACCACAAATAAAAAGATAGCCTGTCTTCTACAAGATCTTTGGATCTAACAGGGATTGTGCTTTTCAGGTGTCATTTGAGGATGTGGCTGTGGATTTCACATTGGAGGAATGGCAGCTGCTTAATCTTACTCAAAAGAACTTATACAGAGATGTGATGTTGGAGAACTACAGCAATCTAGTTTTCTTGGGTAAGAACACTCATCTTACATAACTTACTATGTACCCAGTAACTGTGGGGCCTCTGCGGTGATTCTGGATTTAAGTTTCAGATGTTAAAGATTCTTTAGTTTCTACACCCACTTGAAAGACTTTTATTTGTTCGCTTTATCTTGCAGTCTTTTTAATAAAACATTCTTCATATTTAAGAATCCTTCAGCCTAAGCAATTGGGTTCAGGTCCTCTGTGTTTCCACTTAACAGGGTATCAAATTATCAAACCGAATGCAATTTTCAAGCTGGAACAAGGAGAAGAGCCATGGATAATAGACGAAGAAATGATAAGTCAGAACTTCTCAGGTGAGAAAGAACCAGGCTGTATGGGATGCAAAAATAAAAAAAAACATTGCTGTCAAGTCGATTCCAACTCATAGCGACCCTATAGGACACAGCAGAACTATCTCATGGGGTTTCCAAGGAGTGGCTGGTGGATTGGAACTGCCAACCTTTTGGTTAGCAGCCAAGTTCTTAACCACTGCGCCACCAGGGCTCTGTATGTGATGCAGTGAAAGCTAAATCTCAGTTTTTTAATGACAGGTTGGCACTTTTGAAAGGTTGTTTACAAAACTGTATATAAAGTTTCTAAATCTGGTGACATAAGTTCTTCGTGGTTGTAAATTAATATGTTGTATGTCTGGTCTCCACGTTAGGACTTGCCTTCTTTACATAGATTAACGATGAAATGTGCTCCCTCTGACCCACGCAATGTAATAGATTGATGGCTGGTTATTTAGGACCTTGCCTTCTTGGATAGGGTTCTTCTTCCTAGCTTCTTCTGTCTCCTTTTCCTTTTTCTCTCCTGCCCTCCAAACCAGCCTGTCAAGGATAGGTTTCTTTTCTCCTCTTCAAGAATTCCTAAATTTTTCCTCATTTTAGTTGACACTGATTCCCTTCTATTTTCCTTTAATAATTGTTTTTTTCCTTCCTAAAAATTTGTCAGATTTCTATGTTAAGTCAGAGAGGAATCAAAAGGTGAATCCATGGATATAGAATAAGCATCTGATATTTAAACAGGGGAAGGAGATTCTGCCTCTTCCCTACTTCTGTGCAGCCTGGGGGCTTTGAAGCCAGCTTCCAGTCATCTTTCTGGGGCATCTGACGCTTAGCTTCTCTAAGTCTTCTCATGCATTTTCTCCAATAGTCTGACAGGTTGAAGTCTCCCCATGACCTGCTATGTGATATTTAAACACCTTTTATGTTAAAGAACCTCATGGTATTATCTGTCTAATTATTTTTCTGTGCCCAAAGTCATAGTCAACTCTGTTTAAGCTAGGTTCTTCTTTAATGTCATTCCTACATTTTTCTGGGCCTTTGCTTATAGTATGCTTTCCCCATTAACATTATCCTTCTCTTCATTTTGAGTTCTCTTGTCACCTCCAGTGAATATTCCTTTACTCCCAGCCTTTTCTGAAATCTCTACTCAGTATCTGTATCATGGGAACTCAGACCTGATTAGAACTTAGTCAATCCAGAATTCCTTAATATGATTCTTAGGTTTTTTTTTCCCCACAAAGAGAGATGGCTAGTAACGTATTCTTTTTTGCTCTCTATGGAATTTACACTGTGTATTAAGTATTTCATTGATTGTTGTGGAACCAGGTGAGGGCAGACTCTTACTCATCAAGTAGTTCTTTAATACAAAGGTTTTCATCTAAGCCTGTGCATCAGTGTACCCTGGGAAATATTTGACATTATAGTTGTGGAGGCACCATTCACATGGTTCATTACATCTAGGTATGTGTGGTTTGGTAAATCTGTGTCGTTTTTATGTTCCCCCATTAATTGAGAACCACTGCAGTTGTGTTCAGTGAAAGGGACTGAGTGAAATAAGAGCCATGAAATACCTTATAGGAGCCTAGAATTTCATTTCAGAAGATAATACAAAACCATATAAGACATTCAATTGAACATGAAGTATTTGTGTTAAAATTCAAAGTTGATTACTAAGACTAATGATAAAGAAAAGTACTACTTTAGAAGTTCATTAATAAGTCAAAATGTTTATCCTACACGTATTGAGGACTTGTTTTATGCTATGCAATTTGGTATGTACATTAGTGAAAAGTACAGACCTGTTCCCTGTCCTCATGGAATTTACATTCTAGTGAGAGAGATAAAAGTAAAATGATCACATATTTGATAAATGATATGAAGGAAATAAGCAGGGTTTTTGTTAGTCAACCATCAAAATGATGTTTAGACTTGAATGAGCTAGGCATTCCAAATAAAAGGAACAGCAGATGCAAACGTCCTAAGGCTGAAAAGGTCTCTGTGGCCAAAGAAACAGAAACGAATCCATTGTGGCTGAGGAGTAGTGAGTGAGAGTGATAAGAGATGAAGTTGAAGAGGCTGGAAGACACCGGGTTACACAGGGCCATGGTAAACCTTGATAAGAAGTCTGAATTTATTCAAAGTGTGTTTAAGGAGAGGATTTTTGGCTTCTGTAAGGAGATTAGTTTTAAACAGGGAGCAGGACTGGAAGCAGTGACACCAGTGTGGAGAAGTGGAGTGAAATGAAGGCAGCAGGCTACACTGGGAAAATGTGATCTACCTGTTTTCCTAACAATATTTTCTTATTTTTCAAGGATTTTTGACACAGTTGAATATCTAAACTTTTAAATCTGTAAATGAATTACTCCATTGTATATATCATTTAATTTATTATTTGGATAAATATATTTCTTAATCTTGTTTTTTATTTTAATCTAAAACTATCATTTTTTTTTCCACAAACATTTCATAAAACAATTCTTAATTCTTCAAATGGATCTCATGCTATTCATATCTACATATTACTCTTGCTTTTAATCCCCAGACCTCTTATTTCTGTAGTCTTTCCCACCTCAATAAATAACATTATCATCTTCACTCACTTAAGTCCCAAATGTTGAGTCCTCCTTTTATTCTTCTATATTAGTGGCTTTAGTTGGTTCTTCCTCTGAAATTCTGATCATGTCTGACAATTAGGTGAGGGTTCCCCCCCCCCCCAAAAAAAAATTTACCCATCATAAAAGTAGTAGTTTCCTTATGTTTGAGACCTTACCAAATGTTTCATGTTGCAGAATACTTCCTGGGACTATTACCTCATATATTGCTAGTAAAGGACATCATCAAAAAGGAAACAAACCTTTAAATGATCACTTAAAAATATTCAATAAATGGTCATGTTGTGGAAATCACAAACAGTTGTACTTACAGGGTGAAAAAAATCTGTCCTAATATTTTGCAAATAGACACTTGCTATTTTCTATTGTGTAAATAGATAATTTTTATTGATAGCAATATATGTGCATATATGTTTTTTCATTGTATAGATTATAGATTGAATTAAAAAGGGTTGATTATCAAAAAAAATACTTAACTAAGAGTGAATGATGGAGAACTCTTGGATAATTCCAAAAGTAGCTCTAGTGACAATGAAGTAACTGGTATCAATGATTCAGGTGATGATCTTGAATAAGAATGTTTTTACAATATAAAGTTAATACAGAAATGTAATGTTTCTCATCTTTCAGGTCTAAAGTTGGTATCCTACATTTACTCTACATCATATCCAGTATTTCTTCCTTTATAGCATTCTACAGTGTATACTAATTGTGTTCTTTTGTTTATTTATTATTCTCAGTCTTTTTTACTGTATTGTAAGCCCTGCGATGGTAGGGTACTTACCTGTTTTCTTTCCTGATCTGCTACTAACAGAGTTCTAGACCATAGTAGATAATCAGTATATTTTTATATAGGAAGTAAGTTAACCACGCCAGTACTCGATTAGAAATTACTCCAGACTCTTTAATCTCACATTGACTGCTTCTTGAGTATATTTCATCTCTTCTTATTTTACAAGTTTATAAACATTTATCATTTAAAAATCTGTTTTAATTTCTGTTAAATATTTTAATGTCCAATAAGTAGACCCTCTATTTAAGGAGTTTTTAAAACTGTTATACTAGACTCCATTTCTAAAATTTTTTTGCAATAAGCATAATCATTGGAGGATTTACACACTATGGTTCATTTTTTCCTTTTTAGAAGTCTGGCTAGATAATAATCACAATATGAGGCACGAGGATAATCAAGACAAGCTTAAAAGTATGGAGAGATGCCATGAATATGATGTTTTGGGGAAAATATTTCATTCAGGCATGAACTTTGCTCATTTAGCAACGAGACCGCATAAATATGGCACAGGTGGAAAAAATTTAAAACATCCTTTCGATTTAATTATTCCAAAAAGTCACTGTGGAAGAATGCAACTTGATGCTTTTAATAAGAAGTTATTATTCCATATCATACCAGACAGAACTCATGATGGAATAAAATACTGTGATTGCAATAAATGTAGACAAACCAGCAGTAAAGAGTCATGGCTTATTACAAATCATATAACACACAGAGGAGTGTATTTATGTATGGAATGTGGCAAAGCTTTTAATAAGAGGTCACAGCTTATTATACATCAGAGAACACACACAGGAGAGAAACCCTACCAGTGCAGTGAATGTGGAAAAGCCTTCTCACAGAAGTCATTGCTCACTATACATCAAAGGACTCATTCAGGAGAAAAACCTTATGGGTGTGGTGAATGTCAGAAAGCTTTCAGTAGGAAGTCCTTGCTCATTTTACATCAGAGAACTCATACAGGAGAGAAACCCTATGGATGCAGTGAATGTGGAAAAGCCTTCAGCAGGAAGTCACAGCTTAAAAGGCATCAGATAACCCATACAATAGAGAAACCCTATGGATGCAGTGACTGTGGGAAAGCTTTCTCCCAGAAATTAAAGCTTATTACACATCAGAGAACTCATACGGGAGAGAAACCCTATAAATGCAATGAATGTGGGAAAGCCTTCTTTTGGAAGTCACAGCTTATTACTCATCAGAGGACTCACACAGGGAAGAAACCCTATGCGTGTAGTGAGTGTAAGAAAGCCTTCAGCAGGAATTCACTCCTCATTAGACATCAGAGGATTCATACAGGAGAGAAGCCCTATGAATGCAATGAATGTGGTGAAGCCTTCATGAGAAAGCCACAGCTTATTAAACACCAGATAACTCATACAGGAAAGAAGAACTATCAATGTAGTGATTGTGAAGAGGCCTTCTTTAAGAAGTCAGAGCTAATCAGACATCAGAAAATCCATTTAGGAGAGAAACCCTATGGATGTGTTGAATGTGGAAAAACCTTCTTTGGGAAGTCACAACTCCTAACACATCAGAGAACGCATACTGGAGAAAAACCTTATGAATGCAGTGAATGTGGGAAAGCCTTCACTCAGAAGTCAAGCCTGGTATCACATCAGAGGACACACACAGGGGAGAAACCCTATGAGTGTGGTGAATGCAGGAAAACCTTCAGTGAAAAGTCAAGTCTCATCCATCATCAAAGAACCCACACAGGGGAAAAACCCTTTGAATGTGGCGAATGTAGGAAGGCTTTTGCCTGGAAGCCACAACTCATTAGGCATCAGAGAATTCATACAGGGGAGAAACCCTATGAATGCAGTGAATGTGGGAAAGCGTTTGTTCAAAAAGTGCAGCTTATTAAACATCAGAGAAATCACACAGGAGAGAAAACCTATGGATGCAGCGATTGTGGAAAAGCTTTTTTTGAGAAGGCACAGCTTATTATACATCAGAGAATTCATACAGGAGAGAGACCCTATGAATGTGATGAATGTGCAAAGTCTTTCACTAGAAAGTCACACCTCATGAGGCATCAAAGAATTCATACAGGAGAAAAATACTATGGACGCAATGAATGTGAGACCACCTTCAATAGGAAGTCACAGCTTATGATACATCAGAAAAATCATATAAGGTAGAAACCATATGAGGGCAATGAATGTGGAAAGCCAGTCTTAGATGTCATACCCTTTAACACTTGTGAAGAGAGTGTTTCTCACTACAGAAGAGAAAACTTATCAATGCAGTTACTGTTGAAAAAGCTTTCATGGGGAGTCTCACTAAACAGAATTCATAAAGGACAGAATTTGTAAAAAGTAAAGAATGTAAAAAGCCTTCCCCCAGCAGTCACAGCTAGTTACACATAAGGTAACTCATCAAGGTGAAAGTTTTATCAATACTGTATGGTACAAAAGCTTTTAGTCAGAAGTTCTCAGCTCATTAAACTGAGGATCTAAACAGGAGAAAAACTATTGTTTTAACAAGTGAGCAAAAAGATTTCATCAAGAAATGACAACTCATTATACACCAGAGAATACTTAAAACCCATTGCAGCTGAGTCCATTCCAACTTGTAGGGACCCTATAGGAGAGAGTAGAACTGCCCACTGGGTTTCCAAGGATATAAATCTTTACGGAAGCAAACTGCTATCTTTCTCCACTAGAGCAGCTGGCGAGTGCAAACTGCCGACCTTTTGGTTTATAGCCAAGCGCCTAATGACTACAGGAAATGCTGAATATTGTATATTAGAGATTTCATACTAAGGAATAGCCCTAATAATTTAAAGAGTTTGAGAAGCATAATCCCATTAAAATAATTCTCCAAGGAAATTGTGTTCACTGTATGTAAATTATTACAAAATTTGACAACTCTAAATAGTAACTCTGTTTACTAAGGGTGAAGATTTCTTCTGTCAGCCACAATAGAATGACAGACCAGATTTACTCTCCTGCCACGAACAGCTAGAAACTATACAATACATATGAAATAATGGTTTTCAAATACATGACAAGCACAGGTGTGAGATCCCTGGGAGAAAGGAAATAAGGTGAGGTGGGCCCTACAATGGCCTAGCTAACTGCCTAGTGGCAGTTTTTAGGTGGCAGTTCAGGGAGGGGAACAGTCTTGCTGGCTTCAGAAGACACAATTAGTGCAAGGAGTCGAGAATTTGCAGCAAAGAGTACTAGAGAAGAGGGAATTTGCCAGAGACAGAGCAAGCTCCAGAAATCTGCAGGGTCCCCTTTAACACTTTGAAACTTCCTGAGGCCAGGAAAAGAACCTCTAGAAAGCATAGTCTGAACAGTTCCAGGATCTCACACAGGGCTAGAAATAGTTCATGTTCCCACCAGCCAGAGCAGAAAGAACTTATGTGTGAGGCATCAGGTAGAATTCTCAGAATGGTATTGTTTTAGTAGTGAGGCTAAATTATCCCTAGATTAAAGGCTGCTCTGGACCCACCCTAACAAAGCTTAATCAAGCCTGTAAAGGACCTAATTAATTCCATGTAACTTAATTGTACACCAGTGCAAAATCCAACACTGTAAAGGAATACAACAAATCATAGCACCAACAAGGTAGAATTCACAGTGTCTGGCATGCAATAAAACTTATTTGGCATACAAAGAAGCAGGAGAAAAATAGATCAATAGAAACAGACCCAGAAAAGACAAAGATGATGGAGTTAATAGAAAGGATGTTAAAATAGCTATTATAAATGGAAAGTAGAGGAGACATGAACTTGATGAAACCTAAGGTGGAAGATGAAAGAAGGAGTCCAGGTGGAACTTTTAGGGATGAAAGCAACAATATTTGAAATTATACATATCTACATTATGTATATAATGAATTAAGAACAGATTAGACACAGAAGATCAATGAACTTGAACAGTAAGAACAGAAACTATCCACGTGACGTGTGGATTGAAAAAAGACTGGAAAAAAGAGAACAGAGAATCAGAGTGGTGAGATATACACATAATTAGTCCTGGTAGGTGCTGAGAGAGAAGGGAGCAGAAAAGTACTTGAATAAATAATGACTGAAAAATTCCCAAATGTGATGAAAACTATAACCTTACAGATTCAGTGTGCTCAGAGAACCCCAAGCAGAAGAAACAAAACTACACTTAAGTCACATTTTCTGAAAATCAGTGACAAAGAGAAAAATTTTGAAGCACCTAGAGAAGGAAAAAAAAAAAAGACACAATACATATAGAGGAACAAAAAACTACAGCACACTTCTTGTCAGAAAGTATTCAAACTAGAAGACACTGGAGTGAACATCTTTAAATTACTGAAAGAAAGAAAAAAGGAAGAGGGTGGGGAAGCCCTGCAGCTCTAAACCTATTCCCAGCAAAAACATTTTTTTTTTTTTAACTGAAGGCAAAACAAAGACTCTTTCAGACAAAAACCAAGAGAATTCATCACCTGCAAACCTGCCTGCAGGAAATTAAAGCAAGTTCTTTGGGCAGCAGGAAAGTAATACGAAGTGGAAATCTGGATCTACACAAAGGAATGGAGAGTGCCCAAAATGGTGAATATATGAGTAAATATAAAATTTTTTTTTTCTCATTTCTAAATCTTTTAGGAAGGTAGTTGACTGCTTAAAACAAAACTAATGAAATGTATTTGGGGTTTATTATATATTTAGAAGTAAAATGTGTGACAGTAGCACTTAAGTATGAAGCTTTCAAAATAGTTTAAATACATTGCCTCATCTGAATCAGAAGCTTGTTTCCTCAGAGCTCAGGTTGACTTGTATTTGTAGCAACTATACAAAAGAATTTTATGCATTATGGATCTGTGTATGTACTGATTATACTCTATTTCCCTAGACCCGTTTTCCTTCTTTCTCTGCTGTGCCCCCTCAGAGGCTGTCCTCTAGAGACTGCTTCTCTGGGTTTCTGCTTAGGTTTGAACCATGGGAGGTACCAGTAAAAGATCAGAGGGTGAGAGGGAGAGAGGTTGGGGTATTTATGAGCCCTCCCTCCTGGACCATGGTTAGGCAGTGTCTGTGCTCCTCTGTGGCTACAGCTCCCATTGGACAGCCCTTCTTACGTTGCTCTAGATCTTGCCATCTTTCAGTTAACAGCATTCCCTCTCCTTGCTGTTTAGACTTAAAGGTGATAATTGCTTCTTGGTGTTTCACCATCCCTTGTTGATTTCCTTAATTCTGAACACGTATCTTTAAATAGTCCCTTCATTAAATTTTCTTGAGTTAACTCTTTGAATGTGCCATTTATTTTCTGTGCCACGTTTTAAATGATGAGCATTTAACAAAATTGTGAGCATGGTACTGTTACTTGTGCCCCATAGAGCCTAGACTGACATTACCCAAATTTCCCACATTAAACATCAATATTTTCTCTTTGTACTTTAACACTGCAGGCGAAGTTATGGCAGAATTACGTAGTTCTTTGTGCCTTGTTTTGCTGCATATGTAAATGGCTCTGGAAGTTATTACCATCTGCTACATATGTAAATGGACTTGCAGTTAATACTAAATCCCTTGTCAGTAATAGGAACCAGAAGGTTTTTGAAGTCTTACATGCTACCTCTGAGTTGGCCAAACAACTTACAAAAGCATTGTTATTTATGTTAAATATGTACAGACAGGAAACAAGATAACCAGGTACTTAGTGAAGAAAGGCATGATGTACCATATTTCTCAGTACTCTAATTTTAAAAAGTTGTGCTACACTATGAACATATCCTCATCCCATATCCTGCTGTTTTCTGTTACTTATAATTCATGTAAGCTGTAACCCATAAACAAAATTTTCCAATTTGATAAAATTTCCATTGTGGTCAGACTTACTGTAGAGAACCTCTGAAAGCCTCCACACAGCCTTTCCCAGCAGTTCCATCACAAACCCTTTGCAAAAAGAAAGTCAGCTCTTCTAAGGATAAACCATAGTTTCCTCACTTATAATCTCATAAAGCATACCAAAGAGGCCCACTGTAGACATCAGTCCCCTATCATTTCCCTTAAGAACTTCACCCTTCCATATCCTCTCTCGACCACTCATTCTCTCCTACTGGCATACAAACCTCATCTGAAAGGAAATGATTACCGTCTAGCTACCTGGCAGTTTTTCTCTCCCAGTTGAGTTTGCATTTCAACCTGCATTTTGAAATGGGTTCTTTATGCAGGTTTCCTATGTTGTACAGCACCAAGAGGCACCATTTACATTGTACTCTGTGTTAATGAAGTTGTGTGACTCTCTGTCCCTGCCTTTAAGGCATTAGCTAACTAATTAGTCTTTTGAGACTTGGGCATAATTGGAATACAACACTGTGACTGTTAACCTGTAATCGTTTCTTTGTAATAGTGCTATGTGATCTATATATGATAGTAAAATGGTTTCCACCATCAGGATTCCCCCATGACTCCTTTTATTTGCCACATAGTGAAGACAGAGGTTATACTCACTTCACTCTTATTATCTTAGAAAACTTTATTTACCTCATGATGCCTGTCTGCAACTTGGGAACAGCCAATATAACATCTCATGGCCGGCTCAAAAGAAAATTCAAGTAAGCTATGTATAAAGTGGAGGAACCCCAGTGGCGCAGTGATTAAGCAACTGGCTGCTAACCGAAAGGTCGGCAGTTCCAACCCACTAGCGGCTCTGCAGGAGAAAAGACCTGGCGATCTGCTTCCGTAAAGATTACAGCCTTGGAAACCCTATGGGGCAGTTCTGCTCTGTCCTATAGGATCACTATGAGTCAGAATCAACTCGACAGCAACAGCTTTGGTGTTAGGCTTGGTTATATCTAAAGTATGTTCTCCATATTGCAGTTTCCCTCTAAGTCATCTTTCTCACACACACCCCAGCACATATCAGTGCACATACCTTAATAAGCAGTGGATTCGTTTTGAGGCCAAACCTATGAATTTGGTGATACTATCTAATAGTTTTTTATTTTCTTTTGGGATCTTTGCAACTTAGAAAACAATTATTACTCATTGTATCCAGGTAGTTTTGACATCTTGCCATCAAGACTGTTACTTGCAGAAAGCTATGATTAAATAAAACAGAGAACACCAAATTTATTTAACAATTCCTGAATCATTAAAGGTGCCCAACAAAGAGAGTGTTGCTATAGAAGCATTTACTGTGGAGATGAAAGGCAAAGAGAAATACAAGTGAAGAAACATTTATAATTTGAGGTTTTCATTTAAAGCGTTTCTATCATTAAAAATACTTGTGAAAAACAAATCAAGCTCAGACTTATAAAAAATGGTGGGGGAGCTAATGAACTTTTTAGTGCTTCTTAGAGAATGACCATGTGAAGAGATCCTTCAAACCAGGGACAACTTCCACTACAACCATCCAAATGTAGCACAGCTTTATCCCCAAACCATGAAGCTCTCAAGGCAGCTCCCTAGGGACCTAAACAAGATACATATGATATATTCTACTGTGTATAATGTGTGTGTAAAACAGACTGTAAGATGGTAATGATGCTGCTTCCCATCCGAGGATGAGGTAACTACCTGACTGAAAAAGACTGGACTGCTCTTCATTCTAGAGGAGGAGCACTT
The DNA here is from genome assembly GCF_000243295.1 of Trichechus manatus latirostris. Classification (NCBI taxonomy): domain Eukaryota; kingdom Metazoa; phylum Chordata; class Mammalia; order Sirenia; family Trichechidae; genus Trichechus; species Trichechus manatus. The sequence goes on along the minus strand of NW_004444067.1, from coordinate 7,839,668 downwards.
TGTGTGCGCAGCTGACCATTTGTCTCCACTGACCACTGCATCTTCCTGAGATCCAGGCAGGCAGGGGGAGCTGTGCTAGCTCAAACTTATTGCTAATGCTTCCGTCTATGCTGTTTTTTAAAAAAAAAAAAATCTCTGTACCTGTATGTTTACTGAGTAAACTGTTTAATGAGTTAATACGTGTGTGTGTGATCATTGCAAACAATGTACAAATAAACTCTCACTTGCATTCTAACTCGGTGTCCCAATAGAAGTAACAATTTTCGTCACTTCCCAACATTTTGTAATCTGGATACTCCTAAAACACCAAGAGAAAAGCACCCTGTGTTTCGGTAGTAGTTATTGGTGGTGGTGGTGTTTGGTACCCATCACACATTACACTTAATGCTGAGACCTAATCCTTTTTAAACGGGGAACAAGACAAGAGCCATCACTTCTGCTTCATTTAAAAGTTTTGTTTTTATCAAATGCATGCATGCGTATAGTTAAAGAACTTACTCTACAAAGTTTGTTATGAGAAAACTGCAGTTTCCCTCTCCTCTCCCCCCGCCCCCCGTGTATCTTGATTGTATCATTTGAGGATCTGTCTATTGTGGGAGTTGAGGATTTGGCTGTCTTCTTCCACACATTAACAGCCTTCCCATCTCCTTCTGCTTCCAGAATAGTTGAAGTGTAATTTTGGTTACAACAGTATTCGATATTTACACGATATAATTATGTAAACGATTTCTCTTAGAATTTTGAATGCGATGTTACATTGTCTTCTACCTTCCAGCATGAAGCATTTCTGATCCTTTGATATGACCTGATTTTTCTCCCTGGAAGCTTAGTAGATAATTGTTTCTGTCCCCAATGTTCCGATATGTCTTAATGATATGCATTATTTTGATCAATTTTTTTGTTTGTTTTTAGGAAAAATATTTCATTTGGAAGTTAAAACTTACAGAAAAGTTGCAAGAATAATACATAGAACACCCTTTTCCAGATACAGCTACTGTAAACAGTTCACCTCGTTTGCTTTATTACTTACATGTTCTCTCTCCCTCTTGGGATCCCTCCCATGTACATATGATGGAACAGCATTGCATACATCATGGCCCTTTACTCCTAAATACTAGAGTGTATATTTCCTAAGAGAAAGGATAGTCTCTAACATTACCCCAGTGTAGTTATCAACTAATATAACTATAATACAATTCCATTACTTAATCTATTGTCCATATTCCAATTTTTTGCAATTGACTCAATAATGTTCCGCCCCCCCTTTTTAGCATTTCCCCTTCTCATACTGTATTCAATCTAGGATTAAGTACTGCATTGAGATTTTATGTCTCTGGAGTCTCATACAGTCTTAAACATTCTCATAGCCTTTCATTTTTGACACTGACATCTTTATTGTCCCTCCGTTTTTTAATATAAGTTCCTCATTTGAGGCTGTCTGATGGTTGTCATGGTTAGAATAAGTTATGCACAAATTTTTTTTTGGCAAGAATACTCCCTAGGGGATGCTGTGTAGTACATATTGGATTGCATTGAGAAGTACATGTTTAGTTGAACAAATTTTGGGAGTTTTACAAGTAATGAGAGAGATCAGGTTGTGAAAGCCTAAACCTTCCACTATAAAGTTAGGTTTTGGTCCTGGTAGTGGGTAATCTATAAAGTAACAATTTGGCATCCATTAAATATCCAGTTCCCCATAATCCTATCACCTAATAGTTGTAATATCTATTTATGTATGCTGTCTGAAATCAATGGTTTCATCAGGAGTAGAAAAATGATTATTTTCCTAATTCTATAATTCCTTCTACATTTAGCAATTTGCATTCTTTTATAAAGAAGAATTTTCCCATACGGCTAGTGTTACTTGGTTATTCTGAAATACAATTCCTACTGGAAATCAGGAGGAATGCTCCAGATTTTCCCTTTAACTGCCAATTTTCAGAGTAAGATGTTACACAAAGAGATACACTCACAAACCCAAAAGATAAAATAATTCCAAAGGAGGCAGGAAAGTTGAAGAAGAAATAAAGATCAGGGCAAACATAAAACATTTAATAGTCTAAATACAATCATTAATAATTACATAAATGTGAATGGTTTAAGCATACCAATTAAGAGACAGTTTGTTACACTGGATTAAAAAAAGCAAGACCCAAGGATACACCCCATTATGTATAGGAAACACACTTTAAATGTAGTGACATAGATGGGTTACACATTGAAGGATGGAAAAAGATACACCATGCAGAAATCAAAGAAAGCTAAAGTGGCTACATCAATATCAAATCAAATAGATTTTAGAGCAAAGAATATTAGCAGTGATAAAAAGGGTCATTACATAATCATAAAAGGGTTAATTCACCCAGAAGGCGTAACAATCCTAAGCATGTATGCCCCTAAAAACAGAGCTGAATACACGAAGGGAAAATGAAATAACTGAAAGAAATAGATAATACACAGTTACACGTGAAGACTTCAAGTCATCTCTAGTAACTGATAGAAAATGAGCAAAGAACTGATTAACACCGTCAGTCAACTTGACATTTATGCGACAGTCCACTGAACACCACCAGAATTCACATTTTTTTCAGGTGCATATGGATAAAGAAAGCTATATCCTGGGCCATAAAACAAACCTTAACAAAAAAATTGAAATCATACAAAGTATGCTCTCTGACCATCGTGGAATTAAACTAAAATTCAATAACAGACAAAACTACAAAACCTGGAAATAATGCAAGACACAGCCAACGAGGCACTCTGAAAGGTGGTAAGAGGGTGACCTCATTTGGGACCCCTGAACTGGGGGAATAATACAGGGGTAGAAGGTAGTATGTCCCCCGACCTAACAAAAGGAGGCCATACCCAGCCATTTCCCAACCCAGCCACAGGAGTCCAGGGAGGATCATTCCACCACCGCCCCCACTGACAACGAAAGGCAAATCTGACCAGCAAGGAGTTCAATCAGGAACTTCCCCCCGCCCCCGCCGCCCCCCGCCCAAATAAACGGCCAGGAGAAGCGCTCTCCTTCCCGGCAGGGCCTGAAGACTTTCCTCCCCAGCAAAGAGATACGGAGGGGGCATGGCAGGAGAGCAGCGTGGGGGAGTCACTGGCAAGAGAGACCCAGCTACAGCAAGCCGCTCAGCGGGGCAGCTTTTCCCCAGCAGGTTTTGTGGGCTTCGGGATCTTGAGACTTCCTTCCCCCACCTGGAGGTTCCAGAGCAGGTGTGTTGGGCTGGTGGGAGGGGCCCAGCCATAGCAAGTAGCCGGGCCTGGGAAGCCCCTGACCAGAGGCACCTGTGCGGGTGGGTGAACCTGACATGAGGGACCCTGTCATGAGGGTCTCAGCCATAACAAGCAGCCCAGCCCAGGGAAGCCTCTGATCCCATGGGTCTGGGAATCCTCTCCCCTGCCCAGAGACACGGGGGCAGAAGGACACCAGTAGGGAGATTCCACCACACCCCTCCCCTACTGAGAGACAGCTGGCAGCCCAGACTAGGGAAGCCCCTTTGACCCCCTCAGGCAGCACCAGTAGCGGGAACCAGGATAAACTAAGCAGGCCAAGGTAACATCGCAAATGCTCTGAAAATTAAACTGCAGTTGGGACCACAACTTAGAAAAATAGGCCAAGCCCTGCATGCTAAAACTAAACAGGGTGACTGCTTGCTAAAGCAAAACATTTAAACAGGACCCAGAGTTTCCTAACATAATGTCCAGGATACAACTGAAAATCACCAACATACCAAAAACCTATAAAATCACAACCTGAACAAGAAAACAATAATTTCATCCCAACACTGAGGTGAATCAGATGTTGGATTATCTGACAAGGATTTTAAAGCAGCTATCATAAAACGCCTCAACAGTCAACTATGAATTCTCCTGAAATAAATGAAAAAAACAGAAAATCTGGCAAAGAAATAGAAATTGTAAAAAAGGACTGTATGAAAATTATAGAACTGAAAAAGTGTCTGTAGGCTGAAAATTACAAAATGTTGATAAAAGACATCAAAGGAGATCAAATACCCAACAATCAGAGCATAGATAAATAATTATGGTATATTCATAAAATGGGACAGTATACGGTAGTTAAAATGAGTGTATATATTCATCCATACAATTATCAAAACCGAGTTAATTAAAAACTAGTACAGTACAGTACTACATCTAACCTACCACTCACTTGAATTAAAAATAAAACAGAACACATCACTGGATACAGTCTATATGTAGTAAAACTGTAGACACACTGAATGGAAGGACACTGAAAATGGAACATTTCTCTTTGGGCTGGGGAGGGGTGATTAAGGTGACTAGTGGGACAGATGAACAACTAACAGGCTAATGAACAAGTGATAATGTAATGTTTTTCCCCTTATTTAAAATATTTTAAAGCCAATATGAACAAATATTAATTTTTAATAATTTGAGGTGATACTAATTATTGGTGTTGGTAAATTATTCTCAGTACTTTTGTGGTTTTAAAAAATGTTTAAAAATTAAATGGTATTAAATAGTGGTAAGAGTTGTCTTGTTCTTGATTTTAATGGGAATGCTGGTGCATGAGACTAATATATCTTTTTATCTCGTTAAGTGAAAACAGCATTCCAATTTTAAGGTTAAAAAAAACAGATCTACGTTAAAATTTGTCAAATGCATCTTTAACCATCTATGGTTTTTCTCTCAACATATTAATATGGTGAATTTATTAATTCTCCATTGCTGTCAATTCTGACTCATAGTGGCTTTACAAGACATAGTAGTACTGTACTGCCACATAGGGTTTCCAAGGCTGTAATCTTTACGGAAGCAGACTGTCACATCTTTCTCCCATGAAGTGGCTGGAGGGTTTGAACCACCAGCCTTTCAGTTAGCAGCCCATGGCTTAACCACTGCGCCAGCAAGGCTCCTTGAATTTATTAATAGTTTTCCTAATATTGAAGAATTCTTGAATTCCTGGAATGGATTCCATTTAGTCATGGTGTATTTTTAACAAATACTTGGATTCAACTGTTAGTATTTTCTCTTATTTCTGCATAAATATCCATAGATGATTTGTAGGCTCTTTTTTCCTTTTTTATTCTACCTTTGTCAGGTGTTATGTCCAAGATATCCCGATGTGGTAATATGAAGTGTCATGGTTTGAATTATGTCCCCCAAAAAATGTGTGTATCAATTTGGCTAGGCCAAGATTCCTGGTACTGTGTGATTTTCCTGTATGTTGTAAACCTGCCTCTATGATGTTAATGAGGGAGGATGGGTGGCAGTTGTGTTAGTAAGGCAGGACCTGAGCTACAAGACTGGACTGTGTCCTCATGCAATCTCTTGAGATATAAAAGGCAGAAGTGAGCAGTGAGACAGGGGGACCTCATACCATCAAGAAAGCAGTGCCGGGAGCAGAGCGCGGCCTTTGGACCGGGGCCCCTGCGCAGAGAAGCTCCTAGTCCCGGGGAACACTGAAGAGAAGGCCTACGGAGAGAAAAAGGCTTCCCTGGAGCTGACGCCCTGAGTTTGGACTTTTAGCCTACTTTGACTGTGAGGAAATAAACTTCCCTTCATTAAAACCATCCACTTGTGGTATTTCTGTTGTAGCAGCACTAGATGACTAAGACATGAAGCAAGAGACTTCTACATTCACTGCAGCAGTTTACTGTTAGAATGACTTGTCTTTAAAGATTTGAAAAAATTTACCAGTTAAAATGCAATGGTGCTTTTGGATGGGTATGTGTGGAAAAGTTGTCCATTTTATCAATGGTTGCTGTTCTGTAAGGTTTTCTATGTCTTGTATTAGTTCAAGTTTTGTAAGTATTCCTTGGAAATCATTCATTTTGTGCTAATTTTGAACTTATTAGTATAGAATCAGACTAACTTTTGTGCTCCAAATCTTGTGTATGTTTCCCAAAGTGGCCCTAACAAATTACCACAGACAGTGATTTAACCACTAAAAAAAAAACTCAAACCCACTGCTAGTTGATTCCTAATCATAGCGACTCTGCAAAATCTGAACCGGTGGATTCAAACTGCCGACCTTCTGGTCAGCGGCCGAACTCTTAACCACTGTGTCACCAGGGCTGCAGCTTAACCACTACAGTGTGGTTATTTCCATTTTTCAATTCCTGTTTTGTATACTTGTGTTCTTTTCACCATTTTCTTGATTTGGAATTTTAATAAATGAGAAACTGCTTTAATTCTCCTGGAATCCAGATTTCTGAGTCCAGGGAATTGGGGTGACCCACCCAAGCCATCTGCCCTTGGGTAGCCTTTTGAACCCTGAGTCTTGAAGAAACTGGTTCGTGGGAGTCCCTTTGAGTCAAACAATGGTCTAGATAAAGTAGGAAGACCGTTTTGCCTTAGGCACTGTGCTCTTTTGAAGAATTCAGTCAGTTTTGGGAAACAGACAATGCTGTATGAAAATGCTTCCTGAACACAAATTTATCAGTTCTGTTCCGACCCTTTTTTCCATATGTCAAAAAGCTAAACGTGCAAAGACCAAAAATTAGTGTAACAATATATTTAATGTGAGTAGATACGATTCGAATCAGGCAACGTCAACCCAAATGTACTGAGAAGTCTCTCCAAGAGGGAACAGTGAAAGTGGGTTATGTAGGTCACTGTTATGTTAATTTCTCAGGAGCTAGCATCAAAGCACAATGTGGGGTTTCAGGGTCAGTTGGTTAGAGTCACGAAGGACATGCTATACACCCTAAAACACAGCCTGTAGTCAGACTCCGGAGTTCTTGCTCCTGAAACCTGGCTGCGCATAGATAATTTTTCAAAGGAACCCAATGCCTAAGTCAAATTGATCTCCCTAAGCTACTTACTGTAGAGGGTCAGTGAAAAAGAGGAAGACTTTCAACGAAATGGATTCACAGTGGCTGCAGCAATGGGGTCAAGCATAATAACGACTGTGAGGATGGTGCAGGACCCGGCAGTGTTTCTTTCTGTTATCCATGAGGTCGCTGTGGGTCGGAACCGACTCCACAGCTCCTAATGACAAGCTGCTTACTAGGCTACTGCTTGACCTGAAAGTGACTCCAGAGAACGGGTTTCTTAAAGACTGAAGGTTCAAAAGGACACTTAAGGGCAAATGGCCTGGGTAGGACACCACAATTCTATGAACCCAGAAATCTGGATTCCAGGAGATTCAAAACGGTTTTGTCACATGGCAATGCTGCTAAGATCTGGTATAAGAGTGTTTCGAGGTTTTCTCATTTTCAGAACTTTCTCTAGTCAAAAATGTTACCCCGATTTGCAAACTGTATATTAAATAAACTCAGTTTCTATTATTGGTTTAATATGATTTTGGAAGAGGCTGCATAGGCCCGGCTCACTGTTATTTACTCCCCCATTGCTAACCGCCACATTGGCTCGTGATTTCTCCCTCCCTTCTAGTCTCTACGAAAAGGTTTAAGATTAACCGATGTTCCTCCCTGGAGGGTGGAAAACAAGTGATAATGATCCAAGAATGAAAAACCAAACAAAGCATCCAACCTGTGACAAGAGTAAGCAGGATGTCGCCAGATAATCCCCAAAGATGTCACCAGATAACCTCTAAGAATACCAGTAGAAGGTTAACTCATCTAAGACATCATCACCTCAAGGGGAAACTACACAAAAGATCCATAATCCTGTCCCTATAAAAGACTCCAGCCGATCTCCAGTGGGGGAGACGGGTGTTTTGGAGGAATCTATTCCCCTCCGTCTCCTATATATCGATATATAATAAACATCTTGCTGCTCACCTCACCCCGTCTCAGAATTGGCTATTGGCGGCAGGAGGCTCCAATCCGCGTTATTGCGGTAACAATTTTTGTTTTAACATGACTTATCTACATCTATGTTCAAAGAACTGGATTTACTTCGTCATTTTCACTTCTGATTCATTAACTTCTGTTTTTATGTGTTGAGACTACTCCTTTGCTTCCCATAAGTGTATTGTTTTCTCCCAATGTCGTTAACGCCTAATTCAGCTACTTACATTCTTTTTTGTTAAGATAACCGAAGACTCTATTTTCTTCTACCTTATCTAAATGTCTTACATCTACAGTCAGAGGTAAGACGCTGTGTTTCCTCTTGATTTTCATCGACCACCGCCACTTTTCAGATGCGCTGGGCGTTTGGCCACAGCAGACGCCACATTTGGATCCCAAACCTCGGTCTAAAAACCCACGAGAAGCGCCTTTGTTTACGGCGTGGCGCCGCGGTGCCCTCAGGGAAATGTAGTTCTAAGCCGAACGGGACTCTGGGAAGTGTAGTTCTAGGGCAAGCAACCAAAAGCCAAACCCACTGCATCGACTAGATTCCCTCATGGGGCTCCTATAGGACGGAGTAAAACTGCCCCGTAGGGTTTCCAACGCTGTAAAACTTTGCGGAAACAGACTGCCATCTCTTTCTCCCATAGAGCGGCTGGTGGGTTCAACTGCCGACCTTTCCGTTAGCAGCTAAGCACTTAAAGCACTGTGCCACCAGGACTGGCAGATGTAGTTCTGCGCGGACATTTAGCAGTTGGCCATCGGCCTGGGCGCTGCGGGGGCCGGAGGGGTGAGGAAGTGTGGAGCGGAGGCAGATCGCGACCGTAACGACTGACTCGGCCCTCGGTCAGAGGAAGACCCGCGGGGGCGGCTCTGCAGCGCATGAGCGGATTTCCGGCAGATTGGGGTGGGGGGGGAGCAGCATCTGGGGGGTCAGTGAGATCTGGGGCGTTGTTGGGGCCGGGGAGCGTTTTTTAGCGATTAGAAACGTGGAGGAGCTCTTGGGGGTGGCTGAGGGATTGGAGGCACCAAGGAGTGGGTGGTTCGGCTTTGGAGTGGGGAGCGATGTGGTGAGTCCCGGAAAGGGCGGGGACTGTGGATTTTATTGATTGGGACTTGACAGTTTGGCTCGGGTCCTATAGGGGTCAGTGACTGGGGTAGGCGGACCAGTGGTTGGGGTGCTAGATGAGGTGAGTAATTGGGAGCCTGTACGGTGAATGATGGGGGGGGGGGGAGGCGTGCTGGGAGGGGTATGGAATAGGTTTTGTTTTAAATGATTGGAGTTAGTGAGGAATGATTGGGGACCTGTTAGGGCCAGTGTTTGGGGTCTATGGGTCTGTAATCAGGGTGTTTGCAGACGGTGATTCGGCAGCTTTAGCGGTAAGGGATGGAGGTATGCTCATTGTTAATGCTTTCAGGGTACCTGAGGCGGGTGAATGATTGGGGACCTGTGGGCCTGAGTTGGTGGTCTAAAGGTGTCAGTGATTTGAAGGTGTGAAGATTTGGACTTGGAGTGCCTTGTGATTGGAGCATATGAAAAAGAAAAAACCCGTTGCCGTCGAGTCGATTCAGACTCATGGCGACCCTATAGGACAGAGTAGAACTAACCCATAGGGTTTCCAGGGAGCTCCTGGTGTATTTGAACTGCCGACCTTTTTGTTAGCAGCCAAGCTCTTAACCACTATGCCACCAGGGTTTCTGGAACATATGTGGAGAGCAGAAATTGAGTGTCTGATAGGATCAGTGAAGGACACCTGGGATTTGCTTTTTGGAAGGGCCATGAGATTTAATGTTTGTGGGGTGAATGATTGTGGTTTTGTGCAGCTTTGGGATTGGTGGGGTCTGTGAAGTTTCAGAGAACAGGGAGGCTATCAATCTCATTATTGGAGGGGAGATTTTTTTTCTCACTGAATTATTTCTGTGCCTCAGGGATGAGTGATTTGGGGAGGCCCATGGCGGGTGGGGAGCCCTGGTGGCGCAGTGGTTAAGAGGTCAGCTGCTAACCAAAAGCTCAGCAGTTCGAATCCACCAGCTGCTCCTTGGAAACCCTAGGGGGCAGTTCTACTCTGTCCTACAGGGTCACTATGAGTCAGAATCAACTCTAAGGCAATGGGTTTGGTTGGTTTTATTGGGGGTGGGTAATGGAGGGGGGTGGGTGCTGTATGTATCAGTAGTTGTAGGCCAATGGGGGAAATGAGTATACGATGTCAGTTTATGCCAGTGACTGGGTCTAATGGGTGAATTGGGGACTATTAAGGATGAATAACTGGGGGACCCTCTGGGGCTCAGTGATTGAGGAAACCTGGGAATGAATCATTAGGAGAGTAAATGATCAGGAGACTATGTGGTGAATGATTTGGTAGCCTGTGAATGGAGGTCAGAGATTGGTGACATTTGGCAGTGGGTAACTGGGGTGGGGGCAGGCTACAGGAATGCCTGATTGGGGATACAGTAGATTTGGATAACTGGGGTGACATGTTGTGGGAACAATAAGGGTGCGTTATGAGGAGGCCTGTGGGATTATTACTTTTGAAGATCAGTAGTGGGAATTGTGGGTGTACGTGATAGGGTTATGTGAGAATAGTGATGGGGCCAAGTGGGTCTGAGTGATTGGGAATTGCAAGGCTTGTGGGCGGTTACGATTGGTGGGCGTAAGTAACCAAAGGGTCTTGCAAGTGGTTGATTAGGGGAGCTGTGGAATTGATTGGGGGGGCTTTAAGGGTAATGACTGGGAAGGCCTCAGGGGGCAATGACTGGGGACCAGGGGCATCTTGATATCAGATGTTGGCTGGTCTGTAGGAGTTAGTGAATGGACTGTGGAGGAAGTGATTGGGGGCCTTTGGGCATGAGTCATTGGAGGTGCCTCTTTGATTCATGTTTAGGGAGACCCTGTGGGAGCTGATGACTGGCGGACTTAGAGGTAATGAATGTGGGTATGGTGGGGCAGGGGGTGAGGGGCTAGGAGTCCTTTGAGGGTTAGTGATTGAGAACTGATGGGGTGGCCTATAAGGATATGATAACAGTCCTATGAGTGTATTTATTGGCCTGAAAATATGTTCATATATAGTGTAAATGCCAGTTCAAAATTTTAAAAAGACCATAAGATCACATTTTGTAATAATGTCAGCAGTTTCTCTCAGCCTATGAGATGTTCTCATTTCCTATTTGCCATGTTACATTCATACACCCACAGTCTCTTCCTTCCTCACTTACAGTCTCCCAGACCACCCACCCTTGCTACCAAAAAAATCAAGGAGAGATTCTTCAGACATTCCAGAATGAGGTGCTATGGAAGCTTATGTAAGACAAGAGCTCTGGAATTCATTGGTAGGCCTATTACAGACCATACAAGTTTATACTCCATGCACACACATGCAGTTCTGTATTTGGGTTTTGCCCCCTTTCTCTTAGTCCCACAGCATGCAAGGCAAGGCCAGAGGGCTCTAATCCTCCCTTCCAAGCACAGGAAGGGGCATCTGTGTCATATCAGGTTGACGAGTTGACAGGGCCTTCAGTGGCAAAGCAAAATTTCAACATATGCATTCAGGCTCCAGAAACACTTATCCTATTGTCCGCTTCTTATTATAAGAGTCTTTAGTAGGCACTTTTATTTCAGCATCTCCTTTAATACTTATATTCTACATGGTCCCTATTTCCATCATCATTTAAAAAAATAAACAACCAAGCCCAGAAGAGTGAGTGACTTGCTAAAAATCACATAGCTGGCAAATGAAAAAGCTCAGCTTGAACTTTGTTTTATTCCTTGTCTCATTTTTTTCTGCTTTGCCTGAAACATGTTTTACTGCCAAGTACCTAAGTATTCTGTACCATGGGGTCTCGTCTTGAGGAAATATTTGCAGAACTACTGAGTAAATCTCAGAGGTGATCATGGAATTAACAGAGTTTTGGTGTTTCCACAGAGCAATTGGGTTAAATGCTGCTTTTAGTGCTGTAGGTTCCTTCTGCCTACTCCAGTATTTTGGGTCCCTGTTAGCTCTGTTTAGAATCTATAGAAGACCTAGTCTGGGCTTTAAATGAAAGTGTTTCTATTTAAAAAAGGAGATTTAGGAGGATGCCTTAACTAAAGAGAACTTGCGACTGATTCAACAGATTCCAGCTCCCAGGAACTAACTGGCTCATTTGATGTAAAGAGGAGGAGATCCCAGGACCAAGGACTCATCCTTGGTGAAGAAAGTCCTGACCTTAGACCTCCAACCTGGGCATTAGCACAGAGTCCAGAAGACTCACAGCATAAAGAAGAGCCTAGAGTTGCTGGCCATTTCGCAAGAGCAGCAGAAAATGACCAAGTCCCAGGTGAGTTTTTTTTTAAACAACAAATAATTTTTTTATTGTGGTAAATACATAGGGAACAAAACATGAGTTGTTTCAATGACATGTACAGTTCAGTGACATCAAACAGGTTCATCATGATGTTCAACCCCAGGCTGAGATATGTTTTATTTATTCCTCACTTGGAGTTCCCTACAATTCACTCGTTTAAAGTGGATAATTTAATGTTTTTTAGTAAGTTTACAAGATTGTACAACTATCACCGCAATCTAATTTTACAGTATTTTCATCCCCCCAAAAACAAACCCTCTACTCATTAGCATGTACCCCCCCTTCCTTCCCCTACATTTTTACCCCCAACTCTAGGCAACCACTAATATACTTTCTGTCTCTATGGATTTGCCATTCTACATATTTCATATAAGTAAAATCAGGTGTGGTCTTTTGTGACTGGTTTCTTTCATATAGCATGATATTTTCAAGGTTCATCCATACTGGAGCATGTATCAGTACTTTATTCTTTTTTATTGTGGAATAATATTCCATTGTGTGGATATACTACATTTTATTTATCCATTCATTAGTTGCTGGACATTAGATTGTTTCCGTATTTTGGCTATTATGGGTAATACTACTATGAACATTTGTGTATATGTTTTCTATTCTCTTGGATATTTACCTAGGAGTGTAATTGCTGGGTCATACGGTACCTATATTTAACATTTTGAGGAACAGCCAAACTGCTAACGCTGCTGCACCATTTTACATTCCCCAACAATATGTGAAAGTTGCAATTTCTGCACATTCTTACCAACACTTGTTATTGCCTGTCTTTTTTATAACCATTCTAATGGGTATGAAGTGATATCTCATTGTGGTTTTGATTTACATTTCCCTCAAGGCCCTGGTGGCACAGTGGTTAAAGCGTTGGACTGCTAACCAAAAGGTCAGTGGCTCGAAACCACCAGCAGCTCTGTGGGAGAAAGATGTGGCAGTCTGCTTCCGTAGAGATTTACAGCCTTGGAAACCCTCAGAGGTCGCTATGAGTCGGAATTGACTTGACAGCAGTGGGTAATGACCAATGACGTTGAGCATCCTTTCATGTGCTCATGGGCCATTCATATATATTTGCAGAAATGTCTATTCAGATACTTTCCCCATTCTTTTTCTCTAAATTTTATTTATTTTGTTGTTATTAAAAATATACACAGCAAAACATACAATAATCAACAGTTTCTACGCATACAATTTAGTGACAGTAATTACATTCTTCAAGTTGTGCAACCATTCTCACCCTCCTTTTCTGAGTTGTTCCTCTGCCATTAACATAAACTCACTGCCCCCTAATACTGCTATCTAATCTTTGGAGTTGCTGTTGTCAATTTGATACTATATAGATAATTCTTAAAAGAGCATAATACTCAAGGCAGACCTTTTTTACTAGTTAAGCTAAACTATTGTTTGGTTTTAAGATGACTTCAGGGAATATTTTTGGTTTAAGGTTTAAAGATTATCTCAGGGGATACTTTCAGGGTTCATCCAGCCTCCATGGCTTCAGAATGCCTGGAGTCCATGAGAATTTGAAATTTGTTCTGCATTTTCTCCCTTTTGATCAGGATTCTTCTATGGAATCTTTGATCAAACTGTTCAGTAATGGTAGACGGGCACCATCCAGTTCTTTTGGGCTCAAGGCAAAGGAGGCAGTTGTTCATGGAGGCAATTAGCCACACATTCCATATCCTCCTCCTGTTCCTGACCCTGCTGCTTCCTCTGTTGCTCCAGGTGAATAGAGATCAATTGTCTTTGCTCATTTTTAACTGGGTTGTCTTTCTATTATTGAGTTGTAAGAGTTCATTATATATTTTGGATATAAGTCCTTATCAGATACATTATTTGAATATATGTTCTCCCATTCTGTGGATTATCTTTTCACTTTCTTGATGGTGTCCTTTAAAGCAGAAAAGTTTTTAATTTTTTTATTGTATTTTAGATGAGAAGTTTTTAATTTCGATAAAGTTCAATTTATTTTTTCTTTTGTTGATTCTGTTTTTGGTGTATCTAAGAAATCATTCCTTAATCCAAGGTCATGAAGATTTATAGCTTCTAAGAGTTTTATAGTTTTAGCTCTTACACTTAGGTCTATGAACTGCTTTAGTTTTTAAAATGGTGTGAAGTAGTAGTCCAATTTCATTCTTTCGCTTGTGGGTATCTATTGTCCCAGACAGTTTGCTGAAAACACAATTCTTTCCCCAGTAAATTGTCTTGGAACCTTTGTCAAAAATCAGTTGACAAAATGGTTGCACAACTTGAAGAATGTGATCAACGTCACTAAATTGTACATGTAGTAACTGTTGAATTGATGTATGTTTTGCTATCCACATACTCAACAAAATAAACAAAGTTTAAGGAAAAAATCAGTTGACATTAATTGTAAGGGTTTAGTTTTGGGCTCTAAATTCTATTCCATTGATCTGTATGTCTATCCTTTTGCCAGTACAACACTGTCTTCATTATTATAGCTTTACAGTAACTTTTACAATCTGGAAGTGTGAGTCCTCCAACTTTGTTTTCATTTTCAAGATTGTTTGGGTATTCTGGGTCCCTTGTATTTTCCTATGAATTTTAGAATCAGCTTGTCCATTTCTGAAAAAAAGCAAGCTGGGATTTTGATAGGGATTGCATTAAATCTGTATAATCAATTTGGGAAGTATTGCCATTTTAACAATATTAAGTTTTCGGCTCCATGGATGTGTAATGTCTTTCCATTTATTTAGATGTTCTCTAATTTTTCAGTGATTTTAAAGAAAGGCTATTAGAGTCCTTTCAACAGAAGTTAAAAACATAGATTAAAAACCAAGATTGGGGAGAAATATGTTCTTATAATACGAGATTAAGATATAGATTAAGTAGTATGGATTATAGTTTGTAAAAATTGTACAGGGATGCATAGGTATTAAAGTTGAGCTGCTTTTGTTTGTGATATTTCCATCAGCTTAAATACAAGGAAAAACAATTACATTCTTTTTATTGCTGATATATTAAAATGTGTTTTTAAGTTTCATCTATGTCCTTATATAGAGCTGTAATTCGTACATTTTCACTGCTGGATAATCCAGTGTCACTGTTTATCTATTTTCTGGTCAGTGAGCATTTGAACTGTTTCAAATTTGCTATTTTAAACAACGATGCTCTGAATAGGCTTATACTTGTCACCTAGTATATACACGTGGAAGAGGGTGTCTAAGTATGGGTTGGCAAACTTTCTCTGTAAAGAACCAGGTGGTACAAAAAAAGACCAGACTTACCAGTCTGACAGAGACTGGAGAAACCTTGAGAGTATGGCCCCAGGATACCCTTTTAACTCAGTACTGAAGTCACTCCGGGGGTTCACCTTCAGCTGAAGATTAGACAGGCCCATAAAACAAGATGAGACTAAATGGGCACACCAGCCCAGTGGCAAGGACGAGAAGGCAGAAGGGGACAGGAAAGCTGGTAATGGAGAACACATGGTTGAGAAGGGGAGATTGATGACATGTTGTAGGGGTGGCAACCGATGTCACAAAACAACAATATGTGTATTACTTGTTTAATGAGAAACTAATTTGCAATGTAAACCTTCATCTAAAGTACAATTAAAAAAAGAAAGAAAGAAAACCAGGTCCTGGCCATTCGTGCCCTAAAGGGGCAAGTGAAGGACCCAACAAACAAAACCAGATGATAAATGTTTAGGCTTTGCAAGCCGTAAGTTCTCTGTAACAACTACTCAACTCTGCTACTGCATCCCCAAAGTAGCCATAGACAGTATGTAACGAATGGACCTACCTGTGTTCCAATAAATTTAATTTACAAAAACAAGCACTGGGATGGGCTGGATTTGGCCCACAGGTCATAGTTTGCTGACTTCTGCTGTAAAGTATAAACACAGAGAATGGAATTACTGAGTCATGGGAATATGAATGTTCAAATTTACAAGATAATGCCAAATTGTTTTACAAAATCTTTGTACCAATGTACACTTTACCAGCTGTGTAGTATTTTCTATTCGTCTACATCCATATCAACTCTTGATATGATAAAGTTTTTAAGTCTGCTATTCTAGTGGGTGTAAATGGTAACTCAGTATAGTTGTAATTGTACCCCCTATGTGTTTCTGTCATAGCCCTGGATAAAGCTGGTTTGCGATGCAAGACTGAAAGCTCTTTTGAGGGCAAGATGTGTTTTATTCATCTTTGTACTAACAGCACCTAGAGTAGTACCCAGCACATTTGTTGTTCAATAAATGTATTCTATATCAATCTATGTTATTTAAACAACTTAAAGTACAATAACAGAACTGTTTTAAAAAATTTTGTCTCTCAAAGTATAATGCAATACTAGGTATACGATAGTCTATATAATGAAGCCTGATAAAAGTGGTCAGAATAAATGTATCAGTTAGGAATGCTTTCAGTTATGAGCAACAGAAGACCTATATAATGGTAGCTTTAATAAAAGGGCCATTCTCATTTTTCTCCTATAAAATGCCTGCAAGTAGGCAGGCTAGCGCTGCCACAGCTCTTCACTGTCGTCCTGAGGAATTAGGATATTGCTAATTTTTATCTCAGCCATACTTAATAGGTTACCTTTCTATCCACACATATTGCTGCATGGTTCAAGATGGCTACCGTAGATCCAAGTATGACATCAGTATTAAAAGCAGGAAGGACGGTGAAGGGGGGCAGAGGGCACTATTAGTGTCTATGTTTTATCAGAAAAGCAAAAGCTTCCCCCAAAAACTTCCACAGAGACTTCTTGTTACATGCCATTGACCAGAACAAATTGGCAGAACATAGTCATGGGGCTCAATCTAGATGTAAGGGAGACTGTAGAACCAATTTTCTGACAAAGGGTGATATAGTGCCATCCCGATTTGCTTAAACAATTACGATTCATTACCTGGGACTGGGCACATTTTCACTTCTCATATAGTTAGGATTCTGTTAGCAAGGAAGGAGGTGGGGTAGCGATTTTGAAGGCAACCAGTGGTGCCTGCTACAGCGTTTCTTCATTATCCAGTATGAGTTTCTTCAGATTTAATGTGAACATGTTCTTTCAGGAATCATTGTCATTTGAGGATGTTTCTTTGGACTTCACGTGGGAGGAGTGGCAGCTACTGGACTCTGCTCAGAAGAATTTGTACAGAAACGTGATGTTGGAGAACTTTAGCAGCCTTGTGTCATTGGGTAAGGACAGCTTCCTGTTGAATCAGACTCTGACCAGTCATTGTCTTTTCCTACTAATTTGCCAAAAACTGTACGGCCTTTGAAGTGTTGAATTTAAGACTTTAAGAATTCACAAATTCTCAGTCCTTGTTTTCAGGGTGTTTTTCACACTTGTATCCCAACTGAAAGACTGCAGCCTCTGAAGCTTAACTTTCATTATTCTTCAGAAGCCTAAAGCTCAGGCCACTGGGCTCAGGTCTGCTGTGGTTTCCGATGAACAGGGTTTCAAGTTACCAAACCATATCTGATCTTCAGCTTGGAGTGAAACAGCCATGGATAATAGATGGAGCTGTCTCTAGTCAGAGCTTTTCAGATGTGTGATTGATAACCTATCAGACGTGAGGCAATGGAATTTAAATACCAGTTTGATTGTGGACTCTGAATAGTGAAGCTTTAGTGAAGGGTTAGAATCTTTGAATTATTGTTTAGGGAACTCTTCTTGAAGTCACTAAACCTTTGAAGTGACTCAGGACTGCTGACACAAGCTTTTCAGATACAGAGACATGATAACATATATAATTTGCACTTATGAAGGCAATTTGGCCATTTTTGCTTTGATTTTAGAGTGAGATATGTCCCCTTATCTGTACTCAGGAGCAGAACCATGCCTTTCTCATGTTTGTTGTTGTTTGTTGCCGTCAAGTCAGTTCCAACTTATAGTGACCCTAAGTACAACAGAACAAAACACCGCCTGGTCCTGCACTATCCTCACAGTTGTTAGCTTGAGCCCATTGTTGCAGCCAGTGTATCAATCCATCTCGATGAAGGTCTTCCTCTTTTTCACTGACACTCCACTTTACCAAGCATGATATCCTTTCCAGTTATTAATGGATGTTTGCAGCTGTTTCTTCTCATTTTGAGTCGTGCTACGTCAGCAAGTGAATGTTCCAAAAGCTTGACTCCATCCTTGTCGTTAAGATAGACTGTACTTTGAGGAGGTAACTCTTCTCCAATTGTATTTTGAGTGCCTTCCAATCTAAGGGGCTCATCTTCCTGCACTATATCAGACAAGGTTACGCTGCTATTCATAAGGTTTTCACTAGCTATTTATTTCAGAAGGAGACCACCAGGTCCTTCTTCCTAGTCTGGCATAGTCTGGAAGCTCAGCTGAAACCTGTTCACCATGGGTGACCCTGCTGGCATTTGAATACTGGTGGCATAGCTTCCAGCATCACAGCAACACGAAAGACCCCACAGTATGACAAACTGACAGATGCGTGGGGTTTCTCATATCCAGGACCTTGCATATTCCTCTTCCCTCTACACCTGCTGATAGGTTTCTTTTCTTATGCACTCAAGGATTCATTTTCTTTCCTCTCACTTTTCTAACGCATCCCGTTTTCTTCCCTTCCATTTTTAAATGCCTCCTATTACTATTATATACCCACATAATTTTTTCTATTCTTTCTTTGATTCCTTTTATGAGAGTCCACTCCTTCTATAACCTCCTGTAACCAAAGTGATAACTTTGAAGTCATCATTCCCTAACTGCTAGTGCAACGTTTTGTTGCCTTTGATAGTGTTGGTTGTACAGACATGAAACCTTACCTTTGCCTAGTACAGATTATCCTATCTTGGCCTCTAACAGCCTGTTCAGTCCAAGCTGTGTTGTTGTTGTTGTTTTGCCCTAATCGATTATCAGTTTCCTACTCCAGTTCATATGAGAGCGCTTTATTTAATTTTAATTCCCAAATTGTCATGCATGATTATTTCCACAGTTATAGTTCATAAGAGGGCAGTGGTGGTTCAGTGGTAGAATCCTTGCCTTCCATTTGGAGACCTGAATTCGATTCCTAGCCAATGCATCTCATACACAACCACCACCCATCTGTCAGGAAAGGCTTATGTGTTGCCATTGAAAACCCTATAGATCACAATAGTACAATTCGCAACCGATCATGAGGATGGTGCAGGATCAGGCAGTGTTTCATTCTGTCATGCAGAGGGTCGCCATGAGTCGGGGCTGACTCTACGGCAGCTGACAACAACAACACAGTTTATAAACACAGTTTTTGAAGGAGTCACAAGATGTGCTTATTCTTCTTTCTAGAATACTGGAACATTGATGATTATGTAGCTTGGCACCAGGAACTCCAAGACAAGCTTAAAAGACTGGAAAAGGATCATGGAAGTAATGCAAGTGGAAAGCTATTTCAGTCAGGCATGAACTTTGTACCTTTAAAGCGAAGACCCAATATGTACATGTCAAAGGAAAAATGTTTGAAATATCCATTGGATTTATTTACTCAGAGTGGAAACTATGGAAGGAAGAAGGCTGCTAAGTTCAATGGATATGAGAAGTCATTTCTCTATACCAAACATGAAAAAACTCATGCTGGATTGAAGTATTATGAATGTAATGAATGTGGAAAAGTCATCAGCAAGAAGTCACAGCTCATTGTACATCAGAGAACTCATACAGGAGAGAAACCCTTTAAATGCAATCAGTGTTGCAAAGCCTTTTCCCAGAAGTCACACCTTGTTACACATCAGACAGTTCACACAGGAGAAAAACTTTTTGGATGTAGTGAATGTGGGAAAGCCTTCTCTCGAAAGTCACATCTCATTACACATCAGAGAACTCATACCGGAGAGAAACCCTATGAATGCAATGACTGTAGCAAAGTCTTCTCTCAGATATCACAGCTCATTATCCATCAGCGAAGTCATACAGGAGAGAAGCCCTATGGATGTAGTGAATGTGGAAAAGCCTTCAGAGAGAAGGCAAGTCTCAATAAACATCAGAGGATTCATTCAGGAGAGAAACCATATGGATGCAGTGAATGTGGCAAAGCCTTCAGAGAGAAGTCAAGTCTCAATGATCATCAGAGGAT
>NW_004444067.1:7810816-7819432 GCF_000243295.1 Trichechus manatus latirostris | reverse complement strand
GGATGCAGTGAATGTGGCAAAGCCTTCAGAGAGAAGTCAAGTCTCAATGATCATCAGAGGATTCATTCAGGAGAGAAACCATATGGATGCAGTGAGTGTGGCAAAGCCTTCAGTGGGAAGTCACTCCTCATTAGACATCAGAAAACTCATTCAGGAGAAAAACCCTATGGATGTAATGAATGTCAGAAAGCCTTTATTTGGAAATCACAGCTCATTATTCATCAGAGAACTCATACAGGAGAGAAACCCTATGGATGCAATAAGTGTGGAAAAGCTTTCTCCCAGAAATCACACCTCATGATTCATCAGAGAACTCACATAGAACAAAAACCTTAAGAATATAGTGAATGTGAAAAATTTTAAAGAAAATAATCACACTTCCTTCTATACTAGACAACTCATTTATAGAAATCCTATGAATGCCTTGAGTGTAGGTAAGTCTTCAGATGGAAGTTATACTAAACATCAGAATGTCAAGTGGGAGAGTAAGCTTATGAATGCAGTGAATGTGGTGAACAGAGTATAGGAAAGCACTCAACACACAGTCTAACCTATTGAAAATCAGGTTATTCATACTGAGGATAAATATCATGGCTTAAGTAAATATGGGAAAGTATTTTCATAGAAATAATATACAAAAGAAATTTAGTTTCCAACTGTGATACTGCATTAAGAAATATTATATCCTCAATTCTAAATGGTAGGCATATGGAACTTTTAAAACCTGTATATAAATTCAGTAATCATGACAGCAGAGTAAGAAACATTGCTTCAGAGGTATATAAGGCTTATATTCCTGAGTATAGCTCCTTATGTATTTTGATAGGATACATGAAATTGATATAATTGTGAACATTATACGTCATGTGGTTCAGAGCATGACATCTGTCACGATTACTACATAACAATATGTTTTACCTCATACCATAACAATATAAGCAAAATCTATGAAATGAGTGGCTTATTATTTAACATGTAGTTTAAATTGTTACCAGATACTTACTGCACATGTAAATGAATTTGAGAACACTTACTGTGCTCTCTCTTCAACAAGAGAAACCAGCATTTTTATAAAGTCTCTTGCTACCTCTGAGTCACTAGTTCTTATACACAATTATTTGTATTACATATGCAAAGCAAGAATACACATTAACAAGTGAGTAAAAGAAAGATGCTGTGAATTGTATTACTCATCATTCTAAATATACACAAAGTGGAAATGGTAAAAATAAAAGACCCACAAAGCACATCCTCTTGTTACTTTCAGTGAGATTTCTATGTAAGTTCAGGTATACACAGATTAAAGATAATGTCACCAAGAAACCCTTTGTATTTTAAGTTAATATGATATGATATGATATATCATGTTATACTGTTTCCTGCTCATGGACAATGGTTTTTAGAGTCTTTATCCAAGAGCAAACATTATTTGCATATGGGGTTGTGCTAAAGGTTACAGTTAAGGTTTAGGTGAGCAAAGTATTGTTTTTGGGGGTGACTTTGACCCTAAATTTTTTATGCAGCCTATATGAGGAGGTCCCCATTGTTCTGAAGTATCATATGAGAACATTGTGGACTTACTTTTCAATTAAAATTCAACTTGGAAAATAGAAACTACTCTAAGTATTTAAAATGGGGGAATTTAACACAGGAAGTTGGCTACAAGGGTGATGATATGCCAAAAGAATGAGTGAAGCATCCCAGAAGTTCGCAGCAGTAATTCATGACCACCACTAGGCTGGAGGAATAAAGGGAGAAGAAGGTGTTACCAGAGCCCAGGGTCATCCAGTACTGGCTAGAACCATGGTGGACCTATCCAGGAAGAGCTGGAGCCACACAGGAGATGCAGCCATTACTTGAGACACTACCTGAGGCACAGACGGGAAGAAATAACCTGACTTCTCACACCCTCAAATCCTCTATGAGCACTTCCCAATAACCAAACTCAACTAGAAGTAGCTGATTCAGGAGGCTGGCCTACATCTTATACAGCAGATTTCCCCTGCCCTGAGATCAGAGGAGGCATGGGAAGGAGAAGAAATGGTTATGAGGACTAAGCAGGCCCAGGATCAGCACAGTTCATCTTTTTGTTTTTCAGTACTCTTCATGCCTTTCTGTAATAAACTTATGTAACATAAATAGTAATCCTGTGCTTCTGCCTATTATGGATCAACTATTCATCATACAAAGACACTCTCACTCTTCCCCCAATAAGAGGAAACATTGAGCTCCATAAGCCATTATTTACATCTCAAGTCCAAAATCTCTAGATGCAATGTGAGTTCACTTGATCTCATATCCTACAAACTCCAGAACTAAACCTCACCAATGTTCCACATCAAACAAAACAAGGGAAAACTCTGTAGACACACAAAAGTATGCACAGCAGGTACAGTCATCTCTGTACTTTCCATGAAATTATGGTTGATATTTTTCTCTATCACATTCTTCTGCTAACTGTTCCATGTCATGCTTGCCATCAGTCAGCAATTGGCTGATCAAGGTTCACTACCTCATGAGGTAATCAAAATCTTCATTCCTGAAGTATCTAAATTTCTACTGGTCCTACCCTTATGGGGGTGCTTTAGTTTCCCATTGAACTTTACTATCATCCATGGAAATACTAAGAAGCCAGCAAGTGAACCTGTTGGGTTCCATAGTCTACAGTGCCCCAATTCTGTAGCAGCAACACCTTAATTCTTGCATTAATTACTCCTGCCTATTGGTAATAGTAACTTCTCTGTTGATTAACATGCCATGAGAAGCTCAAGATACCAGTCTTAACTTCCAGTGTCAAAGAACTGTGTGTCACTTGACAGATGCAGTTCTTCCTTGAGAAACAAGATCTCTAACTTAAAGAAGCCTAAGGTTGCTGGGATGGAAAACAAAAACTGAGTGAATTATTATTTACATGTCCACCTCTTGCTTCCCTGTATATTACAGCTATGGGAAAAATGGTTTGTATCAGTTGCTGGTTCAAAGCATACAGTGTGTCCTATAAGACAGCACCGCAACCTTGCAGAGTACGCCAGTTCCTAGCAAAAAATTATTCACAATAGCCAAATACTAGAAACAATGCAGATCAACTGGTGAATGGATAAAGAAAATCTGGTATAGCCATACAACGAAATTCAACAATAAAAATGTGCTACAACATGGATGAGGCAAGAAAGAAGCTAGACATAAAAGACTACATATTGCATTTATATGAAATGTCCAGACAAGGCAGACAGAAAGCAGATCTGTGGTTGCCTTGGGCTGGCGGAGGAAGCAGGGAACTGACTGCAAATGGGCATGGAAGAAGTTTTGGGGATGACAGAAATGTTCTAAAATCATTTTTACAATGGATAATTTTATGGTATATGAAATTATACAACTTTTAAAAATAGAACTAAAGGAAGAAACAAACACATACTTACACTTGGAGATTTTAACTCCCCTCTCTCAGTAACTGATACAAGTACACTCCCAAAAATCAAGGAAGATATGACAGATTTGAACAATTCTGTGAACTATCCTGACCTAAGTGACATTTATAGTCCTCTACACCCAAAACCTGAAGAATGCATATTATTTTCAAGTGTATATGGAACATTCACCAAGATAGACCATATGTAAAGCCATAAATCAGGCCGTAACATATTAAAATCACATATATTCTCAACAGAATTGTATTAAAAATCAATAACAAGTCATCTAGAAAATAGCAAAACACCTGTAATTAGGTAACACACTTATAAATAACACATAGAATAAAAAAAAGGAAAATAAGAAAATAGTTTAATCTAAATGATAATGAAATCAACATATCAAAATTTGTGGGATGCATCTAATGCTGTGCTTAGAGGGAAATTTATAACTTTAAATGCTTATATTAGAAAAGAAGAAAAATTTAATTAATAGCAATGATATAAGCCTCCAACTTAAAAGAGCTAAAAAAAAAAGAAGCAAATTAAATCCAAAGTAAGTAGAAGATCAGAAATAATAAAGAAAAACTGGACGTCAATAAGATACAAAATAATAAAGACAAAGTTGGTTCTTTGAGAATATGAAATGGATAAACCCCTATCTAGACTAATCAAGAGAAATTAGAAACTCGAATTACAAATGACAGGGATGAAGGAGATGTTATCACTACAGGTCCTGCTGATATTAAAAGGAACGTTCTAAAGAAAATACCGTCACATTTTACTATGAACACTTTAAACTCCCAAATGATTAACCAAAGTTAAAAAGCTAGTGATTAATTAAAAAATACATGATATATATATTCGTATATGAATTTTGATATATTCATATTTATGAATTTACATATGAAACACACATATACATATATATGACTATAAGCCAGTAGTGTGAGAAGTTGCCTAACTTCAGGAGGGAGGAGGAGAATAATCAGGATCAGTACAAGGCTGATACCTATGAGGTGGAGGTCAGACATACCTCCACTCTCCAACCTTTTTACCAATTCTAACACCAGCTGTCCTCCCCACAGCACTCTGCCTCTCTGCTGGGTTCAGTAATCGGGTGCAATGGCCACACAGAACATAGACTTATGTGGTTTAGTAGGGAAATAACAGGCTACAATTCAGGATCAGCTTGGAAGTAACAGGATGCAGGATACAGTTTATCAATCAGGACAGTTTCCAACCAAAATAGCTCTCAACTCCTTCTTGGCCATGCCAACAGACAAGCTGTGCTTCTCACTGGGCTAGCCTCCTCTCCGTCAGGCTAGCAGGCCATTCTCTCAGCCATGTTAGCCTGCTCTCGGCCTCAGCCCTGCTTGGGCAAGTGTTAACAGTTCTTCGGCTTGCTTACAAGTGCCTGGAGGCACCCCTACTCCGCCAGCAAGCCTCCTACCCAAAGGTACTCAGCTCTCTTGCTCCGTGGGCCAGCAAGCCCACTGCAGACACCTCACTCCGTGGGCCAGGAAGCCCACCGCAGCCATCCCACACCATTCTCCTGGTTCCCACCTTCTCGAGCCACTGCTGCTTATGCTATGTGATACTGCCATGCCATCTCTTGCCATCTTCAGTGTTACAGCTGTCTCACTCCTTGGTCTAGAAGGCTTTCACTACAGGGACTCTGGTTTCAAAGGATGCACTGTGTTCCAGGTTTCTCTTCTTGATGGTAGTGAGGTCCCCCTCAACCTCTGTAGGATTGGCCCTTTTATAACCCTACACCTCCCACCAATGCCATAAAATGACCAATCCACACAGTAGGCCGGTCACCTAATTTGCGTAGTAATCCACCAATCCCCACAAAGGTTTTGCACATTTGCATAGCAAACTGTCCAATCCCTGCAGGATATGTAAAATAGACCAATCACACAGCAGGCTGTGGCCCAACAAATTATTTTTGACAGAATTACAACCCAATTATTTTTCACAGAATTATAAACCCCATAAAGGCAATACATGAAGAGAAACTCATTGCAATTCAGTGACACGTATATATAATGTATATGCCATCTATATAAAGGAGAATACAGCATCAGGATTGGGGCATGACTCTTTAATGACCTGAGATTTACAGATGACACAACCTTGCTTGCTGACAGCAAAGAGGACTTGAAGCACTTACTGATGAAGATCAAAGATTACAGCCTTCAGTATGGATTACACCTTAACATAAAGAAAACAAAAATCCTCACAACTGGACCAATAAGCAACATCATAATAAACGGAGAAAAGACTGAAGTTGTTAACAATTTCATATTAGTTGACTCTGCAATCAATGCCCATGGAAGCAGTAGTCACGATATCAAATGACATATTACATTGGGCAAATGTGCTGCAAAAGACTTCTTTAAAGTGTTGAAGAGCAAAGGTGTCACTTTGAGGACTAAGGTGCACCTGACCCAAGCCATAGTATTTTCAATTGCCTCATGCATGCAAAAGTTGGACAATAAATAAGGAAGACCGAAGAGAATTGATGCCTTTGAATTATGGTGTTGGCGAAGAATACTGAATACAGCATGGACTGCCAGAAGAACGAACAAATCTGTCTTAGAAGATGTAGAGCCAGAATGCTCCTTAGAAGCAAGGATGGCAAGACTTTGCCTCATGTACTTTGGACATGTTATCAGGAGGGACTAGTCCCTGGAGAAAGACTTCATGCTTGGCAAAGTAGGTCAGCAAAAAAGAGGAAGACCCTCAACGAGATGGACTGACACAGTGGCTGCAACAACAGGCTCAAACATAGCTACAATTGTGAGGATGGTGCAGGACTGGGCAGTGTTTCGTTCTGTTGTACATAGGGTAGTTATGAGTTGGAATCAACAGCAATGAGTTTGATTTAGGTAATATGATATATATAGGAGATACAGGGTTAACTGTGTGTGTGTGTTTTATATATCAATTAAAAATGAATCCCCCAATAAACATGGGATGAAGACTGGCTCCGACACTAGGCAGATCAATTGGTTCTTTCCTTTTACCCTTCCTCCGACAGTCTAGATAGAACTAAATCTTGGCACTCAAGGAACCATCCTGGACCATGAGTTGACCTTGAGGATGGAAATCATGTGAACACAAAAGCCATTCACTAGGATGTTCCAACAGAAATATAGAAAGAGCATCTAATGATTACATGGGGCCACCACATCAGCCTGCCTATGGACTTGCTATATGTGAGAAAGAAAAGAAACATCTATTTTGTTTAAATGACTTTATTATTTTTTCTGGTATATGCTGTAAAACCTAATCCAACTGATAAAATATAATAAGGTTTCCAATGAAAAATAACAGCCCCATCCATCTTCACCACCCTGGGTCCTGCTTTCCAGAGGAGTATAAATTGGTACAACCACATTGTACCACTATTTAGCAATATCTACTAATGCCAAACATATGCATTTTCCATGACACAGCATTCCTACGCTCATCAGAAATGCATACATACGTTTACCAAAATACTTGTACCAGACTGTTCATAGCAGTATTATTTGTTGCTGCTACCAATCCAAAACAGTCATTAAAAATTAGCCCTGTAGACTTCCAGGCAACACGGCGCTATAGTCAGAAGCACCATGCCGTCCCTCTGCAGCAAAGATCAGAAACACCAAGTCAGAGTCACATGTTCATCCTGAAACCCTAAGCACCAAATGAAAAGATAAAGAACTCAGCCAAGCACCAAATGGAATAAGAAACTGACCAAGAACAGAGAGCAAGGAGAGATACATGCAGAGGTCCCTTATCAGCTACCACAGCATGGATCTGCCATCTTGGACTCCTATCAGAGATCAGTCGACACGGGTATGAGAAAGCACCTTCACAGAGCTTCCAGCAGGAGACAGAACAACTGGTAACCAGCGATATTGGCTTTCCCAACCCCCACCCTTCTTCACCCCCCACTTAGGCTCCTCTGCTTCCTGCAGCCACAATCTCTTGGCTGGGAAGCACCAGCTTCACCCCGACGTTGCTTGGATTCCACCCGCCTGTGCTGGCTGGCTCCCTAAGTGCCTTTTGTTGGCTGCTGGTGTTGCTTTTTTCCGCTTTAGATTTCTTCCTTATCTCTCACCACCTCCCCCTCATTTCTCTCAAATACCTGGCTCAGTGCGCCATCTTTGCTTCTTCCTGAAAGGCTGTGAAACACCGATTGACTGTGAAACTGACTCCTGGCCTGTGCCACCACACTGGTTGGACCCCCGGGGCTTTCTTGTTTGTTCGCTCCAATTTGTTCTGTTTTGATTTGTTTGTTTGCTTTTTCTTTACTTGGCTTGGGAGCCCCTTCTAGCCAGGCAGTACCATGCGGCTTGGAAGCTACTCTCTTACTTTGCATAGATGCACAAGGACATCCCTGGGGGCATTTTTTTTCTTGTTTTTTTTTTCCTTTTTTTTTTTGTTTTTGTTTTTGTTTTTGTATTTCGTTTTGTTTTCTTCTGTCATTCCCTTCTTGTCTTCATTTCCAGTTTCTCAATTTATTCATTTTTTTTGTTTTGCCCTTTTTCTTTTTTTTTTCATTTTTGTTTTTCAACATTACTCAGTCTCTCATCTCTCCAATCCAATAGCAAGGTCCCTTAGCACTCTTTTTTGTTTGTGTG
Organism: Trichechus manatus latirostris; assembly: GCF_000243295.1. Classification (NCBI taxonomy): domain Eukaryota; kingdom Metazoa; phylum Chordata; class Mammalia; order Sirenia; family Trichechidae; genus Trichechus; species Trichechus manatus. The sequence goes on along the minus strand of NW_004444067.1, from coordinate 7,811,388 downwards.
TATGTTTTTGGCTCCTGTTCCTTTCTCCTCTCTCTCCTCTTTCCCATACCCATCATAGTCCCACATCACAATCTACCCCCTCCTTCCTGCCTATCTGCACCGTGTGCTGAACATCACACACCCAAGCAGCACAGGCAGGGCCTACTGGAACCTGCCCTGCACTGATTCCTGGTCCACACTGTCAGCCCTGGTACGTGCCACAAACAACCCATTCCAGCAACTCCCCTTCAGCTGGACCTGCCCTGCTGTACCATACCTGAGTGACTGACCCTATGCATTGGAGGAGGTGAAAAGTATCGTGCCCACAGATGAGCAAACAACGCACAGCCCGCCTGTTCACACATAACCAAATAAAAAAAAGCAGGACAAAACAAACAAATCTACAATAAATAAACAAGCAAAATAATCACTGAATGCCCCAAATACAGCAGACAATATCAAAACGTTTACAAAAACAGGACAGGATGGCTCCAGGAAGCATCCAAAATAAACCACCAGATGACCTCCCAGTAGAAGAAAAGGCACTAGACCTAACTGATAGGGAATTCAAATCTCTAATATTCAGAATTATC
>NW_004444067.1:7808941-7810716 GCF_000243295.1 Trichechus manatus latirostris | reverse complement strand
ATACAAAAACAACAATTAGAAATCCAAAAGATAAACAACAAGATTTCAGAAATGGACAGTGTCATAAAGGCTGAGCAGCAGGTTTGAAACAATGGAAGATAGGATCAGCAAAACTGAAGACAAACTCTTGCATACAACACTGAGGAAAAATCAGAAAAAAGAATGAAGACAAACGAAAAAACCCTGAGAATTATGTGGGATACAATCAAAAGCAAAAATCTTCGAGTGATCGGAGTTCCAGAACAGGGGAAAAAACAGAAAACACAGAGAAGATCATTGAAGAATTGCTGACAGAAAACTTCCCCAATATCATGAAAGATGAAAAGCTGACCATCCAAGAAGCTCAATGAACCCCATATAGGATAGACCACAAAAGGAAATCACCAAGTTATAATCACACTCACTAAAACCAAAAACAAACAAACAATCCTGAGAGCAGCTTGACAAAAACAAAAAGTCACATACAGAGAAGAAACAATAAGACTAAGCTCGGATTATTCGGCAGAAACCATGCAGGCAAGAAGGCAATGGGATGACATACATAAAACCTTGAAAGAAAAAAAACTGCCAGCCAAGAATAATATATCCTGCAAAACCATCATTCTAATATGATGGTGAAATTAGGTCATTTCCAGATAAACAGAAATTAAGGGACTACATAAAAACCAAACCAAACTTACAAGACTTATTAAAGGGAGTCCTTTGATCTGAGAACATCAGACCACAGGCTGAATATAGGACACAGTATTCTACCAGCCAGATACCAGCCTAGGCAATGAACTCTTACGGACTATGCAAAACTGAAAGAATTACAACAGGGAACCACAGAGGTTAATCTGTAAATGACAATAGCTTCAGAACAATAAAAGAGGGACTAAGTGGTGTAGGTATAGAACCTTCTAATGGAGAGGAAAACAAGGCGATAACAAGTAATAAAAGACTGGCTCAAATCTAGGAAGATAAGGGTAAATTTCAAGGTAACCACAAAGAAAGTTAACAAACCTACTCATTAAAATAAAGAAGAAAAACAAAGTCTCAGTAAAAACAAAACCTACAAAAACAAAACAAATGAAAAAATCCACAAACAAAAGGAACTCAGCACAGGAGAGTAAGAGGAACCAAGAAAACGTCGCAGCACAAAAAAAAGTACTACAAAATGCAATCCCACTCCTCGGAATATATCCTAGAGAAATAATAGCCATCACACGAATAGACATATGCACACCCATATTCATTGCAGCACTGTTCACAGTAGCAAAAAGATGGAAACAACCTAGGTGCCCATCAACAGATTAATGGATAAACAAACTATAGTACATACAATGGAGTATTATGCAAAGATAAAGAACAATGATGAATCTGTGAAGCATCTCATAACATGGATGAAACTGGAGACCATTATGCTGAGTGAAATATGTCAGTCACAAAAGGACAAATATTGTATGAGACCTCTACTGTAAAAACTCATGTAAAATTTACACACAAAAAGAAACAAACTTTGTTGGTTACGAGGGATGGGAAGGGTGGAGGGAACTAAACAGACAATAAATAAGTGGTAACTTTGGTGAAGGGTAGGACAGTACACCATACTGGGGAAGCCAGCACAACTTGTACAAGGAAAGGTCATGGAAGCTCCATAGACACTTCCAAACTCCCTGAGGTACTGAACTGCTGGGCGGAGGGCTGTGGGGACCATGGTCTCAGGAAACATCTCGCTCACCTGCCATAACACAGTTTATAAAGACAATGTTCTACATTCTACCTTGGTGAGTAGC
>NW_004444067.1:7776587-7808687 GCF_000243295.1 Trichechus manatus latirostris | reverse complement strand
GCTGAGAAGGGACAGTGTTGACATGTCGTGGGGTTAACCATTGTCATAGGGCAATGTGTGTACTGTTTAATGAGAAACGATTTGTTCTGCAAACCTTCATCTGAGGTATAAAAAAAAAAAATTACCTATGTGAGATCAAATTGACAACAGCAACTCAAAAGGTTTGATGGGAAGCCTAGGGGGCACTGAGTTGAAGATAACGGTGATGAAATAATTTGGAAAAGGGTGGTGAGAATAGCAGCACAACTGGAAGAATGTAATCGATGTCACTGAATTCTACATGTAGAAACTTTTGAAAGGGTGCAACTTTGGCTGTGTGTATTTTCACCAAAAAAAAGGTCCTCCAAGGTCGAGAAGGGAGAGTGTTAACATGTTGTGGGGTTGTTGAACAATGTCATAAAACAATATGTGTACTGACTGTTTAATGGGAAACTATTCTGTAAACCATCTCAAGTACAATAAACAATATTAAAAAATCAAAAAAAAAACAATTAGCCCTGTAGTAGGGCAAAGAGTCCTAAGGATGAGGTTATTCAGGTACCAGCCATTCAGGTCTGCTGCAGGTATCCATCTGATTTGGTCAGGCTCTCCAACAGTTCATCTTGTCTTCACCCTTTCTGGCTTCTGATAAAATTTAACTGAGAGAAGATTATTCCCTTGCTCTGAACCTCACGAGGTATCAGCATAGCAAAACCTTTAAGGGACATTGGGTTCGGCCACTGTAATCTAGCAGTGCCTCCTCCTTAGTCCAGTCTTTCATACTTACAGCTTCTCAATTGTTATTGCAATAACACAGATTGGAGCCACCTGCCACAATAGCCAATTCTGAGACAGGTGAGGTGAGTAGCAAGAGTTTTATTATATATCAATATATAGGAGACAGAGGAGAATAGATTCCTCAAAAAACCCCACTCCCCTACTGGAGATTGGCCACAGGCTTTTATAGGGACAGGATTATGGGTCTTAGAAGTTTGTGTTAGTTCCCCCTTGAGGTGGTCACGTCCCAGATGAGTTGATCTTTTCTTGGGGGTTATCTGGTGACATCCTGGTTTTCTTGTCCCAAGATGGGTGCTTTGTTCAGTTTGTCATTCCTAGAGCATTCTCACTTGTTTTCCGCCCTCCAAGGAGGAACATCGGTGAATCTTAAACCTTTTGTAGAGACTGGAACAGGAGGGAAAAACAAGATCATGAGACCATGTGGGGGTCAGCAATGGGGAGTAATAATAGTGAGCCGGGCCTATGCAGCCTCTTCCAATCCCCCCTTTTACTGAAAGTTTCTCAATCTTGGGAAACAGGGTGTCGCTTCATTTCTGACTACTTCCTGCTGGTTAGGGGCATTGGCTGGGGTGAGAAACCTCCTGATATCGACTGGGGCCATAGGCAGGGGGTGAGTTAGAGTGGAAATTGGCTGCATCTTGGTGAATTAGCTGACATTCGACCTCAGAGCTTGAAAAAGGGGCGTCCCAACTTACCACGGTAAAAATTTTTCTAGCCTTGAGTATTTCTATTTCCTTTTGTTAATTTTCTCATAAAACGGAACACAAAAACAAACTAGAATAATCACTAACTATTCTTAAGGTTCCTTTTTCAGGCTCTTCTACGGCCCACTTAACTGGACCTACTGGAGTTAGGGCTGAGACTACAAACAGGAAGGTCAGAGTGTCCCCAGCTTGCAAGGTCAGTGTCCCCTTTGCCTGTAAGATCACCAGCACCTTTTCTGTCCAGGTCTCCTGAGAAAATAGAAAGATAGAGGGAAACAAGGTCAAAATCAATGTATTGTAAGCTTCTTGAACTTGTACTTCAGGCCCTGAATTGCAGTACAAGAGTACGATGGCTCTTTGTTTTCTGCTTCTTTCTCTTCTTCTGGCAGGGCTCCTTTTACTCTCAAGTGATGCACCCATGTGGCTGCTCCTGCTAATTTCAGAGATGAGTGGGTGGTCAGGAGAACTTCAAAAGGTCCCTCCCACTGTGCGGCCATTTGATCTTCCAGGGGTTGATTCTTCTAGGTTTTTAACAGGACCCAGTCTCCGATCTCTGTGTTGGAACCTGTGGAGAGGAGTGTCAGAAGGAAAAGACAAATGAGAAGAAGCATACTGATTAACAGTGTTTATGACAGCTCTCAGAGAACGGACCCAGTTGCCTTTCTCTACCTCGGTCATCACCAAGGTGGGGAAAGTCGACTTTTTCAGGAATGGTCTCCCATATATTAATTCGTAAGGGCTCAATATGAGCCCGCTTCAAGGGGCTACCTGGATTCTGAGCAGGGCAATGGGGAGAACTTGTATCTAAGTGGAGCTTGTCTCCTCGCAAAGTTTCGCCAAGGACTTTTTCAGAGTATGGTTCATCTTTCTGGTCTTTCCAGTCAACTGTGGTCTCCAGGCTGAGTGTAATTTCGAATTTATATCTAAAAACTTACTGACATCTTGGGTGACTGTTGCCATAAAAGCTCTCCTGTTGTCACTCTGTACTGAGATTGGAAGATCAAAACGGGGGATGATTTCTTTGAGTAACGCCTTGGTCACTTCTTGGGCTTGTTCAGTTCGACAAAGGAAAGCCTGCAACTACCCTGAGTAGGTGTCCACAAAAACCAGCAGATATTGAAAATTTCCAGGTGTCTGGGGCATTATACCACTGCCACCTGAAGGAGATCATTGATTGCCTAAAGGAGTATCAGGATTTCTGATATATATTTTATTTCTTTGTTGGCAGATGTCAGAAGTCTCCTTTCTTTCTACAAGGCACCATGTGAGTGAAGCACCAGATGGACATATTATCAGTATACACAGTTATGCGTCTTCCTGCTCCTAGTCACAGGTCCCGCCCAAGGGCTATGAGTTCAGCCTTTTGAGCTGAAGTGCTAGCAGGAAGTGGAGCTGTCTCTAAGACCTCAGTTCATGTCACCAACGCGTATCCTGCCTTGTGGCATCCTTCATATAGAAAGCTACTGTCATCTGTATACATTTCTATCTCTGGGTCAGTCAAGGGAACATCTCAGAGATCTGGTCTGCTAGAATAAACTTCTTCAATTATCCCTAGGTAGTCGTGTATTGGGGCATCTTCCAAAATAGGCAGCGATGTGGCGGGATTGAGGGAGGAGACAGCCTGCAGAACCACGTTTGAGTTGTCTAACAAGACTGCCTGATTTTTCCCATCCATCCTGCCGTGAGCCAGAAACCCCCCTCTTGTTCCAAAAGAGGCAAAACTGTTTGTGGTGTGTTTACCATTACCTTTTGTCCAAGGATGAATTTCTTGGCTTCCTGTAACACGTCACATGTTGCAGCCACGGCTCGAAGACAAGGGGGCCATCCCTGGGCCACGTTGTCCAGCTGTTTTGAAAAGTAGGCCACCGGTTGCCTGGCTGGTCCCAGTGTTTGAGTTAGTACCCCCAAAACAATTCCCTCTCTTACTATCAGTTCATTCAGTGGCAAATATAGGCTGAGACTCGGGGTGTGGAGGAATACAAAAGAAGGCTGTCATGGTTTGAATTATGTCCCCCAAAAAATGTGTGTATCAATTTGACTGGGCCATGATTCCCAGAATTGTGTGGTTGGCCTCCATTTTGTGATTGTAACTTTATGTTAAAGAGGATTAGAGTGGGATTGTAACACCACCTTTACCTAGGTCACATCCCTGATCCAATGTAAAGGGAGTTTCCCCGGGGTGTGGCCTGTACCATCTTTTATCTCTTGTAAGAGATAAAAGGAAAGGGAAGCAAGCAGAGAATTGGGGACCTCATACCATCAAGAAAGTAGTGCCAGGAGCAGAGCGTGTCCTTTGGACTGGGGTCCCTGTGCAGAGAAGCTCCTAGTCCGGGGGAACACTGATGAGGAGGCCGACAGAAAAAGCCTTCCCCTGGAGATGACGCCCTGAATTTGGACTTTCAGCCTACCTTGCTGTGAAGAAAGAAATTTCTCTTTGTTAAAGCCATCCACTTGTGGTATTTCTGTTATAGCAGCACTAGATAACTAAGACAAAGGCATTTTTTAAAGTCCAGTACTGAAAACCAAGCAAATTGACTGGACATAGTAACCAAGAGGGTATATGGGTTTGGCACAATCAGATGAATGTCCTCTACTACTTGGCTGATTTTCCTTAGGTCTTGAACAGACTGATACTCTCTTGTCCCCAGTTTCAACACTGGTAAGATAGGGGTGTTGTATGGAAAGTGGCAAAATTTCAAAAGTCCAGTTTTTATGTATCGATGCACCAATGGTGGGATCCCTTCCAAAGCTTCCTTACGGGGGGGATATTGCCTTTGGTTTATAATAGGTACTCCGGGTTTTAAAGTAATTTTAACCGGTGTGGCTGACTTGGCTCACCCAGGCCTTTCTTGTGTCCAGACCTCCGGATTCACCTTTTGTTGAATATGGAAAGGAATGCCACTAAGTGTCACTATTGCTTCTTGCAACAGTGTTGCCTGCAAGGTACATGCGTTTTCAGGTGGGATCTGTAGAAAATGGAAAGGAACAACTCTGCCATTCTATTTGGGTTACTACGTTAAGGAGGATTGTGATTCTTCCAATTATACAAGTCAGAGGCAGAGAAAGGAGTATGTACTAACATTGTTCCTCCTTCAGCTGGAATTTTTGTCAGAGGAAATTGCCCTGCCGGAGCCCCAGCAGTACACTCACCGAAAACAATACCCTAACCGGTGTGTGTAGGGGGTAGACCATACCCAATGAAGTCAGACTCATACTTCCCGATTCTCTTCCTTCGTCAGTTTCTCTCAAGCTGGTCAGACAAGAATCAGGCTTGGCCCTTTCTGTGGGGGATTCTGCCGTCATTCCTTGACCCAACCTGTCGGCTTCTACCACACCTTCTCTATATGGCGTGGGGAGCTGAAGCAGTTATCGGGGCTATTCCTTCTAAGAGGGGAACCTCTGGTGAGGATTCAGGAAGTACTTTTGCCTTCGGCTTTCCCTGGAAAAGAACCTAGTTAGAGGGATTTAAAGTTTGATAGATAAACATGAAAGCTTGAATATAGGGAAATTTGTCCTATTTTTTCCTACAAAACAAGTCAAGCTGAAAAATCATGCTGTAATCCAAAGACCCATTTTGGAGCCAATGTTTCTGGTCCCCCAGCTGGTACTCGGACCATACATTGTTATATAAGCATATCATTTTCTATTTTGTCATAGGCTCATAGGTATACCTCCACTAGTTTGCTAGAATGCAGCCTAGAGGAGATTTGGCTGGGATAGATAGGCCTCTCCCCATAATAGGTGTTTGTTTATGCATAAGCAGCATCAGTAACTGCTTTTCATGTGCCTCAACAGCAACTACATTTTGCAAAACCTCAGACTGAGTATTAATATAAATACAGCAACATTTATCTATTAAGGCACAAACTGTTTCTTGAGAGGCTAACAGGAAGGCTAATACTATTCTATTTTGTAAAATCATAGCTCAAATTTCAGATACTTCTCTGGTTATGACAGTTACAACTTTGCTAAGTTTACCAACAGTACTAATTCAAGAGTTACAATATCTAAACCCATTAGTTAGATAATTTAGGAGAAAGGAAAATGATTTCTTATATCCAGAAAGTAGGACCTTAAAACATCAGCAATATTCTCACATAAAACCAATAGCTTCCTTTCATTTATTCAGTCTTATGTAGTTAAATTCTGTTCCATGTGATTCTGGATCAGCAGCAGTGTGTGAACTCATCATCTTCTACATAAGAGTTCTGGAAATCTTGATAGAATTTAGTCACAGTCCTTTTCAAAAGTCCAACATAGTTTGTCTTTTTGTTGAGATACTTTGGTCAAATGTTTTCAGCAAATCAGTAAAGTAAAAACTTCTCTGCAGATGAAAAAACTTAATATGGTCATGATTAACTTATAAAAACAATACTCTTAATAGTGAAAGACCTGATAGAAGTTAACTACAGGCGCAACGTAAAGGCCAAATAAAACCAGTTAAAAAAATTTAGATAAAAATATTTCTAAATATAACTATTAACTGAATTTTTAAAGAGCTTTAGATATAATACACAGTAATCTTGAGACAAAATACCATATAGTCATGCTATATTAAGAATATACCAAGTCTCTAAATATCCGAGTAGTAATAGAAAGAGCGTCATAGGTAAACGATGTGAATTTTTCAGTTAAACTACTGGCTTTGATTATGCAAGATTCAAAAATAAATTTGTGACCAAGTTAACAATAAAGAGATAATAATAACATTATTACATAATATTATGTATTTGCTGTCTAATACCAGGCAAAAACATAAGAGGAAATACTAACATCTAAATTTTAACCCAACGAGAATCAGGCATGTCTCCTGATTTTGACAATACTTTCCGTGTAATTTATAACATGTTAAATAAACCTTTTTAGCACTTTTCCTTTATGAAAAATATTTTTGTGGCTTTTCATGAAGTTTCAGCGTTGTCAGGAGTTGATTATAGGTCACTGTGAAACAATACATAAGTTATTTAACCAAAGATCTTAAAGGTAAAAAAAAAAACCTTAGCTTTTTTTTCCTTCCTCTAAAGCCACATGGCTTGGTTTTTGACTCAGGAATCTTATTCTAATGAGAAACCGAACCTTTGTCTTTGAGGCAGATTACACAAAGAATAAATTGACCCTTCACCTCAGAAATCAAACAAAATTTTGTTATTTTAACAGCAAGAAACTCAACTCTTTGTTTTATATGCTATTTAACATTAAAGCTCGTAAAAATGTCATAAATTATAAATTAAACCGTTAAACTTTAGTCAGACAGATAAAACTTCCGACCATATCAAATAAATTTCTTTTTCAATAAACCTCTTAAATGTTGTCTTTGTTGCGTACGTCTTATAGTGCATTCTTTTAAAATGGCACAAATGAACACACTCATTGGCAGACTTAAACATACACATATGTTCCTCTTCTTGTGGCAGAAAAAGCCAAAGTATATAAGCTTAAGTTATGACAAATATCTATTCTCTCAATTTAATATCAATAAGTTACATAACATGTCTTGGGAACTATTTTAAGCCTGCATATAATGAAACAACTGTTGTTGAAAGAAAGTCTGTTTGAATATTCTAACTTTCGTTTAACTTTTACTATTTCTCATATTTTTCCCAACCCAATTCTAGCCCTTAAAGATTTTATTAACTGGCTTTGGAAATCGCAAAGTCTCTGCACAGTTGACCAATTCATTGATATAGATATAACCTTAAGTCTCTGGCTACTGCTAGAAACATTTTTCCAGGCCATTTCAGGTGTGTCTCATTGTGATTTCTTTTTTCTTTTTGACTTCTTACAGTTCCCCTATAATAGAGACAACTTGTTTACAGTTCTTTTATGACTGGGATCCACTCAATTTCTGATAACCATAGCAAAGCAGCAATTTTTCTAATCTTTTGTCTTAAAAGGGTCTCCACCTAGTTGGAAAAGGTCTTTTAAAAGCTTCCCTGGAGCTACATGACCTTGGAGAATAGGGGCTGGGGGCTGAAAAGGCCTGATCTTGCCCCGCCCTCACTCTCTTGACTCGCGGAAGACATTAATATATGTTTAAGTTGACCTAGGCAAAAGGTAACTAACTTCTTTCTTTTTTACTATTTTGGAACTGTTACTTTTAGGATAAAATTACTCCTTTTCCTTTAATAAAACACATTTCATATGATATTTAGCTTAGGTTACTTCCTATTCCCAACCTTGGAGATGTTTTTCTCAGGACTGAAAAAAAACCGGAACCAAAAATATTTGCAAATCTGCTGACAGGTTTTATACAGGTAAGGGTTAACGTGATGGGGCTTCACAGGGACAAGTGCACATAAATAACAGTAAACAAACACAAAACATGATCCCACTGAGACAACGAAGGTGATTTCGGCAGCCTCAACCTCTCAGACAACCCCCACCAGGTTACAGAGGTGATCTTGGGACGCTTAACCTCCCAGACAATCCCCAAGGAATCTGCATGCTACACACTATGAACAGACAAAAACCTTGAAAGAAATGACAGATAATCGTGGCAGCCTCAACCTCTCAGACAATCTTTTCGGGTGACAGAGATGATTTTTGCAGCTTCAACCTCCCAGACAATCCCAGGAGCATTCACACACCCTAGAACCAAGACTCTAGAGTCACCAGGAGTCCCTTCTTGCGAGCCTACTTAAGGGGTCGGTCATCTGAGGCACCTCTCACCCCAGAAACTATGGGCTCAGGTCCTGCTCTGGACCCCTCAGGCCTGTCCTATCCACCCCGGCCCTGAGTGCAACAGGGAGAGGAGTCACAGACTCACGTTGGGATCCCTCCTATGCAGGTCTTACTTTCATTCACCCACCTCTTCTGGCACAGTTGGGGACTGGTGGTGCTGTGGCAGACCCAGGTCTGGCTGATAGTCTCCACAGAGGCAAATGAAACCTCTCGTGGCCGCTTATTGGGAGAACTGTCAATCAGCCCCAGGCCCTGCCCCAGGGCCGCAGCGTCTCAAGCAGCTGGAATGCCCCGTATGGGCCACCAAATTTGTTATTGCAATAACACGATTGCAGTCACATGCCGCAATACCCAATTCTGAGATGGGTGAGGTGAGTAGCAAGAGTTTTATTATTTATCAATATATAGAAGACAGAGGGGAATAGATCCCTCAAAAAAACCCATCTCCCCAACTGGAGATGGGCCAAAGACTTTTATAGGGACAGGATTATGGGTCTTAGAAGTTTGTGTTAGTTCCCCCTTTTTTTGAGGGGGAAGTTTTGAGGTGGTCACGTCCCAGATGAGTTAATCTTTTCTTGGGGGTTATCTGGTGACATCCTGGTTTTCTTGTCCCAGGATGGATGCGTTGTTCGGTTTGTCATTCCTAGATCATTATCACTTGCTTTCCACCCTCCAAGGAGGAACATCGGTGTCTTAAAAATCATCTAGTGCTGCTATAACAGAAATACTCCAAGTGGAGGGCTTTAATAAAGAGAAGTTTATTCTCTCACAGTCTACTAGGCTACAAGTCCAAATTCAGGGCATTGGCTCAGGAGAAGGCTTTCTCTCTCTGTCGGCTCTGGAGGAAGGTCCTTGTGATGCATCAGTCTTCCTTTGGTCTGGGAGCTTCTCTGAGCAGGAACCTCAGGTCCAAAGACTGGCTCTACTCCCAGCACTGTTTCCTTGGTGGTATGAGGTTCCCAATTATCTGCTTGCTTCCCTTGCCTTTTATCTCTTGTAAGGTAAAAGGTGGTGCAGGCCACACCCTAGGGAAACTCCATTTACATTGGATTAGGGATGTGACCTGGGTAAGGGTGGTGTTACAGTCCCACCCTAATCCTCTTTAACATAAAATTACAATGGAGGCCAACCACACAATTCTGGGTATCATGGCCTAGCCCAACTGATACACACATTTTTGGGGGGACATAATTCAAACCATGACAGTCAGTTAATCTTAAACCTTGTGTAGAGACTGGAACCAAAGGCAAAAACAAGGTCATGAGACAATGTGGGCGTTAGCAATGGGGAGGAATAATAGTGAGCCGGGCCTATGCAGCCTCTTCCACAATTACAGTTTTTACAATCACAACCCTGTTAACCATTAGCACTCACAGCTGAATCAAATAATCCTATCAACAACTTGCCCCACCCTCTCTTCCCCAGACCTATCAGGAAAAGAGGAAATCTATTCAGTGGGGATCCTCCCTGATCCTCCTCATTTAATGTAAGCACGCTCATGAAAGCATGTAAGCCAGCCACTTCAGGCCTTTATCTCCCTCCACTTTAGATAGCCAATGTTTAAATTGCCCATCCTTATCAAGGAAACCCTGGTAGTATAGTGGTTAAAAGCTATGGCAGTCCGAATCCACCAGGTGTTGGAAACACTATGGGGCAGTTCTACTCTGTCCTGTGAGTCGGAATCGACTCCACGGCAATGGGTTTTTATCCTTATCAAACCAGTACTCTGAAGAGACAAGCATATTCTTTGGTCTTGAAGAATCTTCAGTTCCATTTGCAACTTTGAGCATCTGCATCCACAAGCAAAGTCCAGTCCAGAGTAAGCCATAAAATTGCAGCAATCTACACCAGCTCACAATGTTAAACATTTTTCTTTTCATTTGGTTGAGTTCTGGTCAGCTCATCCCTAGCCATGAAGCTAGGTCACAATGGGTAGCAGCCCAGGCTAGAGAGTTCACACACACCTCCCAGCACTTCAGACAGCCCCTTCACACTCTCTCATCCTTAGCCCCCTTCAGCGAGGTCAACAGGGGTCTAACAACTTCAGGAGTCTAACAACTCCTTCTACTAGAGTCTAACAACTCCTTTTACTTCTGACCAGCCAGCCGTTCATCTCTCTCTCATCTCTAGCCCTCCTGGGCTGAATCAATGGGTGCAACAGAACATGTCCAAACTCAGCCCATCTCTTCACTGCTGCACTTCCCCCGCTTCCACTCATTAATGGACCCAGGGGGTCACCACAAGGGAGCACACAAAGCTCTCTACTCTCCAGCTCCCTTTAACTTCCAGTCCTGGAAGAGGGTTCCTTCCTTACTGCCTTGATGCATCCAACAGCAAACTGCTTGCTCGAAATTCAAAAAGCAAAAAAGCCACTTTTTTTCTGTAAGTTCTTCCTTCAAATGCAAATCTTCCATTCTCTTAGCAGTTCTGGGTGGTTCTGCATGACTTTTCAAATGCAAATCTGGGTGGGACTCAGGTTTTCAACCTAAAGCCCCCACTCTATGCACAGGGCTACTGCATTCAAACCAACAGCCTGTGTTTCCCTTGGGCAAATCCTAGTTCCCCTTTTAGCATATCCAATTAAGCATTGGCTGAAGGCAGAGTTACATGCTCTCTATAATCTATAATACCCAATAGTCATTTCTAGCATACATTTAGGGCTGCTTTACAACATTAGATAGGAGAAACACTCCATACCCATAGTCCATTCAGATAAACGCATAATCCTAAATAACACTTTTAAAACATTTCAGTTTAGTCTTCTCTATACCTTATCTTCCCATTCATATGCATATGGCCTTGGGCCTCTGGCTGGGTGGAACCAGTAGACCCTGGCCCGTCAGACATCCTGCTAATCTGGTCTGGCTTTGGCCCCAGGCCACTCCAGCTGCAGTTTTTCAGCCATTACAGGTAACAGAAACCAAAGCAACTATCCAAGAATCAAGTTTCACTTCCCAAACCCCTTCGTTCTTTCTCTTACAAAGTTTGAGCTTTCATGAGTCTGGAGCCATTGCAAAGAATCTCATTTCTGGTGCCAACTGTAAAAACAGCATGGGTGGCAGTGTCTGACCTCCTCCAACTCCAAAGGCAAAAGGAGAACCAAGTTCAACAGCACAAGGCTGACTCCCATAAGGTGGAGACCAGACAAGCCTCCTCTCTACCATTGTTACTAACTCTTACACCAACAGTCCCTTGCACAGCACACTCTACTTCTCTGCTGGGTTTGAGAACTCATTGCAGTGGCCACACAGAACTCACAGACCATACTCACGATTATGGGGTTTATTAGGGAAGTAACAGTTATAATTCAGGCTTAGGAACACTCAGGATACAATTTTTCCATCAGGACAGCCTCTTCTCAACCATGCCCGCAGGCATGACTCTCCTTGGCCCTAGCCTCTCCCCAAAGACGTTCAGCTTTCTCTCTCCGTAGGTGATGTGGGGAAACACTGTCCAGTGGCACCAGCATCCTCCCCCAACCCCTCTTCCCCAGATCCTCCAGAGAAGTGTAAGAATCTGTCCAGTGGCGATCCTCCCTTTGTACCCTCATGTTGAGTGTGAGCACACACTCATGAAGGTGTGTGAGCCAGCCCTTCATGCCTTTATCTCCCCCTATTTTAGATAACAAATGTTCAATTGCCCATTCCAATTTTCTATCAAACCATTACTATGAGGGTAGTGTGCAACGTGGTATGTCCATTTAATATGATGTTTCTTGGCCCACTGCTGCACCCTGTGGGCTTTAAAGTGTGTTCCTTGGTCTGATGAAATATAACTCGGTGGCCTAAATTGGTACAGTATTTTTTGTTCCAATCACTTAACCGTTTTTGACGTTTGCATCTGTCACAGAATATGCAAAGCACAACCGAAAAAAAACCAAACCCGTTGCCCTCACATCAATTCCGACTCATACCGATCCTATAGGACAGAGCAGAACTGCCCCCTAGGGCTTTCAAGGAGCAGCTGGTGGATTCAAACTGCTGATCTTTTGGTTAGCAGCTGTAGCTCTTAATTACTGTGCTACGAGGGCCCCATGGTGGATTCAAACTGCTGATCTTTTGGTTAGCAGCTGTAGCTCTTAATTACTGTGCTACGAGGGCCCCATGCAAAGCCCAGTCCAGAGTAAATATCTATTCCTATGAGGACTCATTTGTAGCCACCCTGTGCCACTGGTATCATTGGTTCAATATAATCAACTTGCCAGCTATGTGCAGGGCCTTCTCCCCATAGCCATCTGCAACCTCGGTCTTTCTTGCTGGCAGACAGAGCAGTCATTATTGGCATTTTTGTACCTCAGAGAGTGCAAGAGGGATGTGTCTAGATTCAGCCCATCTCTGCATTGCTGCAGCACCCCCAGGTCTCCTAATTTCATGGACCCAATTGGCCACCTCAAGTGAGCATACCAATAGATCCACTTGCTGATTACAATTGCCTTCCAGTCCAGGAAGGGGGTTCTTCTGATGGGCATCTACATGTCACTCTCATAAAAGGCAGTAGATCCCTCTGGGGAAGGCTGGGAGAAAGATGAACAGTATAAGTTTTTGGCAGTGTAGTGGAGTCCTTCCTCAAGGGAACTCGGCCTCCCCTTCATTCAAGGGGTTGTGAGTCTGCAAACTCGCTCAAGTCTGAGAATTGATTGAGGGGCTGTGACTCTCTATTCTGGTAATTCAAGTTAGACTGCTATTACTTGATCTAAATTCTTCTGCTTGTACAGATCAAGTAACTATTTAGTAGATTTCTTATCTACCTCACTCCTACGGACACCATGACTAAGTCGCCAATGCCATAAATCTATACAAATCAGACTATTTTGATTACTGCTTTGACTCTGCTGTTCATTACAGTAACAATGCCCACCTTTGTTGACTGGGTGCCACCACTTGGCCCCAACTATTACAGGGTCCAATCAGCCCCACTGTAGTTAGGTTTCTTAATTCAGTTACGGCAGTTCCCACTGTCAAATCTGACTTACATAAAATAGCAATCACAGCAGTCTTCAAGGATAATGGGGCTCCTTTCACAAATTTGTTCCCCATCGTTGTCGTAAAAGGTGTGTCCTCTGGGCACTCCATGTGTGGGTATGTGGTTCTAACCTGATAAATCCACTCTAGCATGCCAATTTCCCTAAACCTTTGGATACCTTCTTATGCATTATACAAAGGCAGGTCTGGTACTTCAACTTGATTTAGTGTAGGCAACCACATAATCCATGCTTCAGTGACCCAACCAAATAAACTGTCAGACCCTTTTCTAACTTGTTGAGCTGAAACATTGAATGAAAAATTTGTGCTTAGTGGGTTCATATCAATAAACTCAGACTGATCCATATTTATGTTCCTTGCACCACTATCCCACACTCTTAATAGCCATTCCCATATATATTCCCCACGTTTCTGTTTGTACGTATTAGAAAAGTCAAGCAGTTCTTTTGGAGTGTAGTGTACCTCCTCCTGGGTCACAATTTGTCCTTTTCCTTTTGGGGCTCACTGAGGCTTAAGACTAGTTATAAGTCTAGAAGCCAATATCGATGGTGTGGATGTGCTTTGAGAACATTCAGCATTGTCTTGCAAGGCATCTGCCTCAGGGGATGCCCCAGGGAATGACTCAGACAAAGGCTCTTTAGACAGCTGGCTTAATCTCATTAGGTGGAGGTGGAGTGGCTAATGGTTATACTGGGGAGGATGGCTTAGCAGACAAACATGTAATCTCTTCAGATGGGAGTGAGAGGGCTGGTTCTGTTGGCAGGAGTGATTCAATGCAATTTAGGGGCTCAGTGTCCCCAGCTTCCTGATTATCTACCCATATGTCCCCATCCCAAGTTTCAGAATCCCATTTCTTCCCAGTCAATGCCTTGACTGTAACTTTAGACACCACTCAAGATTGGAAATTCACTTGGCGTTGTAATTCAGCCACTCTTACGGTAAAAATCTGGGTTTAGTTTTTGGCATTATCAGCTCTGTTACTACAAGAAATAAGACTTTCTTTCAAGGCACAAGTGGAAATTTTGAGGTCACTTATCTGGCACTTGAGCTTTGACTCTGAAGCTCTGAGCTCATCTCTTTCTTTTACCTACTTTTGTCTAGTGAAGGTAGGACCAACCAACCAGTTTCTTTATACTTCTCATTATGACAAAATTGTAGAAAGGTATCAAATATGCCATCACCCAGAGCGTTGCCTCTCACCAATATCTGATCTTTTGGTGGTGGTAGTTTGCATATTTCTATTGCCACCTCACACCATGGATTAGCAGTGCCCTCTTTAGTACTGGAAGCAGAGTCATCAACATCTTTAAGACTAATAAGACTTGAGAACCAGTTTATAAAACTCATCCTTACAATTTTGTTTCTCTAGAACCACTCTCAGTACCAAATGTCTTAGGCTGGGTTCTTTAGAGAAGCAAAATCAGTAAAGTGTATGAAAATAATATAGAGACGTTTATATCAAGGAAACGGCTCATGCAGTTGTAGAGGCTGAAAAGTCCCAAGTCTGTGGGTCAGATGGAGCCTTCTCCTGGCTCACAGGCTGTGGAGACCGATGAATCCCAAGATCAGCAGGCAAGACAGCAGGTAAGCTGCTAGCTCAAGTCCCAAGAATTGGAAGCCAGATGAACAGGAGCCAGCTGCAGGATCCAGAGTGAGCAAAAGCCACGGGCCTTGCCAGAAAGTCCACCTATATTGGATGCAAGCCACACCCTGAAGGAAGCTCACTTTCAATTGATTGGCTACTCAAGCAGATCCCATCATGGAGATGATTGCATTATATCAAATCTCATCATGGAAGTGATTACATCATTATACGACTGTCAAACTTCATCATAACTGCCAAATCACTGAGAATCACGGCCCAGCCAAGTTGACACACAACCTTAACAATCACAGAAGTAAAACCATAAATATTTAGATAAACAAAAATATGAAACACTTGCACTGTAATATGCTTTACCATTTCTAAATATTTAGTAGTTAATTTGATACCAAGACTGCTTTTCTTGTTAGATATGGAAAAGTGTGTGAAGTGTCCCACCATCAGTATATAGTAGCAGAGATTGTTGTCTTCCAAAGGCTCTGAACTTCCTGAGCTTTGAAGACTCTATAAGAGCATCGCTCCTGCACAACCCTCTGATTCTCGACCCTCACAGCTATGGCGCTTGGGGTCTTTGTGAAGCACAGGACACCCCCATAGTGAAAACCAACAACTGGGTTCTCAGCTACACCCTCCTCATCTCCTTCCTCCTGTACTTCCTCTGCTCTTACTCTTCATCGACCACCCCAACACAGCCAAATACATCCTCTGTCAAACCAAATTTGGAGTCGTGTTCACTGTGGCTGTTTCCACTGTCTGGCTAAAACCACCACTGTGGTTCTGGCCTTCAAATCCACAATGCCTGGGAGAAGGATGAGGCTGTGGTTCATATGAGGGATCTCTGTCATTCCTATTTGCTCTACAATCCAAGTGACTCTGTGTGGAATGTGGCTGGGAACATCGCCCCTATTAGTTCATGTAGACACTCTCTCTGAGCCCTACCACATCATCCTTGAACGCAATGAGGGCTGGCTCTGTCACGGCCTTCAATTGTGTGCTAGCCTACCTTGGCTTCTTGGCCCTGGGGAGCTTCACTGTGGCGTTTTTTGCCAGAAGGCTCCCTGACGCCTTCAATGAAGCTGAGTTCCTGACTTCAGCATGCTGATATTCTGCAGCATCTGGATCACCTTCCTCTTTGTGTACCATACTTCCAAACGGAAGATTACGCTCACCCTTGAGATCGTTGCCATCTTGGCCTCAGGTGCCAGATTACTAGGATGCATTTTTCCTCAAATGCTACGTTATTCTTCTTAAGCTAGAAAGGAACACCCTGCAAGGGACAAGGAAAAAAAAAAAAAAGATTTGCGTCTCAACCAAAAAAAGAAAGAGCTATCTGAAAAAGAAACCTAACACTTTTACAGATAGATGTTAGACAACAACTGAGTATGGCTCAGCCCCTTCATTTAACAAAACATACTTTTTCTATCCGTTCTTTTAAGACATATACATATAGATATTTTAGTTTTTAATTTCATTAATAAATAAATTTTTAAAATCTTAATGCATAAAAATGGCTTATCAGAATCACAAGTCCCTTCTTTTAACTATTTCTGTTTTTATATCTTCAAATGGTGAATTTCTAATCTATAAATACTGTGATTAAACTTTTTGATTCTAGAACGATACATATGACCTGTTGTCTTCCAGTTTAAAAAAAAAAAACTGATTTTTTTCCTGAAATCCATTTCTCCAGCCCACCCATAATAAAATCTGTTACTACTCAGTGGTTTCCCACTAATGTCTTCATGGTGAATTGACCATGACAAAGTCAGCATATCCTGTCCTGCCATGATCCCCAGAAGGAAACTTGGAAAACCGTAACACTCAATTTTTTGTTGTTTAATTAAATCGTTTTTTTACTTTTTTAAGTGTTTTATTACTGTAAGTGTTCTATTAAGATATGTGTTAAAAATATTGATCTACAATTAAACTAATTACTTGTTACCCTCAATATCTCTACTGCTTTTTCATTTCTTATGCTGGTACACACTTTATTCTTTATTATAGTTATAAAATACTTTCCTAGTTCCGTTTTCTTAGCTCAAACACTCTTCTGCTCTAATGTTCATTTATAGTCGTTATTTTTTCTAGATTATTTTCTGTCCTTAAGAAAACAACTTTTTTTTCTAAATATTATTACTATTTTATTAATCTTATTTGGATTTTTTTCTTTTTTTAATTATTGTACTTCAGATGAAGGTTTACAGAACAAACAGGCGTCTCAGTAAACAGTACACATATTGTTTTATGAAATTGGTTAAGAAAGCAACTCTCATTTAGAAAATTAGTTATATATATATATTTCACCCTAAAGAAATGTGTGAAAAACAAAAGATGTTAATACTCTAATGAGGCAACTGCTACTGAACAGTTCTGAATGAAGAAACATATACTTTCCTTTAGAGAAAATGCCACATCAGTATTGGCAGTATAATCTATTTACAGGGAAAACCTGGTCTTGAAACCCAATAAACGTGCAGTTTCTCCTATACAAAGAAATACAACAGGGTTTTCACTGAGAAACAAACTCCTCCACATTAGGTTAATCTTATCACATCCAGACATGAGCCAGGCAGGTGGGAGTACTTTGTGTGACTGGGACAATGCCCTTCAGGAGGCTGTATATGCTCTAAATCAGCATCCACTATATGGTGCCGTTTCTCCCATAGCTAAGATTCATGGACTCAGAAATCAAGGGGTGGAAACTGGAGTGGCTCCCCTTACTATTTTTTAGTGATTCATTAGCAAAAAAAAATTTTTTTTTAATGTACTTTAGATGAAGGTTTACAGAACTAGCTTCTCATTAAACAGTACATAATATTGTTTTATGACATTGGTTAACAACACCATGACATGTCAGTACTCTCCCTTCTCGACCTTGGGTTCCCTATTACCAGCTTTCCTGGTCCCTCCTGCCTTCTAGTCCTTGCCCCTGGGCTGGTGTGCCCCTTTAGTCTCGTTTTGTCCTATGGGCCTGTCTAATCTTTGGCTAAAAGATGAACCTCCAGAGTGACTTCATTACTGAGCTAAAAGGGTGTCTGGAGGCCATACCCGCAGGGTTTCTCCAGCCTCTGTCAGGCCAGTAAGTCTAGTCTTTTTTTGAGTTAGAATTTTGTTCTACATTCTTCTCCAGCTCTGTCCAGGACCCTCTATGGTGATCCCTGTCAGAACAGTCAGTGGTGGTAGCCAGGCACCATCTAGTTGTACTGTCACTAGCAAATTTTTGCTTCCTATTCCCGTGATCTTATTCTCTTCTGATCTAGAAATCTTGGTTCCACAGGGATGAATGCTTCCACCAGGAGACACAACAGGGAATCTGTCAAACTGGAGGTTGAGACGGCCACCCAGCCACTTGGGGTTCCTAATGCCTCTGAAACAAGAGGCCAAAGGGGAGTTATGTACTGATCGGATTGACTGATCCTGATTACCAAGGGGAAATTGGGTTGGAACCACACAGTGGAGATAAGAAAGGATATATCTGGAATACCATAGATTTCCTTAGGGTATCTCTTAGTACTACTATGTCCTGTGATTAAAATCAATGAGAAATTACAACAACCCAATTCAAACAGCAGTGCTAATGGCCCAGACCCTTCAGGAATAAAGGTTATCCCACCAGGTAATGAACTACAATCAGCTGAGGTGCTGCTGAGGGCAAAGGATGTACAAAATAGGCAGTGGAAGAAGGCAGTTATAAATACCAGCTACAACCAAGTATCCATTTGCAGGAATGAAGACATCAATAGTAATGAATATTATCTTGTTATGAATATGCTTATATCCACATGTTAAGCAAATATTTGTTTTCTTCCTTTTCTTATTATATCATCTAACATAAGATATATAGATAATAATTAACTTTATATCACAGCATTCAAGTTACACAATTATCAATGAGAAGAGTGAAAATCACCCAACGACTTTGCATCCTCTTTTAAGCATGTTTTCAGCCATACCCAGGATGGTCATGTTAGGTGGAAGTATGATTTTGTTCTTGTCTTTATTCAGAGATTAAGTATGGTTTAAGGAGATGTATATAGACGCCAGGTTGACAAGGGGTAGAGTGTGATGGTCAATTTTACATCAAATAGGCTACCCATAAAAACCAAACCAACTCTGTTGCCGTGGACTTAATCCTGACTCACAGTAACCCTATAAGAAAGAGTAGAGGAGATGGGTGTTTTGGAGGAATCTATTCCCCTCTGTCTCCTATATATCGATATATAATAAACATCTTGCTGCTCACCTCACCCATCTCTCAGAATTGGCTATTGCGGTAGGCGGCTCCAATCCAGGTTACTGCGGTAACAAATTTGGTGGCCCATGCAGGGACCTCAAGCCACTTGAGACGCAGCGGCCCCGGGGCAGGGCCTGGGACTGATCGACAGTTCCCCTGACAAGCGGCAGCGAGAGGTTTCATTTGCCTCTGGGGAGACAGTTGGCCAGACCTGGGTCTGTCACAGCACAGCTGGTCCCCAACCGCGCCAAAAGAGGTTCTTTTCCAGGAAAAGCTGAAGGAAAAAGTGCTTCCCTAATCCTCACCGGAAGGTCCCCTCTGTGTCATGCCAATTGAGCTAGATGTTCCCCGAGACCATGGTCCCCAGAGCCCTCTGCCCAGCAATTCAGTCCCTCAGGGAGTTTGGATGTGTCTGTGGGGCTTCCATGACCTTTCCTTGTACAAGCTGTGCTAGTTTCTCCTGTATTGCGTACTGTCCCACCCTTCACCCAAGATACCACTTATCTATTATCTATTTAGTATTCCCCCCCCCACCCCTCCCATCCCTGGTAACCAACAACTGCCAGAAGTATTTTTATAAGCGTATAAACATATTTGTATACACAAGTGTACATACATAGTTTGATTTACATCAGTAGGTTTCTACTTCACATTAACTTCGTTTTGGAGACATTCACCAGCGCAGACATCTCCCTCGGTCCTTGGAACTGCTGGATGTGCCGCGCTGTCTTCTCTCATGCCCTAGCGACTGGCATTTAACTTTTTGCCAATGCCTCGCTCTCACAGCAAAGAAAATGCCTTTGAGCCTCCTTCTTTGGCGCACGCATGGGAACCCCGCTAGATCCCAAGAAGCGAAAATTGCTGAGTCAAAGGAAATATGCGCGCACTTAACGGGAAAGATATTGCAAAATTGTCCTCAAAAGAGGTGGGCCTTAGACTCCGACTGACACGGTAGGTGCCTCCTCTCTCCAAGAGCTCTCACCATGTTACCAAACTGTCCATCTTTGCTTCCGAGGTGTAAAAGACGATTCCCGAAGTAGTTTCAATGTGTATTTGTCTCTTCATGTGCGAAATGAACCGTCCCCTCAAGTATCTAAAAGCCATCATACTTCAACGGAGACCTTGTGGATTTGACTCCACCGGTTGTGTGCCCTCCAGTCATTCTGACTCATAGCGACCCTACAGGACAGAGCAGAACTGTCCTCATTTAACCACTGGCCACCAGGACCTCGACTGTAAATCCCGAAATCATTAGGTGGCCTTTGCCGCAACCTACCATGGCGCCCACAACGGCTACTTCCGTGATCCTGAAGAGACGAAGAGACCCACTCCACCATCAAAAATGGCGTCGCTGCCTTCAGCCTCCACTTTGCGCACGCGTCCCTTACTTCCACGCCCCCCCACTCCCGATGGCCTGTCCTGGCTACGCTCTAGCCGACGATGTCGGTGGGCGCCACCGCCGGCCAATCGCAGAGCGCAGGCGCCGGCTCGCCCCGCCCCGCGGATCAGCTGAGGGACCAGGGATGTCTGTTGACAGTGGCCGAGCAGCCGGTTCCGGGTTCCTCGCGGGTCGGGGGGTAAGCTGGGCGGGTGGAGGGGGCTGCAGCGGGCTGGCCGCGGAGGACGGGCTGCGGCCGCGGGGGAGGTGCCAGCCCGCCTGCCGGCGTCCTTTCCTGGCCCGTTGACGTTGGCCTCGGTAGCTGCGAGGGCCCCGGGGGAGGAGGGGCGCGGGCAGACGGGCATCTTCGGGGTCGGTAAGCCCTCATCCGACGTGTCGGGGCTGTTAGATGTGAATCTCGATGGAGCAGCCCGAGGAAGGCGAGCAGGCGCAGCAGCAGCCCTGGGGAAGGCTCCTCCGCCTAGGCGCCGAAGAGGGCGAGTCGCACATCCTGCTGTGGAAACGGGAGTGGACCATCGGGCGGAGGAGAGGTACGGGGGTCCGCCGGGAGGGGTTGAGGGGCCAGTGGAATGGGAGTTGGGGAGAGGAGCGAGAAGGAGGGGCGGGGGATGGAAAGAGCGAGGGGCGGAGGGCGGGACGGGGCGTGGGCGGTGCCCGGAAGGCCCCACTGGGCAGCTGGGAGGCCACACGGCCAGGGACACAGTGTGCTCTCCAGTTTTATCCAGTGGAGTGCGTTCTGGTATAATAGCTGCCATTTATTGAGTTATTTGTCTGCCTATCACTCATTTAAGTGCTTCGTGCAGATTATTTACAACTTTATGAAGTCGGTGCAATTAATAGAACTTTGGAATGCAAACTTCTCAAATTCGTTATTATACAAAGTGTTTTTTCTGGTGACAATGGAATGAAACTAGAAATCATAACAGAAGGAAAACTGAAAAATTAACTCATGTGCAAATTAAACAACACACTGTTAAATAACCAATAGATTTCAAGAAAGAATTACACAGGAAGTTAGAAAATGCATTGAGAAGAATGAAAATGAAGCGATGAAATACCAGAGTTTAAGGAATGCAGCTAAAGCAGTTCTCAGAGGAAAATTGATACCTGTAAATGTCTACGTTAAAAAAGAAGCAAGACCTCAAGTCTATCACTTTGTTCTGCTCACTGCTAGAACCCCAGCTCTTCGAATAAAAAAAAAAAACCCAAACCTCTTGCCATCTAGTGGATTATGACTCATAGTGACCCTGTAGGACAGAGTAGAATTTCCCCATAGGATTTTCAAGACTTTAATCTTTACGGAAGCAGACTGCCACATCTTTCCCTCATGGAGTGGATGGTGGGTTCAAACTGCTAACCTTTCGGTTTGTAGCTGAGCACTTTAACCACTGTGCCATCAGGGCCCCTACTAGCTCCTGGAATAGAGCCACTCAGATAATTATTGTTTAATGAATGTAGTAGGCTAAGGAGTTGAACAAGGTCATACAGATAGTGAGAAGTGCCCTCAACCTCCACAAGGTGTTTACTGCCTCTAGACTCAGAAGCAACCACCTGGTCATTTGACCTTATAGCTTTCCTACAGGGAGGGAAATAGGCTGGTCAGGCCAACAAAAATATTTAGTTTGCCTGAAAATTAATAAAGTGGTATATGAACTTTATGTTTTAAAAAAGAGAGAGAGAATGAGAAAGACCTATTTAGAACCAAAAGTTATTTGGTTTTATTTTATCCCTTATGATGTATCTGCATCTGTTCTTTTTCTTTAGTAGTCTTAAATTCCACTATGAAGTTGTGTGTGTGTGTGTGTGCGTGTGTGTGTTTTACAACTTTGAAGATATTTACATATCATTAGAAACATTTGAAAAATACATTTATTCTCTTTATTATTGTGTAATACACCACTCTTGTGTCAGTTTGTTGTACTGTGGTGGCTTTTGTGGGACTGTAATGCTGGAAGCTATGCCACCATTATTTCAAATACCAGCAGGGTCACCCATGGTGGACAAGTTTTAGCGGAGTCTCTAGAATAAGAGACTAGGAAGAAGGACCTAGCAGTCTAGTTCTGAAAAAATTGACCAGTGAAAACCTTATGAATAGCAGTGGAACATTGTCTAATATACTGCCGGAAGATGATCCCCTCAGGTTGGAAGGCACTTAAAATACAACTGCGGAAGAGCTGCCTCCTCAGAGTAGAGTTGACTGTAACAATGTGGATGGAGTGAATATTTTGAGAACTTCATTTGCTGATGTGGCGTGACTCAAAATGAGAAGAAACAGTTGCAAACATATAGTAATAATCAGAACATGGAATGTATGAATCTAGGAATATTGGAAGTTACCAAAAATAAAATGGAATGCACGAAAATCGATATCCTAGGCATTAATTCACTAAAATGGGCTGGTATTGGCCATCTTGAATCAGACAACCAGATGGTCTGTTATGTCAGGAATGACAAACTGAAGAGAAACAGTGTCACACTCATAGTCAAAAAGAACATTTCAAGATCTATCCTAAAGTACAACACTGTCAGTGATAGGATAATATCCATATGCCTACAAGGAAGACCAGTTAATACAACTATTACTCAAATTTACACACCAACCACTAATGCCAAAGATGAAGAAATTGAGGATTTTTACCAGTTTCTGCAGTCTGAAATTGATCAAACATGCAGTCAAGATACATTGATAATTACTGGTGTTTGGAATGTACAAGTTGGAAAGAAGGAACAGTAGTTGGAAAAATATGGCCTTGGTAATAGAAATGACAGTGGAGATCGCATGATAAAATTTTGCAAGACCAACAACTGATTCACTGCAAATACCTTTTTCAACAACGTAAATGACAACTATATATGTGGACCTCACCAGATGGAATACACAGGAATCAAATCAACTACATCTGTGGAAGGAGACAACGGAGAAGCTCAATATCAGTATCAGTCAAAACAAGGCCAGGGGCTGACTGTGGAACAGACCATCAGTTGCTTATTTGCAAGTTCAAGCTGAAGCTGAAGAAAGTTAAAACAAGTCCACGAGAGCCACAGTACGACCTTTAGTATATCCCACCTGCATTTAGAGACCATCTCAATAGATCTGACACATTGAACACTAGTGACTGAAGACCAGGCAAGTTGTGGGATGACATGAAGGACATCATACATGAAGAAACAAAAGGTCATTAGACAGGAAAGAAAGAAAAGACCAAAATGGATGTCGGGAGAGACTCTGAAACTTGCTAATGAACTTAGAGTAGCTAAAGGAAACAAACACGATAAAGTAAAAGAGCTGAACAGAAGATTTAAAAGGGCAACTCGAGAAGACAAAATAAAGTATTATGATGAAATGTGCAAAGATCTGGAATTAGAAAACCAAAAGGGAAGAACATGTTCAGCATTTCCCAAGCTGAAAGAACTGACGAAAAAATTTAAGCCTTGAGTTAACAGTATTGAAGGATTCTATGGGCAAAATACTGAACAACACAGGAAGCATCAAAAGAAGATGGAAGGAATACGCAGTCACTGTACCAAAAAGGATTGACGAGCAACCATTTGAGAAGGTTAGCATATGATCAAGAACTGATGGTATTGAAGGACGAAGTCCAAGCTGCACCGAAGGCATTGGTGAAAAATGAGGCTTCAGGAATTGACGGAATACCAATTGAGGTGTTTCAACAAGCGGATGCAGCGTTGGAGGTGCTCACCCGTCTATGCCAAGAAATTTGGAAGATAGGTCCTTGGCCAACCAACTGGAAGAGATCCGTATTTGTGCCCATTCCAAAGAAAGGTGATCGACAGAATACGGAAATTATCGAACAGTATCATTAGTATCACATGCAAGTAAAATTTTGTTGAAAAATCTTTCAAAAGTGGTGGCAGCAGTACATCGACAGGGGACTGCCAGAAATTCAAGCCAGATTCAGAAGAGGATGTGGAACCAGGGATATCATTGCTGATGTCAGATGAATCTTGGCTGAAAGCGAGAATGCCAGAAAGATGTTTACCTATGTTTCATTGACTGTGCAAAGGCGTTTAAGTGTGGGGATTGTAACAAATTATGGATAACATTCCAAAGAATGGGAATTCCAGAACACTTAATTGTGCTCATAAGGAACCTGTGCATAGACCAAGAGTCAGTCTTTGGAACAGAACAAGGACATACTGTATGGTTTAAAGCTGGGAAAGGTGTGTGACAGGGTTATATCCTTTCACCATACTTGTTCAATCTGTATTCTGAGCAGATAATCCAAGAAGCTGGACTGTATGAAGAAGAACGTGGCGTCAGGATTGGAGGAAGACTCATTAACCTGTGATACGCAGATGACACAACCTTGCTTGCAGAAAACAAAGAGGACTTGAAGCACCACTGATAAAGATTAAAGACTACAGCCTTTAGTATGGATTACATCTCAACATAAAGGAAACAAAAATCCTCACAACCAGGCCTATAAGCAACAGCATAATCAACGGAGAAAAGATTGAAGTTGTCAAGGATTTCATTTTACTTAGATCCACAACTAACGCCCACGGAAGCAGCAGTCAAGAAATCAAACGATGTATTGCATTGGGCAAATCTGCTGCAAAAGACCTCTTTAAAGTGTTAAAAAGCAAAGCTGTCACCTTGAGGACTAAGGTATGCCTGATCCAAGCCATGGTATTTTCAATCACCTTTTATGCATGTGAAAGCTGGACAATGAATAAGGAAGACCAAAGAGAACTGATGCCTTTGAATTACGGTGTTGGTGAAGAATATTGAATATACCGTGGTCTGCCAGAAGAAAGAACAAATCTGTCTCAGAAGAAGTACAGCCAGAATGCTCCTTAGAAGCAAGGATGGCGAGACTTCATCTCACGTACTTTGGACATGTTATCAGGAGGGACTAGTCTCTGGAGAAGGACATCATGCTTGGTAAATTAGAGGGTTAGTGAGAAAGAGGAAGACCCTCAGTGGGTTGGATTAACACAGTGGCTGCAACCAGGTGCTCAAGCATAGCAACTATTGTGAGGATGGCGCAGGACCGGGCAGTGTTTTGTTCTGTTGGACACAGGGTCGCTATGAGTCGGAAACAACCCGACAGCGCCTAACAACAACAGCAGCAGTGGATATAATAAGAGGTTTGGTGAAGAGTAGAGGCCCTGAGATAAACTGTGTGGTTTTCCACCCTGGCACCCCACATCGCTGGCTTTGGGCTGATAACTCTCCAGGCCTTTGTACCTACTTCGTAGACTTGTGAGGATTCAATGAGATCATGCATGTGAAGTGCTCAGAATGGAGCCTGGCTTAGCATTATCACTTAATAAATGTTAGACATTGTTATTATAACACAGAATGGTGGTATCTCATTGTGGTTTTAATTCACATTTCTCTGATGGCTCATGTCGAGCATCTTTTCATGTACTTATTTGCCGTCTGTATTGCTTCTTTTGTGAAGTGTCTATTCAGGTCTCTCGTTTATTTTTCAATTGGATTGTTAGTTTTATCATTATTATTACTGAGTAGTAAGAGTTCTTTTAAATTCTGAATATAAGACCTTTATCAGGTAATTGTTTCATAGTTAAGCAGAGGAGAATGTTGTTCATAATACCAATAATGGTATCTAATATCTCCCCTCCCACCTCCACCTCCCCATTTTAGGTTGTGACCTTTCATTCCCTGGCAATAAGTTGGTCTCTGGAGATCACTGTAAGATCATAGTGGATGAAAAGTCTGGTCAGGTGTCACTGCAGGATACCAGGTGAGCTCTCTGAACGTTTTCTGTTTCCTCTTGTCACTTAAGGAGCCCAACTTAAAGTGAGCATGTTATGTGCCGTGATCAAGGAGGAGAAAATGACACCGTATTTATAAAGGGAAAATAGTGGCTCATTTTCTACAACTTGGGAGTTAATTAGGTTCTCAGGGTACTAGCAAGTGTATTTTCTAATTTTGAGGATGTTACTCAGTGAGATACTGAGTAACCCTTTTGTATCTATGACTCCTCTTGAATATATTCAAAAGAAAACAAAAATATCTCAGAACTAAGACTTCAAAGTGATTGGCAAATCTGCAGTCTTACAAACTTGTCCAAGTTTTACTTCTTTTCCTCAAATAAAAAAAAAAACTTTGTTTTTTTGTTAATAAATTCTTATACAACTGAAGTAGTGCTTAGAATTGAAAAGCTTTTCCTAATCCCACTCACAGGTTAAAAATGTATATGTAAGTGGTAGAATTCTTGCCTTCCAGGCAGGAGACCCAGTTCAACGTGCGGCCAGTGCTTAGGCTGGGTTCTCTAGAGAAGCAAAACCAGTACAGCGTATAAGTATAAAGAGATTTATTTCAAGGAAATGGCTCACGGCTGTAGATGCTGGAATGTCCCAAATCTGCAGGTCAGGCTAGAGGCTTCTACTGATTCATGTAGCCACAGGGGCTGGTGAACCAAAGATCAGCAGGTCAGAGAGCAGGGCTCTTGCTCACAGGCTGCGAAGATAGACGAATCCCAGGATTAGCATGCAAGACCACAGGTAAGCTGCTAGCTTAAATCCCAAGAACCAGAGGTCAGACAAGCAGGAGCCAACTGCAGGATCCAGAGCAATCAAAAGCCCACGAGCCTTGTCAGAGTCTGCTTATATTTGATGCAGTCCATATCCCCAAGGAAACTCGTTTTCAACTGATAGGCTACTCACAGCAGATCTCATCACGGAAGTGGTCCCATAATATCAGATCTCATCGTGAAAGTGATCACATCATCATACAACCGCCACACTACATCATAACTGCCGAACCGCTGAGAATCACGGCCCAGCCAAGTTAACACACAACCTTAACAACCACACACCTCATGTGCAGCCACCACCCATCTGTCATTGGAGGCTTGTGTGTTGCTCTGATGTTAAACAGGTTTCAGTGGCGCTTTCAGACTAAGGTGGACTAGGAAGAATGGCCTGGCAATCTACTTCCAAAAATCAGCTAATGAGAACCCTGTGGATCACAAGGTCCGATCTACAACACATCATGGGGATGGCACGGCACCAGGCAGCATTTCATTCCGCTGTGCATGATTCAGGGAGCAACTTAACAGCAGCCAACAACCAACGGTTTTATGTAAATGAGATTATACTCTGCGTACTGCTGTGTCACCTGTTTTTTTCACTTACGATATTTCTGGACTACTTACCTTGCAAGGGTGTCTAGACCCATCTCATCTTTTTCAGTGTGTTTTTATTTCATATATTATGTATCATCTCCCTTACTGATGGACATTTAAGTTAGAGTTTTTCTTCTTATAAATGACACTGTAGTGACTCTCCTTGTCCAAAAATCTTTGCATTCATGTCTGTTTCCTTGGGATAAATTTCTAGGGAAGGAATGCTATGTTAGAATGCACATATTTTAAATTTGGTACCAGTGGCCAGGGAGCCTTCCAGCAGCATGTTGGGAGTGTGTGTTCCCACCAGAGGGCTGTGGGGTTTCTGTACCGATGAGGAGCTGTGACATTCTTGGTAACAGTTCTAGGGGTAGAGGACTAGGGAGTAGCGTGCATTATGGGGAAAAACTGATACTCCTTTTTTATTGTTGTAGACAGTAGATTGAGTGGTTTACTCTTTAGCACGGTGTTGAACGATAGAGTGCTGGTTCTGGAGCTGCCCTGCCTGGACTCAGGTTGGCTGTCCCCTCGTGGTATATGACTGCATGACTCTCCTGTGGTCGCTGTAAAAAATTACCACAAAACAGGTCTGTTTTCTTACAGTTCTGGGAGTCAGAAGTCCAACCTGGGTCTCACTGCCTAAAATGAAGGTGTGGATAGGCCATGTCCCTTCTGGCTGCTGTAGGGGAGAATTCATTCGTTACCTGTCCCACTTCTAGAGGCTGCCATGTTCCTTAGCTTGTGGGCTTCTTCCGTTTTCAAAGCCAGTAATGGCCAGTGGAGTCTCTCACAGCGCTTTCCCCCTGGTTCTGACTCTCCTGCCTCCCTCTTTCAAGGACCCATTTGATTATATTGGGCCCACCTGGATAATCCAGGCTACTCTCCCATGAGAGTATCTGGGTGGGCACTGTATGTAATCACAGGGACCTTATAAGAGGGAGAGGGGAGACAAGTCAGTCAGAGAAGGAGCTGTTGTGATGGAAGCAGAAGGCAGAGTGATGGCAATTGCTGGCTTTGAAGCTGGAGGAAGGGGCCGCAAGCTAAGGAATGCGGCGGCCTCTTAAAGCTGGAGAGCCAAGGAACAGATTTTCTCTGGAGCCTCCAGAAGGTGCACAGCCCTGCTAACACCTTGATCCTAGGACTTCTGACCTGCAGAACTGTAGGATAGTAAATTTGTGTTGTGTTAAGCCACCACATTTAAGGTAGTTTGTTACAGCAGCCGTGGGAGACGCGTGCCCTGCACTGTTGCGGTGCCCAAAGCTCAGTCAGGAGGAGTGTTGTTCCTGCCAGAAATTTATTGTCATTTATGCACACAGTTTGCTCTTGCCTAGAGCCTGCCTCCAACGTGAGGATTGGGCACTGTGGGTCATGACTGTGGAGGGAGGAGCACAGATCTTTGGACAAAGCTGAGCACAGACATAGAGCGAAGCTAGAAATCAAAAGCACAGAGCTGCTGGTGGAGTCTGAGAACCCAGGAGGAGGAAAACGAGGGCAGCAGGGCATTTGAAACAACAGAAATTTTAAAACTCTTCATGAGACTGTTTGATCGCCAGTTAGGTTGTCAGTAAGGGAAGTTTCTTCTCAAGAGAACTGCAAAGAAGTATTTGCATATGTACTTCTTGACATATTTACTTCACTCCTCTGAGCATTATTTACAAATGGTAATAATGAGCTGCTTTGCTAGTGGTGCTAGAAAACAATTTTTAGCTCGAAGTTACTTTATCAAAGTTACATTGTTGTCTTCTTCACACAGTACCAACGGGACAGTAATTAACAAGCTGAAGATTGTTAAGAAGCAGACCTGCCCTTTGCAGACAGGGGATGTCATCTACGTAGTGTACAGGAAGAATGAGCCGGAACACAGTAAGAGAGCAACTCTCATTGGGGTAGACCACGGGAGCGGTACAGGGAAGGTCCTGCTGATATTGGAGAGCCAGTTTCTCTATGTGGAGAGGGTCTGCCCAGATGGGCAGTGCAAGCCTTGGCCGTCATTAGGAATGCTCCACGTCATTAGCTGTGACTCAGACGGCAGCCAAGGAAAAGTGAATGGAGACGGGTTACGTTGTAGATTGGAAGACAGTAGAGTCGTGGAGAGTAAAACCTGGTAACGGGACTGGAGGTTGTGGATGGTTCTGTTTTTGGAGACTTGTAAAAAAACGGTGTGGGGGTGGTGTCCAACCTCTTCTAACTTCACAGAGGAGAAGGAGAATCAAGATCAACAGCCCAAGGCTGATTCCTATGAGGCAGAGTTCACACATGTGTCCTCTCTCTGCCATCTTTACCATTTCTGACACCAACCATCCCTCCCATGGCACTCTCTACTTCTCTGCTGCATTTGATAATTCACTGTAATGGCCACACAGAACTCACAGACAATACTCATGATTATGGGGTTTATTATGGAAGTAACACATTACAGTTTAGGGTCAGGAACACTCAAGGATACAGTTCTTCCATCAGAACAGCCTCTTCCCAGTGTGCTCACAGGCACACGTCTCTGGCCCTCAGCCTCTGCCCTGCCTGGGCAAGTGTCATAAAGATTTTTTAGCTCTGCCAGTAAGTGCCCAGAGGCACCCTACTCCGCCAGCAAGCCTCCTGCCCAAAGGCACTCAGCTTTCTTGCTCCGTGGGCCAGGAGTCCTCCATGCCATCTCCTGTCATCGTTTCTCTGATATTGCTTCTTGAGCTCTCGCTCTCTCTCTGTCTCCTGGTTGCAGGAGCTTCTCAGTGCAGGGATCCTGGGTCCAAAGGACGCGCTCTCTGCTCCTAGCTGCTCTTCCTTGGTGGTGGTGGGATCCTCCCTCTGCTCCAGAATTGTCTCTCTTTTAAGGCAAAACTAACCAATCCCTTGGTGGGCCACAATTACCTCATTTGCAGAGTCCTAGCCAATCACTTGGGTGGGAGTTACAAGACCATGGCTAGAAAGGCCACACAAAAATGGTCCATCACACAGCAAGACTTTACAGGCAAAGGCAGATATTGGACTGGGTCCCACAGGGTCTTCCCAGCTCCAGAAGTCTGTGCTTATGTTTCTGGAAGAAGAAGGGTGTAGGACAGGTAGTTATGGAGATCCTTACAAAGGTCGGGAAAAAGTATTTCCAGACCATCGGTGGGAAGAAAGAGGAAGAAGACATATTCCCTGGGTCACGTTCAACACAATTACACCAGCCCGTTGCCACACAAGAGGGTCTTGTATCTGCTCTTTCATTAGTGTGGAATTGTAAGCAAGGCATAGGTTCTTCACCTTGTCCTCTCTTTGCCTTCCCTTAGTCTACCTCCTGATTCCAGACATTTGTTTCTGAGGCTTATTTCTTTTCCAGTTGGTTAAGAGGTTTTCAGTCACTTCTTTTGAAATCTCTTTACCCGGCTGAAAATTCAAAATAGTCAACAAAGGCAGTGTGACTGAAGTGACTGGTTGGGGACGTCAGAAGATTTAGGGAACAAAAGAAGAAAACTGACTTGTCACTCATTCACGGGCCTGAGCACCTCTGATATGATTTGTTTCCTTTCAGATGTGGCATACCTCTATGAGTCTCTAAAGGAAAAGCAAGGTGTCACACAAGAGTCCTTTGGTAAGTATGGCTGTGGCAAAGAAGTGGGTGCTCCTAGGAGAAGAGCCTGTCACTCACCCTAGTTTCTTTGCTGAAGTAGCAGTATCCCACAAGCCCAGAGTGCATGCTCCTTCTTTCTTTGTGGTTACAGAAGCAAATAAAGAAAATGTGTTCCATGTGACCAAAGATACCTCAGGGGCAGGGAGCGGTGGTGACGCCCAGGCCCTGCCCCCACCGCCTGCCACCCCGACGTGCTTTGAGGAGCCACAGCCATCCACGTCAACATCGGACCTCTTCCACACGGCCTCTACCTCGTCCGTGGAGCCTGCTTCTGTGGGGCAGGAGCAGATCTCCATGTCTGGTGAGACTGCGTCCCCTGCCCACATCCGACGGCTCACGGCAGGTCTGATGGGCCACCATTCTTCGTGGGTTAGTCCTGACCTACACTGTTGTAGAGACAGATGAGCCACTAGAGGATACAGAGGTGTATGTAGCATAAGATCCTCCGTAGTAAGATTTTCATAGTGCATAATATGGCCTTGTCATTACATTCCTCAGAGAAATGCTTAAGGTCAGGGACTGCAGTATGTAGTATTTTTTTACAGCTTTGTTGAGATATAATTTACATACCCTGAAAATCACCCACTTCAGTTAACTCATTGGCATTTGGGACATTCACAAGGGTGTGCAACCATAACCACTGTCCAATTCCAGGATATTTCATTGCTCCAAAAGGAAGCCCCGTTTCCATTAGCACTCACACCTCATTCCCCCTACCCCCAGTCCCAGACAACCACGAATCTACTTTCTGTCTGAATTTGCCTGCTCAGGACATTTCATATAGTTGGAATCATGCAACAGGTGGTCTTTTGTGATGGCTTCTTTCACTCAGCATCACGTTTTCACGGTCGCTCCAGAGCAGCACACGGTTTCAAGCCAGCTTCCCGTAGACAGTCCTACATCAGGGACATTTTCCTTCCTCCACGGTCAGCTTCCCGTAGACTGTCCTACAGCAGGGACGTTCTCCTTCCTCCACGGTCAGCTTCCCGTAG
>NW_004444067.1:7762128-7776207 GCF_000243295.1 Trichechus manatus latirostris | reverse complement strand
GTCCTACAGCAGGGACGTTCTCCTTCCTCCACGGTCAGCTTCCCGTAGACTGTCCTACAGCAGGGACGTTCTCCTTCCTCCATGGTCAGCTTCCCGTAGACTGTCCTTACTGCAGGAATGTTTCCTTTCTTCCACGGTCAGCTTCCTGTAGACTGTCCTATAGCAGGGACATTCTCCTTCTTCCATGGTCAGCTTCATGTAGACTGTCCCTATAGCAGGAACATTTTCTTTCCTCCATGGTCAATTTTACATAGACTCCTTACAGCACAGACATTTCTTTAGAAGTAGCGTTTGAAGTATAAAACACAGTGTTTCTGAGATTTTGATTTAAGAAGAATTGACATTTTTACAAAACCCCGGACAATGGTATTTCTCCCTGCTTATTAAGCTGTTTCATGTTCTTCAGTGACATTTTATCACGTACTCCACCTGGTTTGGGGTAATTTTATTCCTAGAATTCTGGGTTCTCCTGTTCTTAGATTGTATAGTAGTCTGAAGTTGTTTTTTTTTTTAATCTAAGAGTCTCTTAAATCTCAGTTAGGATGTGTGTGGATACAAATAACAGAGATCTGATACCATGATGAGGAGTCTGCGAGATAGCCAGGACAGCTGTCTGTGATGGTCGCCAGTACTCTGTCCATCCCTCACTGCTTCGGCAGATTGCCTTTCTGTCCTCGTGCGTTTCATCTTGTGGTTACAAGGTGGCTGCCACTGTTCAGAGCACCACAGCAACATTCAAGACAGGAAGCAGTGGGAGACTCGGTGAAGCAGGACATTTTGAAATGGCTCTGTTGGGTCATCTTTCCCAGGAGACGTCTCCTTCCATCTCATTGGCCAACCTGGCTGCTCTACTGTGGCATATTCTTTATTTTTATGCCTCTTCAGCTGTTATTTTGGTGGGATTTTGTGCAGGAACAGCAGCAGTGCAGGGACTCAGTGTGTGTTCTAGGGACTGGAAGTCCTCCCACGTTACTTGAACCCGTTTCCATTTTTGTTGCTTCTTCTTTAACTTCCTAGCACTGTGGCTTCTTTTGGAACACAGGCAGTCTCATTGTCCTACTTTTGATTCTCCTTCAGGCTTTGTAGCATCTGCCACCTTCCTTGTCCGAGTGCCCCTTTGCCCAGCTGGAGTCCTCAGCAGCAGAATGCTCCAACCACTGTACTGCACTCTCTTCCCAGACCCGTGCCAGCTCGACCCACTGCAGAACAACATTCTGATGTGTGGTGACTTTTCCACAATGCACATTAAAGGCCTTTGTTCTCAGGGCTGCTTAGTTGCAAACAAGGCTGTGGACAACGAACACTGCACAGGCCCTCACCCACTACTTCTGGAGATGAGAGGAGCAGCTTAGACAAAACCAGTGACACGAGGTCTTCTGAGAAACTTTTAAGCCAAAACTCATTTGAATTACCTCTCTTTTAACCTCATTATCTCAGATCCATGACTGAAAGAAAATGTAAACTATCAAGGTGGAACGGGCCAAATACACCCTTAAGATATGCTATCTTGGGTTACTTTCATGTGTGTAAACTGATTTGGCCTCAGATTATTGTGCTTTACTGTGACTAAATGGACAGAACCTCTCATTTCCTCTCCACAGGGCCTGGAGGTGCAGTCCCCCCATCACAGGGTTGTGGTCCCACTGTGGCAGATGAGGAAGCCTCCAGCTCCGTGTCTGTGCTCCCCGACACAGAGGGCAGGCCGTTGTGTTTGTCAGAGCCCCAGGGTTGGGAGGACTGGGAGCCCACAAAAAAGAAGATGAGAGGCGGTAAGAATTGGCAATGCTGCGGGCCCTTAAACCCCATGAGCGCCAGGAGCGTTGGCTCTGCAGACTGGTCATGCCCACGCTGCCCTGGGGTGGCTCACTTTCTGCACGAGCAGGTGGATGCTGCCTTAGGCTGACACTTGAAATCGCTCAGCGTTTCTGAGTGAAAATTTGGGCCCTTTCTCCTATTTGCACTACCAGGCAGAGCTGTGTGTCCTTACCTTTCCTCGTAGTACGTGCTGTTGGTCTGGACACTGTGCTGTTCTGCTAAAACGCCCTCTGCCAGATGTGACAACTGATTTTTATAAACTATACTTAAGTGGTAACTTGAGTCTTTGTATTAGAGAGATTTAAAGAAAAATCTACGCTTTGAAAACTTAAGTTGAAAATATTGTAAGAAGTACTTGGAATGCACTTGTAGAACAATAGCTGTGCATTAGGCTGGAGACCAGCCAGCCAGGCTGAAGCAGCGTGGTGGGAAGCTCCTGAGGGTGGCCGCCGGGAAAGGGATGGTGGGCTGTCAGATATGTTTGAGTGGAAAACTGAATCGATGGTCTTGGGGAGGATGTGGAAAGAATTAGTGATAAGCACGTTAAAAAAAAAAAGCAAGTATAAAAATGAGGCAATTTTTAATTCCAGCAAAAACGAACAATTGTATAAGAAGAAAACTTAATTATAGTATACTACTTGGCTCAGCGGCGAACAACGCTTATATCAGCTCAGTGACATAAATACCACATAAACCTGTTGCTGTCGAGTTGACTCCAACTCCTAGTGGCCCTACAGAATATACTGAGCAGCAGTAAGGTTAGAACAATACTGGAAAGAGGAGCTGTAGGGGCAAAATCTCCCTCTATGTGAGTAGAGATCATTAGATGGTGTCTAAAATCGATAAATTGTAACTCAGAAACACAGAGGTAAATGCCAGAAGAAAGAATAGAAAGACACGAAAGTAATTTTCTCCAAGGAGGGACGCAGATATGCGGAAAGGCTGGCTGGGGACTGCTGCTCCTGTTTTCTGTTAAATGTTTGACTTTTAAAGTGTGTGCGCAAGTTTTTTTTTTTAATTAAAAATGAAGAATAATTTGTTGGTAGTAATACATGATATTATAGAAAAAAAGAAAGTAACAAGAAAGCAGCACTTTTTAACGACTCACGCTGACCATCTCCGAGTGTGTCTTCCAACTTTTCCTGTGTACCTGAGTCCTCTGTTTTGTTTGCTTAAACAAATGTGATATTATGCACACACATTGCTTGACAGTTGGTCTGTATCACCTAATCATCATGTTATATTCTGAACATCTTTTTTATGACATTAACTATTGCTCTAAAACAAAACTGAAACAATTTGGAATACGACACTTGTATTTTGAGCCTTCTTAATCTATGTGTTGTGGTAAGGCTTTTTTTTCTTGCTTCCGCCTGAGATTTTTCTGGGTCAGCAGGCTGAGATGTTCATAAAACAAGAAGACGAAGCGCTTATTTCCTCCCCAGTTGTGACTAATCCCGCCCTGTCCTCTCACAGACGGGGAGCCCCGTCTGAGCCCTCGACTGCTCGTCGCAGACCTGTGTCAGGATGCCCCGGCTGGCCGCGAGGACAGCCGAGCTGCAGCTGTGAAACCAGACAGGATGGAGGAGACACTCACCTGCATCATCTGTCAGGACCTGCTACATGACTGCGTGAGGTATGATGAGAGGGGATGCCAGGGTCCTCACGTGGCTGACATGCATCTGCCTGGCTGAGAATGGCACAGGGCACCCCCCATGTGGGGCAGATGGCTGCAGGTGTGGGCAAGGGGAAGACGAGGACGACACGAGCCTTCAGGTGTGTTTGGGATCGAACCTGCTGACATTACCATTTATAGCATCTTAAATATTCCCTAGTTAAAGAAACTCTTAGCATAGATTGAGGATCCCAGGAGTAATAGCTTAGGAAAAGCTTCGCCTTCCCCCTTGTGTGGGAATGTAGGAGTGATGGCCTGTCAGAATTTCAGTTTAAACAAAGGCCTTTTCTGCAGTTTCTTAGTTTCTCTGTCTGTTCCTGAAGCTGCCATCTCCTCTTCCACCTCTCCTGGACTCACATGGACCCTACCTAGTTCCTTTTAATTGACCAGGAAGGAGCTGACATACTTTAGGTTGAATATGCATTTTCTTGTGGGGACACTTTCTCAAAGCAGCTGGGTACAGCAGCATTTTTGGCCCCACGGCTGGTGCCACATGTAGGAGGGGCCGCACCCTCGGAGGCAAGGTGGAGATGCCACTGGGGTGTGCGGCCACACGGCCAACGTGATTGCAGGCCATGCAGAGCCAGAGCTCCAGGGTTTTGTTTGTCTGTTTTGTAACCAGCCTCATCCTGAGCAAGGCCAGCTCCTCCTCCAGGGAAAAGGCAGCACAAGCCCCGGGGTCCCCATACTGTCTCTGGTGCTTAGAAGGCACCCTATTCTACCCATGATGTCCTTTCATCTGTGGAATTTAGTGTAACAGTCCCAGCATAGACCTGTGAGTCCCAGTGCCCTCCCCACTGCTCAGAGGACTGCGGACCCCCCACCACTGCCTAGAGGACCGCAGACCCCCCCCCACTGCCCAGAGGACTGCAGAACACCCCCCCCCACTGCCTAGAGGACTACAGACCCCCCGCATTGCCCATAGGACTGCAGACACCCCCACCCCACTGCTCAGAGGACTGCAGACCTCCCCTCCACTGCCCAGAGGACCGCAGACCCCCCCCCCACTACCTAGAGGACTGCAGACCCCCCACTGCTCAGAGGGCTGCAGACCCCCCGACTGCTCAGAGGACCGCAGACCACCCCTCTTGTGCTTTCAGCCTGCAGCCCTGCATGCACACCTTCTGCGCTGCCTGCTACTCGGGCTGGATGGAGCGCTCGTCCCTGTGCCCCACCTGCCGCTGCCTGGTGGAGCGGATCTGCAAGAACCACATCCTCAACAACCTGGTGGAGGCCTACCTCACCCAGCACCCAGGCAAGCCGGTCCGCCGGGTCCATGGGGCTGCCCTCTGTGTGGCCGTGCATTCTCTGCCTGAGGCTGCTCCTCTGAATTCCAGACAAGGGCCGCACCGAGGAAGACCTGCGGAGCATGGATGCCAGGAACAAGATAACTCAGGACATGCTGCAGCCCAAGGTCAGGAGGTCGTTCTCGGATGAGGAGGG
The DNA here is from genome assembly GCF_000243295.1 of Trichechus manatus latirostris. Classification (NCBI taxonomy): domain Eukaryota; kingdom Metazoa; phylum Chordata; class Mammalia; order Sirenia; family Trichechidae; genus Trichechus; species Trichechus manatus. The sequence continues at coordinate 7,771,274 of NW_004444067.1, read as the reverse complement.
CAGCTCGGAGGACCTGCTGGAGCTGTCAGACGTTGACAGTGAATCCTCGGACATCAGGTGATACCTTTACAGCACGAGGGGGTACGGGGAGGAGGTGTACTCGGTAGCCTGGTGAGCGTTGGTGCCGGGAGTGGGCAGAGGTGGGCTTCAGCCGGTGCCTTAGTCGTCCTGTCTAGCAAGTGACGGGTACTGCCGTTTCCTGCCTGTGGCAGTGTGGTGCGGCCCGGGAACTGGGGCTCAGAACAGCGTCAGCGCACTGCACGCCTTCAGGCAGGCATTGTAGGTACTGGCACCCCCTCTCGTCTTCATTGCCATCGCCACCCGATGTCTTGTTATTCCCTTAGACTGCTCATTGTGGTCAAAGGTGGTGATTTCATACGTGATCTCTTCCCACCTACACAGATCCATCTAGTGACCGTAAAGTCCTTTATAAAGTGACTGTCCTTTGGTAGGGTATTATTGCAGAACAGGCAGAGTTACTGGCTAAGAAGATAAAATCCTAGTGGACCGTAGTTTGGAGACCCTCGGTGGTGCAAATGGTGAATGTGCTCGGCTGCTAACCAAAAGGTTGGAGGTTTAGGTCCACCCAGAGGCACCTTGGAAGAAAAGGTCTGGCAATCTGTATCTGGAAAACCATCCATTGAAAGCCCTATGGAGGACAGTTCTACTCTAACACACATGGGGTTGCCATGAGTCGGAGTCAACTCAACGGCAACTGGTTAGTTGTTTGGTGGGTTGGTAGAGCTTATTTTATTTGCTCGACTTGTCGAGGTTTCCTAACCAAGAAGTCCGGGGTCTGAATTTTGGGTCAAGGCCACGATATTTAGAAAGATCCAAAACTTTTATTATTTCTGTTTCTTTTTACAAAATTTACTAAGTAATGGTAAGCAAACAGAAGAAGCCAAGAAGGACTTCGGTTCTGCCAGCTGCCCAGAGATGGCCAGTGCTGACATGTTGGTTACCCATCTGGCTGGCTGTGTGCACACACACGTACGGTGGAAACAATCTGTCTACATCATCTTTTCCGGTGATCCTATAGGAGTTCGTAATTTGAGTAGGCGTGGCTACTGTAACTAATACTCTGCTGTTGGATATTTGTAGTTTTTTTAGTTCAGCAGCAATGCCTGTCTTTGCATTCGTAACTGTGCGCATGTCCAGTTTTTCATGAAGGTAAATGTGTGGGCATGACATGGTAGGTCATGGAGGTGACAGGGGACACGGGGTCAGACTTTGTTTGTGGCCACACTGCCCCTCAGGCAGGCAGCACTGATCCATCCTGTGAGCAATGAATAATCCTACCAACATGGAATCCGGGCACTCTTCAGTCTTTGCCAGCCTAGTAGGAGAAAAAGATGTCTCGTTTTAATTCACAGTTCTGTTGTTGTTACTGAGCCAGCCATCCGTTTTTAGTTTGTATTTAGTCACATCTTGTCCGTTTCCCCTCATTGTTGCTGCCGTTGGTGTTGGGCTCAGAAAGGCCTTCTCTAGCAGACACAAGAGAAAGAGTCTCCTATATTTTCTTGTGATACTTCCGTGGGTTATTTCTTTTATGTTTTACTTTGTTCCTTGGGAGTACAATTGAAGTGCAGTAAAGACAAGCGATTTAGGGTGGTAATGGGCAGTGATGCCAAGCGGTGTTGGTCTTCTGCCGGGCCATTGGCGTTACCCACAAGGTAACAGAGTATCTGATGCCTCACCTTAGTGCAGGCATTATGCTCCGGTGTCCTGGACGGACTGGGGCTGCTTGTGTGAACCTGCAGGGCTCCATCTGAGCCTCAAAACTGCGAGAGCACTTTCCTGCCTGGGAATGGGCAGACACACCTGGGGCTGGGGCTGGCCGTGCTGAGTTCTGTGTGTCATGCTTGTTAACGGAGCCTTGAAGCAAAGTCTCAGGTCTCAGGTGTGGCTGTGAGGGCTGAGGCCCTGGAAATGATCCAGGAGCGGGGACCTGAGCAGGGGCAGGGGGCTGTTGGTGTGTGAGTGGGCACAGCTCTCCCCGCCAACTCCTCCGTGGTCTGGGGAAGCTCTTCAGATGGCAGGAAGAGGGAGGCCATTCCACCACCCGAGACATGCTGGGCGGCAGGCCAGCAGTAGGGCCCGCGAGGTGCCAAGAACTAAGCAAGAATACACCTGAAGAGGGAAGGGGGCAAGGTCCGGCGAACACCAGGTGCAGAGAAGCCAGAGATGGGCTTAGCTTAATGGATTGCTAGAAAGGCCCCAGGTCTGGTCTTCTTCTCCGAGAGACCCAGAGAGTCTTGTCTGTGTCCAGGGATCTGGCCCCCAGCCGACACATGCCGGTGAGCACAGGCCCCACCCCGCTGCCTATGTAGACGTCACGTTTGCTGCTGTGCTTGTCTTGCAGTCAGCCGTACATCGTGTGCAGACAGTGCCCAGAATCCAGGAGGCAGGCACAGCCACTCCCCTGCCCGGGGCCCGAGAGTGAGCAGGGGGCCCCACAGGCCCTGGGGGATGCCCCGTCCACGTCTGCTAGTCTCCCAACAGGTGAGCCAGCAGGTGCGATGCTCATGCCGGCACCCCCCACCGAGAGTGGGGCCTCAGGTGGCACCCGTGAACCACCCTCCTCTTGCGCTGGCAGTTACTTCTCCACGGACCTTTCTCCATCAGTGTCTGCTTTTCTGTGTCCTCTCATGTAAAAGAGGCTCAGCATAACCTAACTTGGTCACTGTGACGTGAGCTGGCTGGGGTGACCGCTGGTGGTGGCTGGGCTCCTGCAGTCTTATACTCCCTGCCATCCTCCCTGTGCCCTGGGAAGGCCACCACGTTGCACAGCCCTTACTTTTCACAGTCCGCTTGGGGCTAAGAAACCAAACAACTGTGTCAACTTGTGAACTTGGTCGGATGCACGCAGAGTCCCTGATGCTGCACAGACCACAGTTTTCCAGCAGTGCCTGGCCTTTCGTTTATCTGAAGAGTACAGTTTTCTCTCTCTTGAGCAGAAGTAAATATGTAACCTGCTTTATTGTTTTATAATACGGTTTATGGACCAAGCCCTTCCCTTTATAGGAAATAGTAGAAAACCTTCGTCTGACCTTTGAAATCTTGCTAAAACTACTGAACCAAAACACAGTTTTTGGTTATTTTTCAGTCTGTTGACACTTAGTTTAAGCGATGGACCACCATGTGGCTGCTTAGGACAAGGGATCTATGTTTGTGTTTTTTTCATACCTTCCCCTGAGATTTTTCTCTCGTAACATGTGTTTTTTGTCCACGGTCTTTCTGGATGCTGGTGCCGCAGCAGCCCAGGACTACGTGTGCCCAGCCCAGGGGAGTCACGCCGTCTGCACCTGCTGCTTCCAGCCCATGCCGGACCGGAGAGCAGAGCGCGAGCAGGACCCCCGCGTCGCCCCACAGCAGTGTGAGTGCCCCATCTGCAGCCTCAGACACACTGGGCCCTCTACTCACCCCACATCTCAGGGCCTGTGGGCGTTAATGTGCGTGTCCCCACACAGCGGCAGGGCAGAAGCCATCCTCCTCCCCAGCTGAGAGTTTCCACAGGGGCGGTTTTCTCCTTCTGCAGGCTCTATCTGAGCTCGTTCCTGGCGCCAGTGCCACAGGCCTGAGTTGCTTCAGCTTTGGAATGCGTCTATTTATTTGTTGCCCTTTAGGTGAAGTGTACAGAGCGGATTAGTTTCTCATTAAACAATTAATATCCACATTGTTTTGTGACATTGGTTGCCAACCCCTTGACATGTCAACACTCTCCCCCTTCACGGTCTCAAATTCCCCATTTCCATTTGCCCAGCTTTCCTGTCCCCTCCTGCCTTCTTGTCCTTGCCCCTGGGCTGATGTGCCCATTAGTCTTGTATTCATGGTTGAGCTACATGTATTATTGTTTGTTTTATGGGCCTGTTTAATCTTTGGCTGAAGGGTGAACCTCAGGAGTTACTTCAGTACTGAGTTAAAAGGGTGCCTGGGGACCGTACTCGCAGGATTATAATGTGTCACTTTAGATATAAGAGCTGAAACGTGGATCCTTGTCCTCATTTGTAGTTCTTTGATCACTATCAAATTGATCTTTTCATTCATTTAATGGACATTTGAGTTTATTCCTTGTTGAAATGTCTGCTCAAATCCCTTGCTCTTTTTTAACATGGAAGGTTTTTCTTACTGGTTTGTAAGCGTTTTTTTTTCCCCTAAATTTTATTTATTTTGTGGTTGAGAATATACACAGCAAAACAGCCACCAATTCAGCAGCTTCTCCATGTATAATTTAGTGACATTGATTACATTCTTCAAGTTGTGTAGCCATTCTCACCCTCCTTTTCTGAGTTGTTCCTCCCTCATTAACATAAACTCACTGCCCCCTAAGGTTCCTATCTAATCTTTTGAGTTGCTGTTGTCAATTTGATCCCATACAGATAGTTCTTAAAAGAGCATAATGCTCAAGGCAGACCTTTTTTTACTAGTTTAGCTAAACTATTGTTTGATTTTAAGAAGACTTTAGGGGATATTTTTGGTTTAAGGTTTAAAAATTATCTCTGGGCGATAGTTTCAGGGGTTCAATCAGCCTCCATGGCCCTAGAAAGTCTGGAGTCCATGGAAATTTGAAATTCTGTTCTGCGTTTTCCCCGTTTTGATCAGATTCTTCTAAGGAACCTTTGATTGAAATTTTCCGCAATGGCTGTACCATTTTGCATTCCCACTGACAATGGATAAGGGTTCCAATTTTCCCACATCCTTGCCAACACTCCTGATGGGAGTGAAATGGTATCTCATGTTTTGATTTGCATCTCTGATGGCTAATAATGCTGAGCATCTTTTCATGTGTCTGGTGAAGGGTGACTATTTGAGTGTCCTCGTTGGTGAAATGTCTGTTCATATCCTTTGCCTATTTTATGACTGGGTTATTTGTCTTTTTGTTGTTGTCAAAGTTTTGTATATATTTTCGTTATTAGATTCTTGTCGGATATATGGTTTCCGAAGATATTGTCCCACTGGGTAGCTTGTCTTTTCACTTTTTTGGTTAAGTCTTTTGGTGAATAAAAGTTTTTAATTTTTATGAGGTCCTGTTTATCTTGTCTTTTGCTGTTTGCGCTTTTGTGATTATATCAGATAATCTATTGTTGAAAGCTAGGCCTGACAGCGTTGCCCCTGCTTGTTCTTCTAAAAGTTTTATGGTTTTAGTTTGCACATTTAGGTCCTTAATCCACTTTGAATTTGCTTTTGTGTATTGTGTGAGGCATGGATACTGCTTCATTTTTCTGGTGTGGAAATCCAGTTTTCCCAGCACCATTTAAAAGACTCTTCTTTCCCCATCAAATGGACTTAGCACCCTTGTCAAAAATCAGCCATCAATGTGTGGGTTTATTTCTGGACTCTCAGTTCTATTCCGTTAGTTTTCGTGTCCATTGTTATACCAGCACCAGGCTGATTGGGTTACTGTAGCTGTGCAGTAGGTTTGAAAATTAAGAAAAGTGAGTCCTCCTACTTTGTCCTTCTCTTTCAAGATTGTTTTTCTATTTCTGTAAAGACGGCTGTTGGAATTTTGATTGGGATTGCATTGAATCTATAGATTGCTTTGGGTAGTATTGACATCTTAACAATGTTAAGTCTTCCAGTCCATGAACGTGGAACATCTTTCCATTTATTTAAGTCTTCTTTACTCTTTCAGCAGTGTTTTATTCCTTTCGTTGTATAAGTCATTCACGTCCCTGGTTAGATTTATTCCTGGGTATTTGATTCTCTTAGATGCTATTGTGAATGGAATTGTTTCCCTAATTTCTGTTTCAGATTTCTCATTGCTGGTATATAGAAAACTCAACTGATTTTCATTTGTTGACCTTGTACCCTGCAGCTTTGCTAAATTCCTCTACGAGCTCTAGAATTTTCCTTGTGTATTCTTTGGGATTTTTTATATATAGGATCATATCATCCATGAATAAAGATAATTTTACTTCTTTTCCAATCTGGATGCCTTTTCTTTCTCTTATTGCTCTGGCCAGGACTTCTGATAGGATACTGAATAGAAGTGGTGAGAGTAGGCACCCTTGTCTTGTTCCTGATTTCGAGGGGAAAGCTGTCAGTCTTTCTCCATGTAAGAGTTTTTTATGCATTGCGGCATCTCTATTACGTGAAGAGAAGCATAAAATTGGCTGATATGCTTATTTTGCATTCATTTAGTTGACTCCTACCGTGTAGAAAGCACTTCTTTAGATGCTGAGGACACAAAAATAATTAAGACTCAGTTTCTTTCCTTGAAGGGGTCAGTGGGTGAAACATGTCGAGCCACGTGATTGCAACACAGTTGTGTATTAGAGTTATGCAGAAGGTGGTGTGGAAGTTCAGAGGAGACAAGACAGGTTACTGCTGGAAAGGCAGCTCTCTGTCCACTGAAACTCCTAGCACCCCTGAGGTGACAGCACAGGGTGGATGTGGGAGCCAGCGTGGCCAGCTGGGCTCTGGCCCAGGACTCAGAAGTGCTCATATGATCTTTGCAGGGCCCTTGCCTCTCTCGGCTTTCATTTCCTTGTCTGGAAAGTGGGGTCACTACTCCCCATAACTAGTGGTTACTTTGCAGTACATGTTGGTAGGGGTCAAATGAGAGAAGCTTCAGAGCAGCCCACCCAGTGCCTGGCCCTCAGTAGCTGGCCAGTGGACAGTAGCTCAGCTCAGAACTTTAAAATCTGGCCCAACACCAGCATTGCCCCTAATTCTGTGGAAGTCGTTCTTACACAGAGACGTTTCTCAAACGATTACAGATTTTTAGAAGACTTTAGTGTTGAACTGTGTGAGAATTTTAACTAGGGTTTAAGTAGTTTCACATTCTGTGGGATTACCTTCTGTAGAATACAAAACATTCAGAAGTAACATCCGCAGAGGTGAGGTAATAGCATAAAAGCATATTCATGGCAAGTGGGGGAAAGCAGGACACAGGATGTGGGTGTGCGGCGTGATCACAGCTGTTTGCATAGCGGGATCCAGAAGGAAACTGCTCAGCAGCCTTGCTTGGGATGGACAGGAGAGCTGGGGTCCTCTTCTTGGGTTTTAGCACACTTCTTGGATGAGCATGGGTGCGATGTAGGAGGTACTGGGGTCTGGCCAGCTTCAAATGCCCCAAGTCCTCATCATGTAGAGCAGGCATGCTTTGTGCATTGGCTGGGAGGTTGGCTTTGTTGCACGTTCTGCAGAAACCCACCTGACCGCTGTCCTCTGTCCCCAGGTGCGGCGTGCCTGCAGCCCTTCTGCCACCTGTACTGGGGCTGCACCCGGCCCGGCTGCTTCGGCTGCCTGGCCCCGCTCTGTGGTAAGGCTGCCTTCTGCCCAAGTTTGTCTTCTTTGTGTTCTTTCTCCTGTGAGATTGGTGGTGCCCTGGCCAACACCGTGAGGAAGCGGGACAGCCCTTGTTAGTCACTACGTAATTAACTGCCTTTTCCTGCTGAATCGCACTGGTTTGCCATTTTAGAAGTGTCAGACTTGTGTTAGCTCAGAACTAGGCAGTAACGTGACAGTCGGGAACGCTGAATTCACGGCGGGAGGGTTTAGTTTTGCGCACAGCACGCCAGCACCGCAGCATTGCCTGCCGCGGCTTCCCGTGGCACAGGCCCAGGCTGGGCACTTCGGGTCACGTGTTCTGTTCAAGGTTGTATCTCACCACAGAGCTTTACTCCTTCTGGAATCTATAGTGGGAAGGAATGTGGTTATCGTAACTGCCAGGCAAGCAACACTTCCATAAAATGTCCTTACTAGGTGGTAACATGGCCGCCTGTATGTCCACAGAGCTCAGCCTTGGGGACCAGTGTCTGGACGGTGTACTGAACAACAACAGCTTCGAGTCGGACATCCTGAAGGTGCGGCGGGTCAGACCCCACGTGGGCACCAGGGGGACGCGCGGGGGCCTCTCAGTCGCTCGCACGACTCACTACTCGAGGGCTGTCGGCATTGTCTGACTGGTGCCTCCACTTAGTTCTCTGACCCGTCGGCATGTCTCTGGTCTCCCGTTCTCCAACATGGTATTTCCTTTGTGCTCATCAGGCACGAATCTGCAGGAGCTGGTTCCTGCGGCGCCGGCTCCTGCCTTGCTTCTCACAGAGGGGGTCGGAGGGGCAGCAACCAGGCCTCCCTTCAGCTGCCTTCCTTTTCGGCCATTCCTTCCTGTGTTTCCAGAAGTCAGTGCAGCTCCGAGACTCCTTAGTGTGTTTCGTGCACCTCCTCTCTCCAGGGCTGAAGGGCCAGGCTTCCATTGGGAGGCCCGGCGGTGGCGTCTCAGACAAGAGCCCGGGCAGTCTCTTTTGTAGCCGAGGTTTCGGAAGCTAACTTCCTTTCTTATCTTCAAATGCTACGTGAAACAAAGTGCATATTTATCCTCAGACTTTGCCAGAGGCTTCAAAAATTGCTCTCAGAGGGCTTATCTGGTAGATAGTTTGTGGTTTAAATCCTGTTGTTCCTGACCATCTGATGTAAGCACTTGAGAGTTGTAAGTGCTTGAGGTTCTTCGTTTTTCAGTCCATAAACTTACTGGGGATCAAGATAAGCCGTAGTTTTCCTGTTTGTAAGCCAAGATGGCATCTGGCAGCGGGAGGCCCCTTGCGAAGAGCCTGGCCACCCGCTCGGGGGACAGCAGCATTGGCGTCAGGGTGGCTGTGCCTTTGCACCACCTCCTCCTCCGGGTCCCTGTGACCGTGTTTGCCTCCTCTTGGTGCCTCTCTGAACGCACACGTCTGCTTTGTGTCCTTTTCTCCCCATCGCAGAATTACCTGGCGGCCAGGGGCTTGACGTGGAAGAACCTGTTGACAGACAGCCTGGCGGCTCTGCAGAGGGGGGCCTTCCTGCTCTCCGGTAAGCGGTGTCCCACCTGCGCCCCCCTGGTGGGGGTTCCCAGTGATGCTTTTCCCCCGAGTAAAGCAGTGAGCACTTGTCGGCACCCCTGCAGCAGTGCCTGTGTGTTCCCTGCCTTCTGTGACTTTGACTCCAGACACACAGAAAGTTCTCAGAACACGTGGGTTTTTTTTTAAAAAAACTGAGCTTAAGGGCACTGACTGCACCCCATTCCAGATCTGAGTTCTGGGGCTAGCTGTTCCCAAGTCACACCACACACCGACTGCCCCACACACGATCACCCCACACGCCGACCGCCCCACACACTGATCACCCCACACGCCGACCGCCCCACACACGATCACCCCACA
>NW_004444067.1:7737054-7761852 GCF_000243295.1 Trichechus manatus latirostris | reverse complement strand
CCCCACACGCCGACCGCCCCACACACGATCACCCCACACGCCGACCGCCCCACCCACTGATCACCCGGTGCAGGGTTGGCGCCTCTTGTGGGAGGTGCGGACAGCATGTGGTCAGGTACGATTTTGTCACTGAGAGGCAGCAGGATAAGGTGTAGATTGTTCTGGGAGAAAGACCCCAGGGGCCCCCTGGGGGTCCGTGGGCTCAGCCTCCATCCTGGGCAGCGTGTGGAGCTCTGCGCAGAAGTGTCAGCCTCTTCCGGGCAGGACAGCTGCTGCTTGGTTGGATTGCCCTGATCCCTAAGCTGGGTTTTAATGCTTCTTCTTTGTAGTGTCTGTGTCGTTTGTGTGAGAATTATATGGCTTACACACACACACAAAAAGGCAAGCAGTAAGGAAAGAGCAGAGGATAGAGTAAAATTCATCAGCAATCCCGCACCTAGAAGAAAAAGCAGCGATGACATTTAGGTGGCCGCCCACCCAGTCCCTCTGAGCACGTATGCCCACACATGCATATAAGTTTCCTAAATGGAATCCTACTCTGTAGCAGTGTTGTAAGCTCGGTTTTCACTCAACAGTATGTCATGGCCCCTTTCCATGTCAGCGAAGATCTATGCCGCGTCTTTTTAAAGTCATATTGTATTCTACGAGTTCGTTAATGAAGGGCGTGTAAGTTATTTCTGATTTTTCACTATTCTAAACAGCACTGCAATCACTGGGTGTGCAGTTGTTTAGACTTGACGGATAGTCACCTCAGGATGATAGGGTTCTCGGGACAGCAGTGCGCGCACAGTTGGCATTCTGCCTTCCCAAAGGCTGTCCTGGTTCGCACCAGTGCCACGGCCACAAGATGGAGCCCCCCTGCACCCCACCCCTGCAGCACCACATTTGCCTTGCATTCCGGTAGAGGTGAGCCGTGAGCGGTGACAGAGCGGTGCTTTGTTTGCCTTTGTTTGACTCCTAATGAAATTGAAGATCTTTCCGTATTTATGGATCATAAATGACCTGACCTTTGTCCGTGTTTGTATTTTGTGGATTTTTTTGGTTAGGTTTGTACGAGCTCTCTGTTAGTCATAACACACGGTCGCATGCGTTGCAGAATATATTTCCCACTATGTCATTAGTATTTCCACTTTGTGTATTGTATGTGTTTCCATGTTGATGTTTAAATTTGTAGGTATCAGATTAATAGGTCCATTCCTTTGTGCTGTTTGCTTTCATGCATCCTTAGACATGTTTCAAGAGGAAAATCATACTCACTCCAGTTTTCTTCTTAGTACTTTTTTGGAGTTTTTTTCTACTTAAAGAGTTTATTTTTTATCTATATAGAATTTTTTTTTTAATTGTAGTCTAAAGTTATTTTGGGGTCAGGAGATAGGTTGGGATGGAGAGTGGTTGTGCTTTTGTTCTCCAAGTTGTCTCCACCCCTTTCACGGACAAAGGCATCCCTTTCCCACCGGCTGGAAGGGCTGCGTCTGTTCGATAGTCTCTGAGCCGTGGCGCGGCCTGGTTGCTGGCTGGGCCGCACATGGGTTCATGTTCCTCCTAGACTATAGGATCACGGGAAACACGGTGTTGTGCTACTGCTGTGGCCTGCGCAGCTTCCGGGAGCTGGCCTACCAGTATCGGCAGAACATTCCTGCTTCTGAACTGCCAGGTAAGGAGACCCCTAACTACCTCAGTTGGGATTGGCTTCTGTGTGCTGTGTGACACAGTCCACCAGGCTTCACTTTGTGGGCCTCGCAGGAAGGGGTAGCCGGCTGGGGAGCAAACGTGCTGGACTTGAGGGCAGACAGCTGAGGTGAGGGCTTCCTCGCTGTAGGCAGTGGTCACCTGGTGTTTGCGAAGGGACAGGCTCTGTTTGCTGATAAGGATCAAAGCAGTGTGGCTTTTCAAAACTAAGATACGTGGCGACATCCTTCGGGCATCTGGAATAATTTCATTTTCTAAATCGGGTTTTTAGTTAATAAATTGCTTTCCGTTCCCAAAATTTTGCACAGTCTAAGGAAATTACAAATGGTCCCGTGACTTACGATGGGGTTCCATTCCAATGACACCATCGTGAGTTGGTTCTGACGTAACTTGAATACCTCATTTTTTTTTTTTAGTTTTCATTATTGTTGCCTTTTACTGTCACTGTCTTTATCAATCTGCTCTTTGTCTTTGGGGGTTGGAAACATTATATGTAAGCTTACACACGTTTTCTAATGTGTATGTACATAAAAAAATACACAAGCCATAGAAATTTACTCCAACAATGAAGAAGAGTTGGACAACATTGGCATTTTGTCAGTTGTGGTAATAACTCCACTTGTGGAAGGTTCTGGATCATCTGGATTGTCGTTGGAAATGGAGATGGTGTTTCTAGTCAGAAAATTAGTGAGACTTTTCTGTATGGTCCTTGTCTTTTTTTTCTTCATCTATTTCACGGCAGCGTATCACTGCTTCCCAAATCTGCCTGCCTACTTTAGCAAAGTGATGAGCGTTTGGGTCCGTGTTCTTAAGCAACTGAAGCCCATGATTTAGTTCAGAAAAAACGCCAACTAATCCTTCCGCTGAAAATTTTTTTGACTTTTCCCCTTCCTCTTCCTCATTCTTTCTTTCTTCTTCAGCCTTTCTTTCTCTTCAACATCCATTAAGTTTTGATCTGTCAGTTCCCCGTTTGTGATCTCTGAGCTGTTCCAGATTGGCAGTATCAGGTTCTAAATTCAGATTCTTGCCATGTGGACAATTTTTCCACCCATCTCTTCCATCATATTACCTGCTCAAATGCTTGGAGCGTGTTCACATAACTCAGCGGTTTTTTCCATATATCTGCATGCATTTTCCGGTAACTTCCTCCCAGGGAGATGCTATATTCCAGATACACTGACAGTCGTTTTAAGTGTGGCTTGTCGTAACTAGAGTATGTTTTAAGTGGGGGACTACCTGTAATTAAAAAGGGTAACAGAACACTGTGCGTTTTGACTGCAGTTTCTCAGTGAGACTCTACTCAAATTTAATCAGCTGAACTTGTGTGTGATTGTATATCATTTCTTTTGTTTTTTCCCTTTTAGTGGCTGTAACATCCCGTCCTGATTGCTATTGGGGTCGGAACTGCCGAACTCAGGTGAAAGCGCACCATGCCATGTGAGTGAGGGGGCGTGGGCCAGGGATAGGGTGCAGCCGCTGGGGGTGGGGGGCAGCTGTAGCAGGTGGGGCGCAGCTGTAGGGGCTTGGGGGGCAGCCGCAGGCCTCGACGCCAGAAAGGCAAGCTCCTTTTTTTCTTTTTAATCGTTGCACTTTAAGTGAAAGTTTACAATTCAAATTAGTCTCTCATACAAAAATTTTTACATACATTGATTTGTGACCCTAGTTGCTCTCCCTATACTGTGACAGCACACTCTTCCTTTCCCCCCTGGATTTCCCATGTCCACGCACCCAGCTCCTGACCGTCTCTGCCTTCTCATCTCACCTCCGGACAGGAGCTGCCCATATAGTCTCATGTATCTACTAGAGCTAAGAAGCACACTCTTCACGAGTATCACTTTATGTCCCACAGTCCAGTCCAATCTTTGAAGAGTTGGCCTCGGGAATGGTTTTAGTTTTGGGCTAACAGAGTCCGTGGGCCATGTCTTCCAGGGTCCCTCCAGTCTCAGTCAGACCATTAAGTCTGGTCTTCTTACTAGAATTTGAGTTGTGCACCCCACCTTTCTCCTGCTCCATCAGGGACTCTGCTGTGTTCCCTGTCAGGGCGGTCGTTGGTGGTAGCCAGGCACCATCTAGTTCTTCTGGTCTCAGGCTGATGAAGTCTCTGGTTTACGTGGCCCTTTCTGCCTCTTGGGCTGATATGTTCCTTGTGTCTTTGGTGTTTTTCATTCTCCTTTGCTCCGGGTGGGTTGGGACCAATTGATACATCTTAGATGGCCGCTCGCTAGCTTTTAAGACCCCAGACGCCACTCACCAAAGTAGGATGCAGAACATTTTCTTAATAAACTTTGTTAAGGGTAAGCTCATTTACCCGATGGTTTTTTTTGTAAGCATTTTGGCCAACCTGATACAGGGATATAGAACTTTTATCCTGTAGCTTTTAGGGGGATATACGTGAAACACTCTATTCATGAATATATTAATTTAGTCTTTATACTTCTATAAAGTCACACATTTGTGAAATTTACAAACACTGCTGTTCTCTGTTATCTGGTGCTGTGAAGTGCTTGCATGCAGTCGCTCACCAGCATCTTCCACGCCACACCTGCTCTCGGGTCACGTTCAGTCCTCTGACGGACTCTGAGGACCACCTCCTTCCCACCTGGCGTATTTGAGACGCAGCAGGTGCAAATTGCATTGTGGTCACTGAGCGCTTCCAGTGAAGCCACAGGACTCGGTAACGTCAAGACTGTTGGCTGTTCTTTCACCCCATGAGCGGGTGATGGTGGTTACTGCAGTGTAATCCCTCCTATTGTTCTTCAGGGTGGTCCTTCAGAGGTTTGTTCGTGACCTTGTCTCATTGGAACCAAAGGGCCTTGTGTCCTGAAATAAGTTGCTCACACCCGTTTTTAAATCGTTAGTGAGGCCATTACCCTAAATCTCCAAAACTCCCGTGAATTGATGTTGTTTCAGACTAATATGTCCTCCCCAAACAGCAGCTTGTGGTTTGAAATAGAGTGACGTGTGAGCCATGGTGAGGATGCAAGTGGACAGCAACTCCCTCTGAGGAAGAATCTCGTGGAGGAAAGCTTGCTTTGTATTTGAGCGTAAGCAGCACGTGGGAGGGACCATTTTGTTGTAAGAAAAGATTTCATTAGTAACTGGCTAGCCTTAGTGACATGATGATTCAGGGATGACGGCGTCCGAGTTTCTTCCCACGTGGACTGCACCCATTTCTGCGTAGTTCACAGAGCAAGGTGCAACCACCCCACCCAGCATCGTGTGCCCTCACAGTGACTGGGGGCTCTCCCACTGGCCTCAGCTTGCCAACTGCCTTCTCCAGGAAAATTATTTAAAACGTGTTGACTTGTATTTCAAAACTGAAGAGAGGAAAAAGAAGGCTACCTTTGGGAATGAGTTTCTTTGAATGTTGAATGTTGTGAGTCCACACACACAATATATATTTCTTCTGTAGTTCTTCCATTACGCTTTCAAAATTTCATTTGTTTGAATAATTATACAATGCCTTTTGTGTAATTTGACCATTTTCTCCCTGCAGGAAATTCAATCATATTTGTGAACAAACACGGTTCAAGAACTGAATGTCAGGTGAAGCACCGAAATGACTGGAGAGCTGAAGGTTAAGTGACAGACGGTTTTCAAAGGCTTAGCTCCAAACGCAAGCATCCTAAGGGCATTTTCTGGTTCCCTTCTCAGGGGAAGTGGGGTCTCGGCCTCAGGGGCTCTGGTGTGACTCTCTCACTTTGTGGAGCTTTACCCTCGAGTGAGACCTTTTCAAGCGGAAGGTCCAGCCGGCCCTCAGCCGTCTTCCCAGCTGGGTGCTCGTCCCCAGTGCACTGTCCCAGAGCCACAGCCTATACCCAGGAGGAGTCCCTGCTCTCCCTCAGCGTCCTGGGGCAGCCAGAGCCTGGAGCCTGAGAGCCTCCCATCGGAAAACCGTTCCCTCTGTGCAGATGACAATAGTGAGCTTTGCTGTTTTTACCTTCTCCACAACTACGCCTACAATGAAATCTCGTCAAGAAAAGTTTCATAGGAGAAAAGGAAGTTTATCAGACAGCTTTGTTGTTTAGGGAAAAAGGGGCACAAGTTTACAACCTGTCAGGTGTACAGAACATGCTGCTGTGGGGAAAACCACAGTGTTTTATATATTGTTTATTTTAATAGGTTTGGTGCTTATCTTCTAATAAGATTTAAATATCACAAAAGTAGCACAAATAATATAATTTATAATTTTCAAATCAATGAAATTTGGAATAGTGTTTGAAAGAATAAATGTATGTTTCTGTTTCTTAAAAAAAAAGACCATCGGATGTCCAAAACTGCTGAACTTCGAGCTTCCAGCCTTAAGTCAGTGGCTGTCCTCCTCAGGACTGTGCAAGGCCGTTACCCGGACATCTCAGCGTGGTTCTCGTGGGGCTGTTGGTGAAGGCAGTGAGCATGCGGCCGGGCACGGGCAGCTGCTGGCGCGCTCGGCATCAGGGATCTCCCAGGCCGACCGTGACCGATCCGAGCTCCTCTCCTCACATTCTCTGCTGTAGCCAGAAAGCCCTTCCTTGCTAATGTCACTCTTCTGCCCCTCCCTGCGTCCCTTGGCCCACTGAGGCCACAGGTTGTGGGGTGGTGGTGAGTGGAAGCTGGGTGCTGTGAGGGTGCAGGACAGCTTCCCAGTGCCGGCTCGGGGCCCCCATAATGGCTTTGGCTGTGTGCTCTGGCCTCACTTCTGTCTGTCCTGCCAAGTTCCCAAGCCCACGGAGACAGCGCCTGGAGCCAGTTCTTGCCACGGGCATGGCCTTGGCCCCCTTCACACCTGCCCTTTCCTTCTCCGTCAGGACTGCCATCTCATCTGGAATAATACTTGAAATGTTTGTAAGAAAAAATTGCTTTTTACCTTTTGTTGAAATCACCTGTTACATTTGTTCGCAAACATAACTTTCTTGCTCCTTCTCAGGAATACAATTTGCACCTGTTGTCTTGCTCTTGCTACACGCTGAGAAGCCGCTCTGTTTGTCTGTGGGAAAGGCCTTTTTTTGCTTTCTAGTAGCCAGCTGTGTGGTTTCTCTCCCGTCACGCCTGGTTCACACCTGACCCAAGCCTGCAGTTCTGCCAGAAACAAAGCAGGCACGCTTAGCCCCAGAGGCCGCACTCATGTGTGACGAAGGGAATATCCTTCCTGGTGTCTGCTGACTAACGTGGGCTCCATCATCAGACTGACCCCACCCCAAGGCGCAGCCGTCACGCGTGGCGAATGGGACAGTGTGTCGGCCACACTTCAGGAGGGCCCACCAGCCGTGAGCGGCGGTGAGGCGGGGAGGGCAGCCCCTCAGCCACAGGTTTGGTCCTCCTGCCTCAGGAGGCATCCTGGTGTCACCGCCCTTGTCTGTGTCTCAGGTTGCCCTGCCACCTCATGACTGCCTCGGCCCTCCAGACACCCCCACCCCTTGGGGAACATGGTGTGAGGGGAATGTGCGGCACCCCCACCCCTTGGAGGACACGGTGTGAGGGGGACGTGCAGTGCTCGGGTTTGCTGGGTCAGCCCTTGGAGGGAAGGGGGCTCTGGCTCTGGCAGTGCACACTCTCCACCTTGGTTCTCCAGTGATCAAGGGTTCCAGTGGGACCGTGCCAGCAGACCTGTGGTGCCTCGTCCCAGCAAGCACTCGGGTCTCCAGGATAGACCCATGCCCTGGCCCTGAGCTGCAGAAGCAGGCCCGGTGGTGACTGGACAGTGACGGTGTCTGTGGGGTGGCCAGGTGTGGACTTCTGCAGTGTGTGCTGATTTTTTTGTACTTTCATCCCTCAACGCCCTCCCTCCCCGCAAAAAAGAACTTCCATGTGCTCACGAAGCCTGCTGTCTATGTCTCCCTTTCTGCTGTCCTGGCTGCACAGGTGTGGATCTTGGGTAACCACACGGGCTCCAAGCTGCTGCTCTGACTCCCAGGGCTGAACTCTGGACAGACTGGTGCTGGGTCTCCAGCTGCCCCTGGCCCCTCCCACATCCCCAGTGAGCAGCAGCTGCTAACAACTCTCTCCCATGGCCTCATCCCACCTTTCCCATTAGGTTCTGGGGCACTCTTTCCCCTCAAATCAGTGTGCACCTCCCAATTCACACTCAGAACTGCCCCTTCCTGGCCTGAAGGGGATTCTGGGCTCCCAGCAGGGGGGCCCTCCTGATCAGGCTCCATCCCCTGGAGGCAGGTTTGGCTGCAGTCTGTCATGGTTCACAACTTGTTAAGCAAACCCAAAACAAAACAAAGGAGCTGAGTAGTTGGGATCAGCCCTTCTACTGAGGACGACTCACAAAGGTGGTTGAAACAGGTTTTAAATATCCTGAATCCCTTGGAGCTAACAGGACCAGTTACTGGACACAGATCTGAGAGATGGGCCCAGTGGTGGAATCGGGCGCAGGAGGGGGCCTGGTCACACCCGCTTCTGTGGGCTCAACCCTGAAGGAGTGTGAACTGGAGCTGGACCAGCCTTTACACACCTGTAACCCTCACACCACCTGCAGCAGCACCTTGCTCAGAGAGCAGGTCCTGGAGCTGTGTCACCATAGCTCTCTCTGGAGGAGGAACACAAAAAGGGGACATTGCAGGTTTAGGAAGTCCAGAGCTGAACCCGAGGTCAAGCCGTGCCTGTCTCCATGCCTTCCCCTGTCGGCCCCACCGGTGGCGGAATGGCTGCCGGCCTCCCCCCCTCGGGTCTTATCTAGGCCGAAGATAGGTCAAGTGAGAGTGCTGGTCTGTCCCTGACCTGATCCCACACTGAGTGAGCTGTGCTTCAATGCACCATTCAGGGCCGCCTCCTGGAGCTCCGTCAGCCCTCGCGGGCAGACACAGAACGCCCCATAGACAGGAGAAGATGGGACTGTTGCCCAAGAAGGGTCACAGATTTTGCTGGCAGTAGCCACACGGCAGCAGGCTGAACCCTGCCAGAGTGGGACCTCACTGCCCTGGAGGCAAGAGGAGCAGTCAGACCGCACTGGCCGGCCAGGAGCACTGCCCTCTGGTTAGTGCTTCCCCTGGGAAATGTGATCCCATCTGTCCTTGCTGCACAGGCAAGCCCGTGGGGGGGCCTAGGAGGGAAGGCCATGTGGTGTAAGGGCTGCCTCCCTGACCAGCTGGTCCCTGCTGTTGGCATTGTTTTGGCAGCCCCCTACAGAATCCAGTCCACAGTCCTTGGTGAGCACGTGAGGGTTGTCACACCTGGTTCCCGTCACACTGTCAGCCCTATTTCCACCACTCGTTGGCTGGGGATGCCTCAGTCTCATTATCTGTGAAAAGGAAGCTCGAGGGTGTTGAGGGGATGTAGGCATTGATACATATCAAGGGCTTAGAGTGGCCTGCCACAGAGGGCTCTCAGTGAACATCAGCGGTCATTCTGCCTTCCAGCAGAAACTTCCAGCACTTCCTTAGGCATGCAACATGCTGTTTCATTTCTGTTTGGCAAGCGTGTGCATTTGCTTCTAATTTCTTTTCTTTCTGTCATCTCTTCACCTCACCAGCTGACAAACCAAAACCCCAGGAATCGTCATTTTCATTTTCTCATGCTTCAGTCCCTCATCTACCAGGAAGTCCTGTGACCACGCCCGTGTCTCCATCATCTCCAGCAGGCGACTTCCGTACCCCCTGACGGGGCTCCTGCTTCCATTCTGCTCTCGATCTGTCTCCACAAAGTGGCCCAGAAAGATCTTTAAAACCAAGTCAGGTGTGTGCTTCCTTCACATGCAGTGATCAGGAAACCCTAGCCCCTGTGTTACCACGGTAGGTGGTCCCATCGCGGCCTCGATGCTGCCTTCCAGTTCTCAGGCCCTCAGACGTGCTCTACCACGCTGGCTCCGCGCTGGGTCATTTCTTGCTTCGGCCTGCCAGCCAGCAGCAAGCATGATGCGAGCAGGACGGCAGTGCTCGTTCCTCAGAGCACGCTAGGGCTTCACGGAGAAGCGGCTCCTGAGGATGAAGTGTCACTGCGAGAGGCCCGGTCCTCCTGCCCAGCCAGATCCGCGGGCTGACACAGGCCGTCCGTGAGCCCAGGTGAACGGCAGGGGCGCCAGCCTCACCAGCTCCCATGAGCTATCAGTCATGTTTTCAGGGATTTTGCAAACCAGTTAAACACAGCCGTTATTAAATCATAGGAAGTTAGAATGAAGTAAAGTACATTAAAAAGAAATGTAGCAAGTACTCAAGACTCATCACATCCTAGTTAATTTACCACATTTGGCTTCAATCTAAACTCTTGCGGGTGTTCAGGTTGATGCATCTGAACTGCGGAAGTTTGTAGGATGGCGTGCACTATCAGAGGTCACTTCTAAGCCTCTTATTTTCCAACTGCAGAAAAGCTGGAAAACAATACAATGAACACCCACAAGCCGTTCACCTAGAGTAACCAATTGTTTGCTTTTTCACAGTTGCTTTATTTCCATACATATTATTCTGCTGAGCTACAGAGAGAAAATCATTATCCATCAATACCTCAGTCTGTATCTCCTAAGAAAAAGATATTCTCTTACATAACCAGTATAATTACCAAATTCAGGAAATTAAACATCGGGGCATTGCTATTACCTAATACACAGTTCCAATCTAATTGCACCAATTATCTCATCAATGTCCTTGAAAGACCACTTTGTTTTCCAATCCAAAATATGCCTTGTATTTAGCTGTCATTTCTTTTTAGTCTACTTTAGCCTTGCATATTCCTTAGCCTTTGTGTCTCATGAAATGTGGTGAAAAGGCCAGATGTATATGGTTTTGTCTGCTGTTTACTTGTGATCAGGTTTAAGTTATGCGTTTTTGGCATAAGCTCAGCCCATCAGGAGGCACCTGAAGTCAGCACATCCCATTGTTGGTGACGTTTAGTTAAGGTGGTATCTGCCAGTTTTCTCCACTGTAGATGTAACTTCTTTCTCCTTTATATGTAGGAATCTGGGGGCGATGCTTTGACACTGTAATATCCTGTCTTCTAATAAACTTTTATCCAATCAGCATCTATTGTTGATTCTTGCCCAGACCTGTTGTTACTATACTGTTTAAAATAGTGGTTTTCCCAGTCTATCTCCTTCCTTCTAAATTTATGGACTGTCATTTACTGACAGAAAGAGCTTTATGTCCACCCCCCTGCCTGTGTTTGCTTGTTTTTAGTACCCATTTGGACTCATGGGTTCTTTTTTTAATCAATGCATTACAATAAATAATTGCCATAATAAATTTTGATGCTCAGATGGACTCAGATTTGGCCAGTGCGAGCCCCTCGATCTAACGTTGAAGTCTTTTTTTTTAAACAGATTTATTGAGATGTAATCCATTTACTATAAAGTTCATCCTTTTAAAATGTACAATTCAGTATCGTTGGTATTTCACAGAGTTGTGTGTCAACTAGGCCTTTGTGTGGACACAAGTTTCATTTCTGTGGGACAAGTGTCCAGGAATGCATTTGCTGGGTCATATGGTTACACGTATGTGTAATTTTTTCATGACACTGCCGAACTATTTTCCAGAGAGGCTGCACTAGTTTACATCTCCCTAGCAAAGTTTGAGAGATCAAGTTTCTCCACATCCTTGCCAGCACTTGGTATTTTAACTTCTTTTTTTTTTTACTTTAGCTGTTCTAATAGGTGTGTAGGAGCCCTGGTGGCACAGTGGTTAAGCACTTGGCTGCTAAACCAAAAGAACATCAGTTGGAACTCATCAGCCGCTCTGCGGGAGAAGTGGCAGCCTTGGAAACCCTGTGGGGTAGTTCTACTCTGTCCTGTAGG
The DNA here is from genome assembly GCF_000243295.1 of Trichechus manatus latirostris. Classification (NCBI taxonomy): domain Eukaryota; kingdom Metazoa; phylum Chordata; class Mammalia; order Sirenia; family Trichechidae; genus Trichechus; species Trichechus manatus. The sequence goes on along the minus strand of NW_004444067.1, from coordinate 7,750,457 downwards.
GTTGCTATGAGTCGGAATCTTCTTGATGGCAACCGGTTTGGTTTTGGTGGTTTAACAGGTGGGTACTAATACTCAAGCGTGGTCTTAATTTGCATTTCCCTAATGGCTAGTGATGTCGAACATCTTTCACAAGCCTATTGTCATCTGTATGTCCTTTTTGGTGAAATGTGTCTTTTGGCTGTTTTCTTTTTTTGTTTGTTTTACTGTTGACTTTTGCAACTACTTTATATATTCTAGATACTTGTCGTCTGTCAGATATGTAGGGAGCACTGGTGGCGCCTTGGCTGCTAGCTGAAAGGTCGGAGGTTTGAACCTACCCAGCTGCTCCACGGGAGAAAAGATGTGGCAGTCTGCTCCGGTAAAGATTTACAGCCTTGGAAACCCTACGGGGCACTTCTACTCTGTCCTATAGAGCCACCATGAGTCGGAACGACTCCACGCCAATGGGTTTGTTTTTTTTGGTCAGATATATGGTTTGCAATTTTTTTCTCACAACCTGTAGCCTGTCTTCTCACCCTCTTAACAGGGTCTTTCTCAGAAGAAAAGTTTTTCATTTTGATAGTCCCATTGACGGATTTTTCTCTTCACCAAACCCTAGGTCCCCAAAATTATCTGTTTTCTTCTAAAAGTCTTATAGTTTTACATTTAAGTCCGTGATAATTTTCGGTTAATTTCTGCATTTGCAGATGACATGATTATCTGCATAGAAAATACCAAGGAACCTAGAAAAAAACAAAAACAAAACCTTCGAGAACTAGCAATAAGTGAGGGGAACAAGGTTTCAGGACACAAGAGCTTGTGATTTTAATTACAGAAATTTCAATCACATTTCTGAATGCTAGCAATGAACATGTGGAAACCAAACTTAAAAACAACGCCATTTACAATTGCCCCAAACAATGTGTACCTGTCCCGCGCCGTCGGCTTACGAGTCACGCCCATAACGGGGCGGGGCGATGGATACCACGCCCACAAGTGACAGCACGGGAGGGGCGCGGGCGGGGACCGGGCGCCTTGGCCACGGCACTTCCTCCGGAAGCTCAGTTGTCCAGCTTCCTGTTGGGGTCGATACCTGCAAGTCCGGAAGTTGGGTTTGTCCGAGGGAAAGGGCCGTAGACTCTGAGATTCTTTCTGGATTCCTCCTGTCCTGGGTGGGCCCAATATCGACCCTGTGGCCTTGGCGTCCCCAGCCCGACTGGCTAGCAGAAGAGCACATTCTCGCTCCCGGAACGGAGGCAGCGCTCCCAGCCTGTTCCCGGGGGCCCTGCGGCCGTTGCACCGCCGCGGCCCGCCCCTCGTCCGGCCACGTCTCCGCTGGAGCCGCCCTGCCGGGGCCGCAGCGCCAGGGTGAGGGTCCAGACGGGCCTCCGGGGAGGCTGGGGTTGGGGTCCGAGCGGCCAGGCGGCGGACAGGGCAGGGCCGGCGCGCCTGCTCCCTGCGGCGGCTCGGGCGGCGGGTGAGTCACGGCTTCTCACTGCCCGTGGCCCCGCGGCCTGGGCGCCGCTCCGCAGCTGTCAGCAGAGCTGACCTCACACCCTCTGGGTTGCTGATCTTCGCACAGTTGGATGTAGTTCGCTGCAAAGGTGGCTCCTGCCTTGTAGGTCCTTAGCAGCAGTCGTAGCGATGCATGTATTACGAATTTTGTCCGTTTGCAGAAGTTCTGATAAGTTAATGAGAATCTTGAGCCGGTGATTAGTGTGAGCGGGTTTTACACTATCCACGCACTTCCTTGTTTGCCTCTCTCCCTGGCAAACGTATCTTCTCGGCCCTAGGTGCTTAGAGGTGTCTCGCGGTTCAGGGTCACTTTCAGAGGAGTGGGCGACGCACGGTGGTCGCTGGTGTGAACCCGGCGAATAGTTTGACTCGCATGTGACAAATGCCTACTGAGCGCCAACTGTGACACGCAGTGGTCACTGTAGGTGCTGGGGATACAGTGGGGAAGTGTGTCAGGGCCCTGCTGTGACTCGGGGTCTAGTGGAGGAACATAGACCATAAATAAGAGTATTGATTGGTGACTGGGGCAAGGTCAGCTCATTTAGGTTGCGTGGGAAGGCCTAAGAGTGGAGGTGACTTTTGATCCAGTGCCTCTCTAACAAGAAGCTAGCCTTGCAAAATTGCGGGAGAACGGTTCAGGAGAATGAAAAGCAAGTATGAAGACCCCGAGGGCGGAGTAAGTTTGGTGTCCTCAGGTAGAAAAATGTGGCCAGGGTGTAGTAGGAAAGTGTAGGGGATAGGAGGCCTGGTGGCGCAGTGGTCAAGAGTTTGGCTGCTAACTGCTAACCAAAAGGCCGGCAGTTTGAATCCACCAGCCGTTCCTTGGAAACCCTATGGGGGCAGTTCTACTTTGTCCTATAGGGTTGCTGTGAGTTGGAATTGACCTGATGGCAGTGGGTTATAGAGGGTAGGATGCAGATGTAGGCAGGGCCAGGTCGTTTGAGGCTTTATAGTTTATAAGAAGAGGTTTGGATTTTATTGTCAGTGTAACTGACAGCCACAGGGACATTGTAAACCATTTACAGGTGACTAATGGATTTTTCATTTTAAATTGTGCCTTTAATGTTTCATATATAACCCTTTACTGGGATGATAGCTTTCAGTTATAGTCTGCCTTGAATGGCAAGAAAGGAAACAGATATTTTAACTTTGTCATCTGACATAACTTAGATTCAAAAATAGCTTATTTTTTTCTGGTTGCTTTAAGAAGCAGTGTACTTTCTCAAGTGAAAATATCTTTGGTTGACTTTTACCTATCAATTTTGACAAGCAACAATTGAAGGGAAAACAATAATAATTGCTACCATTTGTTGAGGGCATGGGTCAGACCGTGTGCCGTATTCCGTTTAATCCTAGTAATAATTTCGTGCTAATTCCCTCGTCGTGTTACTGATAAGGAATCAAGCTAAGAGTTGTTAAAGCAATCTACCTAAGATCTCCCATTTAAGCAGTGGAGGAGCCAGAATTTGAAGCAGAGGGGTCTGACGCGAGAGCCTGCCTTTGAAATCACTGTGCTGTGTAGTGGCAGGAGGCTTGTCGTGTTTTTGGTTTTCGCTTCGTATATAGATCTGTGTTTGCTTGTGATTGCTAGTTGTGGTCTTAAACAGACTTACCTTATGAAGGAAATCGTGTTTTACCTTTCGCTGGGCTCTGCTGTTTCTAATTGCCATAGGAACAACTGAAGGCAGAGTGGGGAGATGGAGCTGTCAGACTTCATGTAATCCAAAAAGGAGGGACACTGGGAGTCATGTGGTGCCAGAGGTACGGTCCTCAGTGTGGAGTCCTTGATGCGGGGAAGTCGGAATAAGAGGAATTAAGTGAATGGGACAGCCTGGTACATATGTCTCCTGTTAGGCTTGCCTGCCTCAGGGAACTAGAATTTCCTTGGCTAATGTTCTCCTCTCCTGGACAGTGCTAAGTGTAGGTGCTGTCACTGTTCCTCTGTAACTCCTCAGCTGCCCTCCTCTGGTTGGCATATTCTTTCTTTAATGGCATAAATAAGTCCGTCTAGTCCTGCTGGCTGTTCTGCTCTTCTTGCTCACTTAGGTGACGTTGCTTATCTGTGCTGCTCCCACTACATGCTGCTCTTCTGGTGTACGACTCCAGGGCATTCTTTTTCCCCCACTGGAACTATGGCTCTCAATTTTTTTTTTTTTTAATTGTGGTGAAAATATACATAATAAAGCAGACACCATCTCAAAAATTTTTACAATTCAGCGACATTGATTGTATTCTTGAAGTTCTGTAACCATTTTCACTAACCTTTTCCAAAATATTCTACTGCCATTAGCATAAACTCAGTGCCCCCAAGCAAGTAGTCCCCCTTCTCCCCTCCCTCCCACCCTTGGTAACCACTAATAATCTTTGGTTTCTGTATGTTAGCTTATTTCACATAAGTGAGATCGTAAACTATTTGTCCTTTTGTGACTGACATATTTCACTCAGCATAGTGTTTTCTCGGTTCGTCCACGTTGTGACATACATCAGGACTTCATTTCTCTTCAGGGCTGAGGAATATTCCACTGTGCGTGTATACACCACATTTTTATCCATCGTCTGTTGATGGACATTTTGGTTGTTTCCACCTTTTGGCTGTTGTGAAAAGTGCTGCAGTGAACATTGGGGTGCAGGTCTCTGTGGTCCTGCCTTCACTTCTGGATATACACCTAGGATTGGGGTTGCTGGATGACATGGTAGTTCTGTATCCAGCACTTTGAGGAATCGCCACACTGTTTTCCACAGAGGCTGCAGCATCTTACATTCCCAGCAGCAAGGAGTGAGGGTGCCAGTTTCTCCACAGCCTCGCCACCGTTTGTCTTTGTTTTATCGTTGTATCATTGCCGTTCTAATAGGGGCGAGGTGGTACCACATTGTACCTTCGATCTGCGTCTCTTTAATGGCTAATGGGAGCCCTAGTGGCACAGTGGTTAAGAGCTCGGCTGCTAACCAAAAAGTCAAAAGGTCAGCGGTTCGAATCCACCAGCTGCTCCTTGGAAACCCAACGGGGCAGTTCTCTGTCCTACAGGGTCGCTATGAGTTGGAATCTACTCGGCGGCACTGGTTTTGGTTTTTTTGGTTTTAATGGCTAATGACGTTGAGCATCTTTTCACGGGTTTGCCGGCCACTTGAATATCCCCTTTGGTGAAATGTCAGTTGAAGTCCTCTGCCCATGTTTTGATTGAGTTGTCTTTTTGTTGTTCCCAAGTGGTTTTAATGGGAACAGTTAGAGTTTTTATGTATTTAAAAAACCAAGGTTGATGCTTAGGAATGCAACTGTTTTATCATCTTGTTTTGGAACCATTATTTTGGTTGCTACGGGGCAGCACTTTGTGGAGCCAGAGATGTAATTCAGTTCTGGGTGGTGAGCACTACCGTGGGCTAAGGTGTGGGGAGGCAGGCTGGAGTGATTGCTTTGCTTCTGAGGACCTCCTAGTCTGGTGGAGTAGACACTCACACGCAGACATACACACCACGCACACACACATTCACACTCACACACCACAGACATATACACACCACATATACATACACACACATTCACACACACACAGTTATAGTATGGCATGCTAGGAGAAAGGGCGTGTGTAGGGATAGTGGTAGCCGAAAGGAGCAGACGAGGCCATTTACCTGAGGGTCCAGGACAGACTCTGGAGGCGGCAGCTCCTAGCAGAGGGTAGTTGTGGAAGGATGGCAGGAATTTGCCTGGTGGTCAGGAAGGAGGGCTTCTCAGCAGAGGGGTCGGCTTCTGCAGAGGCATAGGTGCAAGACAAGCATTCAGTCAATAAACACTGATCACTGTCATCTTTGTGCAAACAGGGCATTGAGTGTTGTGGGGAACACATCACTATCCGCTCCCCAGCAAGGCAGAAACATAGTTGTCAAAACCAAAGACGTTTCAAAGCAAAATTCAAGTGCTCCTTTGCGAAGGAATTTGTCAGGAAGACGGCTCTCTGACAGTCATGTGCGTGCAGCATGCGGTGCTCAGTGGCAGTCACTCCACAATCCACCAGTCTGCTCTGTAAGCCTCACATGTGATCTGCGCTCCTCGAGGGGCAAGGCCACGGGGAGGGGAGGGGCAACCCGGAGCACCTTGCTTTGCAGATGCTCCCAGGCAGTCGGGCAGCAGGACGGATGGAATCCTGGTGTGGCCGCCTGGCTCCCCACCCACTCTTCCGCCGTGTGTCCGGGATTGCAGCTGAGATGTTCCAGTTCCAGTTGTGTTTGTAGTCTGTGGGTGTTACGGAGATTTTCCATGAAGGCAGGACCTAGCGAAAGGTGATTTTATGTTGGATGTGCCAAGACACATGTGCTGTTTAAACCCCTCCTCCCAGGTGGAGGGACCCATTTAGCTACCCTCTGCCTTTCACTTCCAGGTGAAAGGTGTTACTGACGGGGTTGGTGCTGCATGTGGACATGGCAGAGGCAAAACAGAGTTGAGAAGTCTTGCTGCACATGAGATCAGTTTTTTGGGAAGCCTCAGCAACTACCTTCGTTTCTGTGATTTAGACGTGGTTTTCGTCTCAAGTATTTGCATGTGCCAGACCTCATGGGCCCTGGACTGACACTGGAATCCTTGTTAACGGTGCTTTCTTGATTAGCTGTAGTGGGTCTGTGGTCACTAACGTTCTCACACGGTTTGTGTCCACAGCACTGTTTAATTATATACCTTAGTGCCAGTGTTACACCTAACACCATGTATAACTGTGTTACATTCTTAACAGCACTGTCAGTAACTCATAGCATCTCTGGCCTGTGGGGTGCAAGGAAGCAGAGAGGGAGACATAATTAGTTATGAGCCACACACAGAGTCACACAGAGACTTACTCCTGGGATATGTCATGACTGCACAGGTGGTCTGGGCTGCACGCCACCAATGGGCCCCTTGTCAGGGAGATGGGGAGGACAGAGGCGTCCTGGAAAGCAGCCGTACTCTGTCCTGCTGCTGTGAGTGGGCACCAGCACCTCCATGGGAGGACAGCCTGTTCATGCTTCTTGCCTGTATTTCTATACAGAATTCACAGACTAGAGAAGAAAGTTAGGTAGTTTTTTTTTATCATGAAATGTGTTCAACACACAGTGGTACCTGGATAATATGAAACTTATTTTAAAGAAAATAAATGTCAACATTTTGCAGAAGGAATATTAGCTCATATGGTACCTTATCTGTTGGTGAGGAAGTGAGTCTGGACTTTATCAGTGCACCTCAAAGACGATAGATACCAGTTGCCAAACTTTGGGCAAAGCTTTGTGCCTTTAAACTTAGCCTAGAGGAGTGGGTTAAATGATGATGGTCTTGGCTGGACTAAGACATGAGAACTGGTCACCTGTCGTCCGCTTCCACCTTGGGCGTCCTTTCTGTGTGTTGTCAGCCCCTGCTCCCCATAGAGCACTCAGGGACCTCACCGGCGGCCTCGCCACTTTCGTTCTCCGTGTGCTCTTTAACCCTGACAGTGAAACTTCATAATGCACGCTTTCTCTTTCTCTCCGGCCAGGTAGCATGACATTAGCGGGTTGCACTTGAAGCCAGTTACGGGACTTTAAATCTGCTCCAAACCATGGAAAGCGTGGTGCTGTCCTTCAGGAGAGCTCTTAGCTACTGCTGATGGAGAGGAACCGGCCTTGCTAGCAGCTCACCTGCTGCCCTGTGTCACCCTGGGTCACCCCGTCTGGACACGTCACCATGGATGGTGCATCTGCCATGCCAGGTGGCCTCTTGGAATCCAGTGGTGGCACCTCAGCGGGACCCAGGGCCCTCCTGGAGTCCCCAGACTCTCCAGTGCGGACTGATGGGCGGGACACAGCCTGGGGTAAGTCATGAGTCGCTCTGTGTGCTGTTTACTTGCGCCTCCAGCAGGAGGGCTTGGGCAGCGTGTGTTTTGGGGAGGACTGATGTTTAAGAGGAGCCCTGGTGGTGCAGTGGTTAAGAGCTCAGGCTGCTAAACAGGTCAGTAGTTCAAATCCACCAGCCGCTCCTTGGAAACCCTATGGGGGCAGTTCTGTTTTGTCCTGTAGGGTCACTATGAGTCAGAATTGACTCGATGGCAACAGGTTTTGTTTGGTTTGGGATGTTTAAGACCATACGTGAACGCTTCATTTGTTAAAGGGTCTTTTTAGTGATCACGTGAGTGTTTCTTATTTGATGCTCACTCTGACCCTGCCACTGTTTGTGTTAAACGGAAGGGTGAAGCACGGCACTTCTAGGGGCGTGGGGGGTGACGGCACGGCGGTTCTGGTGGTATGGGGGTGACGGCACGGTTTAGAGACTCCCCTAGACCAGTAAGCCTGTCAGAACGTGACGTGAACCCAGTGAGCCTGTCTCTGCAAGGCCGCCTGCTGCGGAGCTGGAGAGTGGCCAGCCCTCAAAGGGCATCTGGCAGCCAGTTGTCGGTCTGGTCTCCTCGCAGCTTCCGCATCTCACTGGAGCACCCCTGTTTTATGCTTGTTTTATTTTTGGGGGCTCCAAGTAGCCTGAGAGTAAGTAGCTGTATTAGTTGGGATTCGTATTTGCAAATGACAGGAACTCAGCTAGAATCAGCCTGAGCAAAAGGGGCTTTCCTGGATGCGTACTGTACTCGCCAGGCTTGGCTGGGACTCCGGGCACCGCAGGCACCGAACCCGGAGCCCAGGACCCTCAGCTGCTGTCCTTCCCCCACACGTCATCTTGGTCCTTCGACCAAGCTCAGGGGCCCTTCCACCACGGTCGTGGGAAGCCTTGGAAGTGAGGGGGTGGGAAAGACTAAAAATAACTATAACAAGTCTTTCTTCCCGTGTCTCTTTTTGGTGAGGACTGTTTTGCTATAGTAAATAATCCCATTCGCGACAACATTAGCAGGCGGAACTAAGCTTAACACATGGACACAGCAGTCACTAGCTCTCCTTCGGTTTGTAGCTGACGGGCGGGGGGTTGTCAGGCAAGCCAGGAAGCACGCCAGAGTTCTGTGCTCAGCTTTGCTGATCCCTCTGATCCGCAGGATTCCGTCCTGCGCTGGGATTTCTCTCTGTGGAGGGTAGACTCATGCTTCGCAGGGACTTTGGAGTTGGTCCTGCATCACTGTGAGGCCGGCACTGGTCGGACACCACTGTTGCCAGTGTCCATCCAGAAGGCCATCGGCGTGCCCTCGGATCTTGTTTTCTTTTCCTGTTTGTATCTTAAACAGACTCTTGTAAGGTTTCTTATTTAAGTGAAAAGGGAATATGAGTATTTGACTCCTACAGCCGTAGGTGGGAGATGAGCCCGTTGTACAGGTGGGGACACTGCCCCCAGGGCAGCAGTGTGACTTGTCATGTCACCCCGCTGGGGGAAGAAGAACCAAGTGAGTGCATTTGTAAGATGTGAAAGTCGCTCGTGGTTACTGTTGAAACTCCTTTTTGTCCTACTTTAGCTGTATGTTTGAGAAGTGACTTGATTTTGTTGTTAAAACCATAATGCCCAGAGCTTCTTTCTTTTCCAGGTGCCAGTGGAAAAGCAAACCCAGTTCCAGGTGAAGGAGAAAGCCTGGAAGTGCTCAGCCAGGGGCATGGCTGTCAGAACGGGCCACTGCCACCCCCCGCAGGCCCTGCGCTGCCTCTCGATCTCACCCCTCACCCAGTGGGTGCTGACTCGGCTCCAGGTGTGGCTGGTTTCCATGACAACCTAAGGAAGTCTGAGGGCACTAGTGCTGAGGGCAGTGTTAGAAAAGAAGCTTTGCAGTCTCTCAAAATAAGTCTTCCTATGCAAGAAACGCAACTGTGTAAGCATCCGTTCTCCATCACGCCCTCCTTGTTCTCCCTCAAGCCTCTGCTTGCGTCTTCATCTTGTGGTCGGCCCCCTGGAGACAGAAGGGGAGTGTCTGTAGCCATGTGGCGGGGTGTGTCTGACAGGGTCTTGCCGTTGCAAAGAATGGACGCGTGCTTGGTGTGAAGCCCCCTTGTGGCCTGGTGCCTCTTCACCACCGTCACCGCAGGGCGGTCTACAGGTAGACAAAGGCTGGCTTGAAGAGACAGTTTGACAGTTGTCGTCTAAAAGCTTTGTTTTATGACTTGCTTTAATAAACACTGACCACATGCCAATCTCTGGGGTTTCAAAGACGAAGGGGGCTGCACACTGGTAGTTGTGAGCCTGGAAGCCCCCGGATCTTTCTTATTTGTTTGTCTGCCCCTCCAGGTCAGCCTTCATAGGCCTCGGCAAACATACTCAGGGTGTTTGGTCATTGTTTTTAAAATGGGATGATACTGTTCACACTGGTGTGTTTTTTTCTCACTCAGCACTGTTATGTGGAAATTCCTCTAAATTTATCTTCTGATGGCTGTGTGCATCCCCATTTTCTGTGCTGTCCTGCTCTCTGAGCTCCTGGCCGGTGGACAGTGCTGCAGTGACCACCGTGGTACACGTGTCCTGGGAGTCCCAGCTCTGACTGCTGGGCTGGGCTCCCAGAGGCAAGCGGCTGGGCTCCCGGAAGCGGGCGGCTGGTCAGAACCACGTGGTCGGTCCTGTTGCTCATCCTGTGCGGTGCTGGGCTGCTCCCCCCGTGCCCTCCGTCTTTCCAGTGTTTACCAGTCTGATGGCTGCAGTGTGATGTTTCATTGCTACTTTAGTTTGCACTTGACCATCACCAGTGAATTCGAGCATCTTTTTATCCTTGGCCATTTAGACGTTCTTGTCTGTGAATTGTCTATTCATGTCTTTGGCCCGTTTTTATTTTGAGTTGTTTGTCTTTTTCTTCACAAGCATTATTTTATTAGAGCTGCAGTGTGGTTTAGAAAATTGCTGGAAACTAGTTGCCAACATTTAGGTCTAGAGATTTCACACGAAAGTCTGGATTCCTTATCTGAACAGTGTGAGAGCTGTGGCCTCCGGTCCCCACGTAGCCACAGTCTGCTGGGATCTGCTGCCCCCTTTTGGCTGGTGTCACCTTCCTGCATGACTTTCTGTGGATCAGCTCCTGGCTATCACCGAGACTGTGTCTCTTGTGCCACTTGCTACAAGCTTGCAGTGTTGTTCAGTTTAAACCCAGCCCACTTCGCTTGCTTATGGCACCTGCCCGGGACCCTCAGGTTTGCTGCCCTGCTACTGTCTGGACAGAGTCAGCCTCACCAGAAGTGCAGATCTTTTCAGTGACAGAATAAATTCACAAGTTAATGATAACGGTGAATTCCTAGTTAAATTCCTGGTGACTGTTCCAACTGTAGGAGCTATTTAAAACAACCATCGCTCACCTCCTAAAATCCACATCTGAGGGCGGCGACATAGATGAAGCTGTTGTGTGACTACAGCGTGCCACAGGACCGTCTGCTGCTGCCACTGAAGGTGTTATAGCCAAGAACCAAAAACTAGGGGGAGAGCGACGTTCTGGTTTTGTAACCGTAATGCCTTTCCACTCACTATTTGACCCTTTTAGAACCCAAAATAAACGATTTGGGGAATATGTATTTTTAATTGTGTTATTGACTAAAGTGTTACGGTTTCCCCCCTGTCGCTGGGTGCAGTCCCTGGATTGGGTCTCGGCTGGTGGAACAGCTGCGGCTCTCGCAGGCTGATGCGGCCTCTGCCCTGTAGTGAGTCCCAAGTTGGTCACATGAAGCTGGGCTCTCCAGTAGCGTTATGCCTTAAACAGCTAGCTCGTTTAATACAATCTTACAAAGCCTAATTATAACATGGCTGTTACTGCAGGAATTTAGACAAAATATGGATCAGGTTATTTCCCAACCCGTAGCTGCACCAGGAAGTAGTGTGTGGTGCCACTTGACCAGTCGTTGGCATTGTCCCAGATCCTTATCAGCAGATGTCGTTGCTGCACTCCGCACGTTCCTCGCTATTCAGCTGTGAGCACCTCTCATTAAGTCGTGGTGCAGTGCTAGGCTCACTGAGGCCTGAGGACCTGTGCCACAGGGCATGCCCAGCCTTGGGAAAAGCTGTCCAGTGGGCTATGAATTCTGTTTGCTATGGAAGAGCATGTTTTAAACAACTTCTGTTTTACTAGCTGGACTTCTGTAGGCAGCAGTGTGCCGTGGATGAGCGCAGAATAGTACTGGGCCGCTGGGCCTCACAAGGGGGGGCCTGTCTGTGTCTGTGTGAGAGGCTGTTTCCTCGAATTGCCCTTCCACACTCCATGGCTGTGCTTCGTTTGGGAGCTAAAATGTTGGTGATTAAACGCAAAGTGACCCAGGTATCATTGCCAGTGTGTCTGTGCCTTGGCACATTATGCATTTTTAAATGACTTTCCATACTGCAGGCTCCACAGAGGCCTCGCCGCCCCTGGAGAGGGAGGAGCAGGTCCGCCTTCAAGCACGGAAGCGGCTGGAGGAGCAGCTCCGACAGTACCGGGCGAAGCGGCAGCAGGAGAGGGTGAGTCCCCCCAGGGTGTGAGGGAGCTTCATACGTGAGAGACAGCCATCAGTCAGACATGGTTACAGCATCTGTGTTAGCCTGGGTTTGGTGGGGTCTGTACAGATGTTAACTGTGCTTCTCTTTGCTTCTCTATAAATTTAAAGCGGTTCTAATTCAACAGGACTTTTTTTTTTTTTTTTTAAACTTTTTGTGTTTATCTGAAAGAATAAGCATGGGAGAATAGCCAGAAAAGTTTTGTAGAAGTTGTGTGATGAGAAAGGTGTTTTTTAAATGCTATAAAGCCACAGCAATGGGAGGCGTGTGAGTGAGAGCCGGCTCTAGGCTGGTCAGTGGGAAGTGACCTTGGAGCGGGGAGGTGACCAGGGCCAGAGGTGAGTGGTTGGAATAGAAACAGCCATTTGTGATGGCAATTTTAGAATGCTACTTGTCCATTCTAAACATGATGTTTGTACTTTTATTTCCTTCTTAGTCCAGCCAACCTGCAACTAAAACGAGACTTTCCAGCACACTTGATCCTGAGCTCATGCTCAACCCAGAGAACCTGCCGAGGGCCAGTGCCGTGGCCATGACAAAGGAGTACTCCTTCCTGCGCACCAGTGTTCCTCGCGGGCCAAAGGTGGGCAGCTTAGGGCTCCTGGCCCATCCCAAAGAGAAAAAAAGCCCCAAATCAAGCAGGATCCGGTCTCTGGCTGATTACAGAACTGAAGATCCAGACGCCGGGGACTCAGGCGGGGGTGCCCCAGCCACCGGCCCTTCTCAGGGCTCTGTGAAGCAGAGTAGGGGCAGCATGACATCCGTGGTATCTGGGGCCGGCCCAACCCCTGAAGCCGACACCCGCCTGGAGGATGCTTCCCTGGCTGGAGACAACGCCTCCGAGGCGGATGGCAGCGAGGCTGGGCTCAGGCTGGACGGGAATGACAGCGACAGCTCCTCCTACAGCAGTGCCTCCACCAGGGGGGTGCTGGGCACGCTGGCAGGCACGGCCAGCAGCCAGGGTGCATCCTATATGGTCAACGGCCAGGAGATCGCTGCCGACGCCTTGGGCCAGTTTCCTTCGATTAAGGATGTTCTCCAGGCTGCGGCGGCTGAGCATCAGGACCAGAGGCCAGAGGTCAACGGGGACATCCGGAGCCGCAGAGGCAGCCTGTCCAGCAGGTAGACGTGGACATGGTGCTGGGAACCCACAGCAGGAGGCGCCCGACACTGCATGCTCTCCTCTCAAGTCCCCTCCTATCTGCGTGACCCCCCCGGGTGGCCTGGCACGTCGTCCTCACCCATCCCCCTCTCAGTTGTCACCAGCAGCCCACGTTTCCTTCTCAGACAGCGCTGCTGCTTTGTTGGAAATAGATTTCAGAGTCTGCAGCACTGACCTCTGTCCTCCATAGTGCACAGACATTTCTGTGAAGTCGTGCAGATTCCTACTTGGCTCACGGTTCAGTGAGCATGTCCCAGTCTCATGGTGGCCAAAGGGCCTGACTCCTGGTGGGGGTTTTCGCTTGTGGCTTCTTCCGTGTTTTGCCTTAGCTCTCTGCTTCAGCCTTTTCACCTGTTTATCTAAAGCACTGGAGGCAGAGTGGCAGGG
>NW_004444067.1:7734759-7736247 GCF_000243295.1 Trichechus manatus latirostris | reverse complement strand
GGTAGTCAAAACAGCCTGGTACTGGTACAACAACAGATACATAGACCAATGGAACAGAATTGAGAATCCAGACATAAATTCATCCACCTCTGAGCAGCTGATATTTGACAAAGGCTCAAAGCCTGTTAATTGGGGAAAAGACAGTCTGTTTGACAAATGGTGCTGGCATAACTGGATATCTATACGCAAAAAAATGAAACAAGACGTATACCTCACACTATGCACGAAAACTAACTCAAAATGGATCGAAGACCTAAATATAAAATCGAAAACAATAAAGATCATGGGAGAAAAAATAGAGACAATGCTAGGACCCCTAATGCATGGCATAAACACAATATGAACCATAAGTATGTACAAACACCAGAAGAGAGACTAGATAACTGGGAGGTCCTAAAAATCAAACACTTATGCTCATCAAAAGACTTCACCAAAAGAATAAAAAGAGAACCTACAGACTGGGAAAAAATTTTTGGCTATGACAAATCCGATCAGCGTCTAATCTCTAAAATCTACAAGATCCTGCAAAACCTTAACAAGAAAAAGACAAATAACCCAATTAAAAAATGGGCAAAGGATATGAACAGGCACTTTGCCAATGAAGATATTCAGGCGGCTAACAGACACATGAAGAAATGCTCACAATCACTAGCCATTAGAGAAATGCCAATCAAAACTACAATGAGATACCATCTCACCCCCACAAGGCTAGCATTAATCCAAAAAACACAAAATAATAAATGCTGGAGAGGTTGTGGAGAGACTGGAACACTTTACACGCTGTTGGTGGGAATGTAAAATGGTACAACCACTTTGGAAATCGATTTGGTGCTTCCTTAAAAACTAGAAATAGAAGTACCATATGATCCAGCAATTCTGCTCCTTGGAATATATCCTAGAGAAATAAGAGCCGTCACACGAATAGAGATATGCCCACCCATGTTCATTGCAAGATATATGCACACCTATGTTCATTGCAACACTGTTCACGATAGCAAAAAGATGGAAACAACCTAGGTGCCCATCAACGGATGAATGGATAAACAAATTATGGTATATTCACACAGTGGAATACTACACAACAATGAAGAACAACGATGAATCTGTGAAACATACCATGGAGGAATTTGGAGGGCATTATGCTGAGTGAATTTAGTCAGTCACAGAAGGACAAATATTGTATAAGACCACTCTTACAAGAACTCAAGAAGAAAACATTCTTTGATGGTTACAATGGTGGGGAGGGAGGGAGAGGGCTTTTCACTAACTAGACAGTATGCAAGAATTGTCTTAGTTGAAGGGAAGGACAGCACACACTCCAGGGGATGTCAGCACAGCTGGACTAAACCAAAGCTAAGACGTTTCCTGAATACAATCAAATACTTCGAGGGGCGGGGGTCTGGGGACCATGCTTTCAGGGGACATCTAGGTCAACTGGCATAACAAAGTTTATTAAGAAAATGTTCTGCATCCTACTTTGGTGAGTGG
>NW_004444067.1:7731981-7734659 GCF_000243295.1 Trichechus manatus latirostris | reverse complement strand
CCCCCTCCTCTGACTGCGCCCCCTCCTCTGACTGCGCCCCCTCCTCTGACTGCGCTCCCTCCTCTGACTGCGCCCCTTTCCCTGAATGTGCCCCCTCCCGACTGAATTCCCTTCTCTGACTGTGCCCCCTCTGACTGTGTGCTTTTGTCCCCAGTGTGTCCATGGAGAGCTCTGTCACCGAGGCCCAGGATGAGATGCTGCAGGTGCTCAAGGAGAAGATGCGGCTGGAAGGACAGCTGGAGGCCCTGTCGCTGGAGGCCAGCCAGGTAACAGCGTCGACTGCCGTCCTGGTGTCATGGTCCCTGCTCTGGGGTGCAAAGCTGCATGAGTGCCCTTATGAGCAAGCCTTTTTATGACGATCATTACATCGTCCAAGTCCGCTTGACACGTTGGCCTGAGAAGTGTTGGGGTCGCCCTACTGATTGTTGTGGTCAGCCCCTCCCTGAGGTCCTTGCAGACGTGTCCTGAGTATGTCCGAGCTGTGCAGTGAGAAACCTGACAGCCCTGACTGCAGCCTCCTGGCGGTTTGCACCCCTTCCAGTGCGGGAAAATTCCATCTTCACTGTCGCTGCTTTTGCTGACGTGTGGGTTCTGCTTTTTCTGAGGCTAAGGCTGCTCATCTGGTATTCTCACTTGGTGTTTGCGGGTTTTGGTGCTTTTTTTGTTTTTGAACTTTGCTGTCCCACGCTCCCTGGCAGTGTTCGCACTTGCCCGAGTGGCGCTGTGCTCAGTCGTGGCTGTGCCCAGGCTCGAGCGGATGCAGCGCCCGCCCCCTCGGCCTCCTTGGCCTGTTTGGGGAACACTGGGACACTGTCCTGCGACCGGCCAGATAGCTTTTTCTAACGTAAAGCTCGCCTTTCCGGCACAGACTTGTCTCAGTGGGGCGTCTCACCAGTCAGTCCTGCTCGTTCACTGGGGATGCCTGCTCCTGAAAGTGACTGCATGTTTGGTCTGTTTCAGGCGCTGAAGGAGAAGGCAGAGCTGCAGGCACAGATGGCTGCCCTGAACACCCGGCTGCAGGCGCAGGTTGAGCACAGCCACAGCAGCCAGCAGAGGCAGGACTCTCTCAGCTGCGAAGTGGACACCTTGAAGCAGTCCTGCTGGGACCTGGAGCGTGCCATGACTGATCTGCAGAGCATGCTGGAAGCCAAAAATGCTAGCCTGGCATCCTCCAACAACGACCTACAGGTGGCCGAGGAGCAATACCAAAGGCTCCTGGCCAAAGTGGAAGACATGCAGAAGAGCATGCTCAGTAAGGACAACACAGGTGAGCCTCCACCACGCCGGCCCCTGCGCTTCCCAGTGAGTCATGGCTCTCTGGTGGGATTCCTCTGGTCTGGACTGCCCCACTATAACATTAACGTGACTGTGGGCTTTGTATTACTTTACAAGTCATACACAGGTGTCCGCTTTTATAACTCAGTACACTTTGCGGTAGGTCTCATGGGCCTGCAGGTTTTACACGAGCAGCAAGGGAATGATTCAGGTTCTGGAGGTTTACTGTGGAATCTTGGTGGTCAGTGGTCACGCTCCCCACTTGCTGTGCCATCAGGTCCCTTGGTTATCTGGGAGAGTAGAGCTGCCTCGTACTTGACAGGTCTCAGGCTCCGTTTAAGGTATCTAACACCAGTGCTGAGGTTGCTGGTTAGACCTCTCTTCCCACCTGAGGTTCGGCCTTCAGTCTAGCTGGGTCCCTGTGCAGGGTCACAGGAGCCGTGGTGGGGCAACAGCAGAGCACCTGGAACCTGGGCCCCACTCAGCAGATGTTTGTTTTGCTGAGTTGAGTCCATGAGTGGTCAGGCTGTCATTGAGAAGCTAAAACAGTTAAGAGTTCTATAGTTGCTGATCTCACAGACATATACCGAACACTCCACCCAGCAGCAGCCAAATATACTTTCTTTTCCAACGCACATGGAACATTCTCCAGAATAGACCACATTAGACCATAAAGCAAGCCATAACAAAATCCAAAGCATCGAAATATTACAAAGCATCTTTTCTGACTATAAAGCTATAAAAGTAGAAATAAAGAACAGAAAAAGCAAGAAAAAAAATCAAACACATGGAAGTTGAACAACATCTTGCTTAAATACTACTGGGTTATAGGAGAAATTAAGGATGGAAAAAAGAAATTCATAGAAGCAAACGAAAATGAAAACATCCTACCAGAACCTTTGGGACACAGCAAAAGCAGTGCTCAGAGGTCAGTTTATAGCGATAAATGCACACATCGAAAAAGAAGAAAGGGCCAAAATCAAAACATTAACCCTACAACTTGAACAAATAGAGAGCAGCAAAAGAAGCCCTCAGGTGCCAGAAGACAGGAAATGATAAGAATTAGAGCAGAATTAAATGATATAGAGAAGAGAAAAACAATTGAAAGAGTTAACAAGACTAAAAGCTGGTTCTTTGAAAAGCAAAATTGATAAACCATTGGGCAAACTGACAAAAGAAAAACAGGAGAGGAAGCAAATAACCCATATAAGAAATGAAATGGGTGATATCACAACACTGAAATTAAAAGGATCATAACAGAATACTATGAAAAATTGTCCTCTAACAAATTTGAAAACCTAGAGGAAATGGACAAATTTCTAGAAATTCACTACCTACCTAAACTAACACAAACAGAGGTAGAACAACTAAATAAACCCATAACAAAAGAAAAGATTGAAAAG
>NW_004444067.1:7709790-7731881 GCF_000243295.1 Trichechus manatus latirostris | reverse complement strand
CAGAAAGGGCCACATAAACCAGAGACTTCATCCGCCTGAGACCAGAAGAACTAGATGGTGCTCCAGCTACGACCAGTGACCGCCCTTACAGGGAATACAACAGAGAGTCCCTGATGGATCAAGAGAAAGAAGGGGTGCAGAACTCAAATTCTAGTAAAAAGACCAGACTGAATGGTCTGAGACTGGAGGAACCCCAGAAAGCATGGCTCTCGGACTCTCTTGTTACCCCAGAACTAAAACAATTCCCAGGGGCAACTCTTTGGACAAAGATTTGACTGGACTGTGGGATATAAAATGATACTCGTGAAGAGTGTGCTTCTGAGCTCATATTGATACATGAGACTAAATGGGCAGCTTCTGTCTGGAGGTGAAATGAGAAGGCAGAGAGGGTCAGGAGCTGGTTGAATGAACACGGGAAATCGTGTGGAAAAGAGGAATGTGCTGTCACAGTATAGGGAGAGCAATTAGGGTAACATAACTATGTATGTGTAAATTTTTGTTTGAGAGACTAACCTGAAATGTAAACTTTCACTTAAACTACAATAAAAATAAAAAATAAAAAAGAGTTCTACAGTTGCAAGTGACTGAAAACGCAGCCCAAGTTGGCCTAAACAGAGAGGATGGTTGCACGAGGCAGGGAAACCCTATGAAGCCTGGGGAGGTGCAGCGACGAGCTCTCCCTCTGCCTTCAAGTCTGACCACATTGAGCCAGAGACCAAAGAGTCCCAGATAAAAGCTAGAATGCTTTAGCCAGCATGCTCGTGACTCCAGGTCAGGTGGCAGACGACTTTCAGGGCCACTGTGAGGTGTGACTTCCTGAGGGCAGTCCCTCACCGCATGTGTCTCCTTAGCCCAGGCAGGTCTCTGCCCACAGGAGGTCAGGAGTTGGGGAAATCAGTTCTCTCTGAGAGCTTGACCCACAGCTCTGGAGATAACTGTGCATCTCAGTCCCGTGTCTGCACTGTGGTCCACCCCACGGCCTCTCTGGGCGTCACCCGTGTCTGCAACGGCCGTCTGCCCCGCAGCCTCTCGGCCTCTCTGGTGGTAGCTCGAATAGTTGCAGGCTCGGCCATGTTGTAGCAGAGAGAATATTCCAGCTCCAGGCACTCCTTCTCACAGCACGCTGTCCACAGGCGGAGGGGGGCTCTCCCCGTCTCAGAAATGTGCCTCAGGAGGAGGAAGCTTTTTCTCATGTGAGCCCAGCATATCCTCCCTATCCTGTGGCCTCTGATCAGGCCGCGTGGCCTCAACTGACCTGCTACCAAAGCTGGGGGCATCCCAGGAGAGGTGCATTGGGCCAGGGAGACGGAAGACCCAGGCCCTGGGGAGGTAACTTCGGCCCGGCTTGAAACCCTTCACCGTGAGGCTGCGCAGACAAGGCTCGTCACAGAGTCAGGGCACGGCACAGAAAGGGGGGCTGATCGACAAAGTGCACGTGGCTGTGAGCCTGCCCACGAGGCCTGTGAACAGCTTTTAGATGTGAGGACAGGAAAGAAAAAAGTGACAAAAAAGGAACTAACTGAGAAGCAAAATTTCAGACTATTTTAATAGCTATTAATGTTTTAGTCTGAGCATTTATGATGTCCATCACTTACCTAAAATCGCAAAGTCCGTGCAGTCCAGACATTGGAAGAGTCTGACAGTGGGCGGCCTGGCCTCGTGCAGACCTGCCTGGACTCACTGTAGCCACACACGGGGTTTTGGCGTCGTGCGAAGCTCACGCTTAGGTTCCGATGTGCCGGTGGAGGGACGTGTGGGGTGGGGAGTGGCCCTCTTGTTGCCCTTGTGAATCTCCGCCCAGGCTCTGAGGCTCTGCCTGGAAGTTCCAGATCAGGGCCTGGGCACCGGTGGGCCTTCTCACACTGTCCTCTTTGCCATTTTTGTTTCTCTTTTGTCTTTATTCTAAATTCTTGGAAAATGTCTTTAGAATGGTAAATGTTTTCTTACCAGCTGGGTGCAGTTCTGACTCAAGTGCCTTTGGCAGGTTTTGTTCGTGCTCTGGTTTGGGCTGTCTGTGACCCCCCGTTTCTTCCCTCCCTGCCCCCCGTCAGTGAGAGTCAGCGCACGTGCAGACCAGGGGTGGCCCAGAGTCACAGCGCACATGCCTTCGCCAGCATTGCTGGTGGCCGATGGACATCTTCGAGCTGGCAAGGACGGGAAGGGTGACATCCGCATCTTCTCACGCATACACGTCTCGTCCTCTGCGCAGACGGGCTCGTGTAGCCGTTCACGTGGCGTGCGTCTGAGCCGGAGCCGCCTGTGTTTTGCTTTCAGTGCGCGACCTGAGGCAGCAGATGGGCGCCCTGCAGAGCCAGCTACAGCAGGTGCAGGCGGAGCGCACGACGCTGACCGGCAAGCTGAGGGCGTCACAGGCCGAGATCGCGTCCCTGCAGAGCGTCCGCCAGTGGTACCAGCGGCAGCTCGCGCTGGCCCAGGAGGCCCGGGTCAGACTGCAGGGCGAGATGGCCCACATCCAGGTGCGGACTGCTGTGGCCGGGGCCAACACTGTGGTGGCACGGGGGGCTGGCCTGGTCAGCCCACTACTGTCTCAGTGGAGAACGGGGTTGGTTCCCTAAATTAGAAAGATGTGTTTCTAGATTTCACTGGAAAATTAAAAAGCAAAGTCTGCGCACCACTCATCTAGCCACACCCCCAAGACCTCTTGGGTCTCAGCTTCTGCTGAGCGTTCCTAGTGTCTAAACTCCCCTTTTTGGCACGTCCCGCTGACCCTGGCCCTGGGTTGTAACTCTTCTCCTTCTGAGGGGAGTGCGTCTGTCATTTGGCCTCGGCTCCCGCAGTCCACTTCCCCCTGGGCTCAGTGTGCCCTCTTCGCCAGCCCCTGCTCTAGACACACAGGGCTCTCCCCGTGTGAAGTTTTGTGTCTGAGTCCTGTAGCAGACAGTCTGCCTTCCTCTGTTGTCACTTTGTTGGTTGTGTGCAGGCCCATCCCACATTATCTTCATTCTCACTACGGGAGAGGAGACTGTCCGGGTCCTCAGGAAAGTGTCCCACTGGACACGTGTGGACTGGGAACTCTTGGGAGCATCGAGGCCGCGTGATCGGGCCACCTTGGTCTCTTACCAACAGGCGTTGGAGACGCTCAGGAGGAGAGGCAGCTGCTGACAGGAACTCCGTCTCAGGTGTCAGCGCTCTGAACGTCAGAGCGCTTCTGAGAAAGTCGGCAGGGCTGTGGTCAGCTTAGTCTCCTTCTCCGTTTAGCAGTGGGTTTTGCTGTCTCCTTGTCTTGTTTTTTTTCTCTGGGAAAAATACTGTAGATTCATTTGAAACTTTATTTCCCAAACTGAGAGATAATTTTACTCTCACGATTACAAATGTACAAAGTAGCCATGTTCATATATTTACTATAGAACATATTTTTTACGCCGAAAGACCATATAGAAAACACTTGTTGTACTTAAAACACACCTGGAATAAAGTGCGATACAAGTGAGTGCACTTTGGAAGTGAGTGCGTTTATCTGGCATGAAATAGTTTAAAGAGTTAAACCAGGTCTGCAGATTCTGGTGTTCGTCACAAACGTGATTTGGAAGACAGAAATAGAGGAAGGGTCAAAGTCAGTAGCAGTCTGGGAACTTCAGCTGCTGTTTAAAAATTCCTTTGGACCCAAGGTTCAGTACTTAATAGCTAGGCTTTTTAATGCATTTTCTGAACCTGAGTGTCTCCCTCTTTCCCAGCAACGAAGGAGTGGTCTGTAGAAGGCAGGAGAGTGCAGGGATCATGGTGTTTTCACTCCCCTAGGCCCTTGCATCTGGGCGTCTTGGAGGTCTGGGAACCAGAGTTGGACTCAGTAGTGGTGATAGAAGACCCAGCCTGCCCTCGGTTTTGTTTCGTACCTTGCTTCTCTTTATTGACCATTTGCTTCTCGTGGGGCCGGCGTGTCGGCTGCTGCTGCTCTTTCTCCTCCAGACGATCTCGTGTGTGCAGGCTCACCTATGGCGTGTGGGTCACAGCCCTGCTGGGCAGGCATGGCTCATGTGGTGACTACTTCAGCCACACTGCCCCGTCCGGTCAGGCCCTCACCTGTAGGGCTCTGAGATGTGCCTCCGTAGGAAACGTGCAGTTGTTGCCACAGCTGCACAGTCTTGGGGTGCTGACCACCCTGACGCCAGGCGGCTGGACCTTCATGGTGGCGGGAGTGAGGCCCCCATGGGGGCTGGGAGGGGTCGCAGGCAGCGGCTGTCCTGTGCTGGTGCCAGTGCCCCTTGCACTGGTGGCCCAGGACAAGCCGGTTTCCACATATCTTTACATCTGGTGACTTTTCACTTGCGGGCTTTTTCTTTGAAGGTTGGACAGATGACTCAGGCAGGCCTCCTGGAGCACCTGAAACTGGAGAACGTGTCCTTATCCCACCAGCTGACAGAGACGCAGCACAGGTCCATCAAGGAGAAGGAGCGCATTGCCATCCAGCTGCAGAGCATCGAGGTGAGGACGCCTAGCTGGGTTTGGGCCGTGCCGTTAAAATGTAGAAAGTACGTGAATCCCTGTATGTATACATAACCATGACCTGTATATTGCATATATGCACTTAAATACCGTTTTTGAACACCCGAGCTCCTCTGGTAGGCCCACTCCTCATGCTCACTGTGAGCGCATCCCATCTGGGAGCAGATCATCACTGAACTGTTGGTGGTGTCGGGAGTGCTGCTTCTCATCCGCCTTGGTGAGGAGCCAGGGCTGCATGTGTCTGCTCACAGCACCTGCTGTGCCCTTCGTCAGTGCCCGGGTCCCTCCTGTGCAGACCTGGGCTCTTGCTGGTGCTCCTAGAGCGTAATATTCTGTGTCCTGCAGTCAGTGGCGGTGCCACCAAAGGGCACAGAGCTCAGCCATGGGGCCACATGCTGGCTGTTACCTCCAGCTCTGTGACGTCGCCCCCCCGTCTGCAATGTGGCATCAGCTGGGGTGAGGCAAGATGCTTGGCGGGAGCCGTGCTAGCCCGTAGGGCGTGTCAGTGAGTGCGCTGTCCTTGCGTTCGTTTAGTCCCGTGCTCTGCTGCACAGAACTCTGAATATCTGAAGAGCTCTTTGGATCCCCAGCATCCCCCCTTCTCTGATAAGTTGAAGGATGAGCTCATTTCTGACGTGGGTGTTCTTGAGGCCTGACTGCAGCCCCATGAACTGGGCATGGCCAACTGGTCCTGGCTGGTCAGGCCTGGCGGTGCCTCCTCCCCTCCCCCGAGCTCGTAGACCTGTCATATCACCCAGTGACCGTGTGGTGCTGTCGCTCGGGCCTTTCCTTACACAGTGGTGCGGGCACAAGTCCTCCTTGTGAGTGGTACAGGGATGCACAGCCCCACCTGCTCCCAGGTGCGATCCTGGTAGCAACATCACTTTCTTTCCTTGGATTGGTCAGCACCTAAAATGTTTGAGAGGCTGCACATGGCCCCAGGACACACCCTGGGCAACCCTGTTTCGTTGGGGGTAGATTTGTTTCATTTTGCATTGAACAGTCACAGGTTTCACTATAGGAAACACAGAACAGTACCTTCAGTGTCATCTCTCTGTTGCTCTCTGTCCAGCCAGGCCCGGGGTCAGCAGTCGGGAATCGGGGATGGAGGAGCAGGCCGAGCTGACTGGGAGAGGGGCCTCTGGCTGGCTGCTGTTGGCACACAGGCAATCTGCTTTTTAAAAATACTTCGCTTTCTGGGCCCAGGCTGACATGTTGGACCAGGAAGCTGCCTTTGTTCAGATTCAAGAAGCCAAGACAATGGTGGAAGAAGACCTCCAGCGGAAGCTGGAGGAGTTTGAGGGCGAGAAGGAGCAGCTACAGAAGATGGCAGATTCTGCAGCATGCTTGGAGCAGAAGCTGGAGCAGGTAAATTCGACTGATTCCATTTTGAACAAGCCTTCCCTGTGTGGGCACTGAGAACTGCTTTTAAAAGTTTACAGGGCCGCACACAGGGGACCTGCACAGCTAGTCTTCTCATGTTTGGCCACACAGAGGTCTGGGCTGGATGGCTCTTGGAACCCTTTTAATGGTTATCAATCACTCTGCTGCCCCTGCAAACCTGGCCATCCGTACACTCTGTAACTGCAGGATACTTGTTTCTGTTAGTGTTTTTCTACACTGGAATTTTGCATTAAAAAAAAGACTTCCTCCAAGGTGTCCATCAATTTTACTTGAAACCTGAATAAGGGAGAAATACAAGTTCCCCAAGCAGGTGGTATTTTCACTCAGGAGCAGCCACGTTGAGTGGTTTTTTTTTCCAGGTAAAGCTGACTTTGAACCAGCGAGACCAGCAGCTGGAGGCGCTGCAGGAGGAGCACCTGGGACTGATGAGGCAGCTCACCGCAACCCAGGAAGCACTGCAGGCCCGGGAGCAGAGCTTTGGGGACCTGCAGACGCACCATGAGGAACTGCAAGCCCGGCTGGAGGAGCTGCAGGGTGAGGCGTCCGCCAGGGATGACACCATCCGCTTCCTGCAAAACGAGAAGATCGTCCTGGAGGTGGCTCTGCAGGCGGCCAGGAGTGGCAAGGAGGAATTTGACAGGGGAGCAAAGCGCCTGGAAGAGGGAGCCGAGGAGACATCGGAGGTTCTCGAGCAGTTGAGACAAGAGTTGGCTGTGAAGTCCAGTCAGGTAATGCTGTCTGCTGCCACCTTGTTAGGAGTCAGAGCTGCACTGAGTGGATGCAGGTGTGTGGTCCTCAGTGCACGACACCTGGAAGGGTCTTCAGGGCGCGGCTCCAGGTCCAGGTTGAGGGGTATCTTTGGGACACGGTTCCGGGTCCAGGTCAGGGGTGTCTTTGGGGTGTGGCTCTAGGTCCAGGTCAGGGGTATGTTTGGGGCATGGCTCCGGGTCCAGGTAGGGGGTGCCTTTCAGGTGCAGCTGTGGGTCCAGGTAGGGGAGTCTTTGGGGTGCGGCTCTGGGTCCAGGGGGGAGGTGTCTCTGGGGCGCGGCTCCGGCTCCAGGTGGGGGGGGTCTTTTGAGGTAAGGCTCTGGGTCGAGGTGGGGGCGTCCTCTCCTAGACGTGCCAGAGACTCCAGCCGGCACTCTCGGGGAGAAGCTGAGTACTGTTTGAGGATTTTGAAAGAAATCTACCAGGAAACACAAGTTTCTATGCACAGGTGACTCAGAGTTCAGGTTTAGGAGAAGCAACATATTCCTCATGTTACCTGAACCTCTGTGAGCTTTGGCTTTTCAGTGTGCCTTACTGCACATGGCACCCCTGAGACCCAACACAACGGAGCATCAGAACAGTCTCACCGCCGCGCAGCCGTGCATGAGCTGGTGAGAGGAGGACGGGCCGCACAGAGGGACCTGGCACGTGGCTCGGCAGGCGGTCATGGCTGGGAATGTTCTGTGCTAATGGCATGACGTGGTTTTGATGTAGGCAGACGTGTTGAAAAATACAGATAGAGTGAAAAAGCAAAAGAGTGATGCGGAAGGAAGTCGAATTAGTATCAGGCAGTAATTGTGTCTTCCAATTCCATCCTGTCAGCATCAAGGACAAGAGGAAATCCATATATTTTCCTTGGGGAAAGTAAGATAAAAGGAGGCTGCCTTTCTTGTCAGGCATTGACCTGAACTGAATTATTTTCTGGGAGAGAGGTACTAGGCAAATCATAGCTAATAAAGCATGTTTATACACAGTGGGAAAAAAAAACCACACCAAAATCGTTGCCATCGAGTCGATTCCCACTCATAGCAACCCTATAGGAGAGAGTAAAATTGCCCCATAGGGTTTCTAAGGAACAGTTGGTGGATTCAAACTGCTGACCTTTTGATTAGCAGCCGAGCTCTTAACCACTGCGCCAGTGGGAGGTGATTTAGAGGAGCTGAGAGTTCTCATGAGGAGTCTGATTTTCATTTTATGACTGTTAGCTCAGTGAGAGAGATCCACTGAGACTTGGGAAGCCCTGAAGTGAGGCTGGGTGGTGATAGGCGTTACTTAGTATGTCTGAATCTGACCCATGTTGCTCTCCACAAAGTTACTGGTGGGTGCCCCTGTGCAGAGATTGTTACCTTGAAAGCAGAGTGGAGGGGGTGGTGGCAGCGTTCCAGTCCCTGGGGGCATCTCTTCAACCCCAATACTCCAGTTTCCCTGGGGGTGTCTCTCCAGCTCCAGTGTTTGCTTTCTTGACTCAGGGGCACCCAAAGAGCTGGCCCACAGCCCTCAGCCTGCCCGAGCCATCGGCCCTGCCCGCATTAGTCCACATCCTTATGCCTCCTTAAGATGCTCGTGGCTTCTCCTGTGCAGTTCTGAGCCGCCTATCCGTGTGTGGGGCTGCCATAGGCCAGGTGGCCCTGGAACGGCCGGAGGGGCATGAGGCACACAGAATAGACCAGTTCTCGGTCCCCCCAGGCTGTCAAGAAGGATGCCCTTGACTCCACTCTCCGCGTGGTAGGAAAACTGGCTAATTCCTGGTCGGATCCCAGTGTGATAACTGGATTTGTGTGGAGTACTCTGGCCTTCGAGGACGAATCATGTGGGCATAGAAAACCTGGGGCCTAAATCATCTTGTTCTCGCTTCCAGTGACGATGACCACACACACTCATAAATGAAACGTTTTCTTGTGAACATTGTTTCATTTGAGCTTCAGACAGCCCCAGGTGAATATGGGGGGCACCATTATACCACATGTGTGCTTTTTGGAGTTTCCCGAAGCTTTCCATGTCAGGGCTGGGAGACCTCTCGGGTTGGGTTATCTATCACCCGGCTTTTTAAGAGCATTTTTAATAATCTAGAGTAGCGTTTCACAAATTCCACGTGCTCCTGCCCCAGGGTCCTATAAATGCAGTTTTGATTTTGCAGGTCTGGGGCAGAGCTGAGACTACATCTCCAACTGCCCCCAGGTGGTGTGGATGGCTGGTCTCTGACCAGACTGTGAGCTACAAAGATATAGGACAGGGATGGCCAACTGCAGCCAAGGGCCCAGACTGACCCCTGCTTTTGTAAATAGTTTTATTGGAACACAGGTGGACTCATTCATGACAGAATGGCTGTGGCTGTGTTTGCACTACAAGGGCAGGTGTGAGATGCTGCCACAGGCCGTGTGTCTGCAAAGCTTACTGTCTGGCCATTTATCCGGAAGGGTTTGCTGACCCCAGATCTGGAGCTTCCTCTTCCCTCACGTTTTCCTCTCTTCCCCTGTCCCCTTCCTCTGACCTCCCTTCCCTTCATCTTCGTCTTAATTCTTTTTAAGTGGCAAGGAATGAGAGGCAGGCAGTCTTTCCTGCTGCAGTGACTCTTAGAAACCATGGCTCCATCCGAGTGAGGGATTGTCTCCACACAGTGACTGCTATGCTCTTAGGAAGTGTTTCTGGGCACCATGCCCTTCCAGAATCATTTAGAGTACTGCACTATGCAAACATGTCCCCCGCAGGTGGAGCACTTGCAACAGGAGACAGCCACTCTGAAGAGGCAGACGCAGAAAGTAAAAGAACAGTTTCTTCAACAAAAGGTAAAAACATCGTTGGTGGGTTTCTTCGTGTCAAACACGTATGAGAAAAAGTATTTTATGGTGTACTTGCTCCAGTAGAACAAAACTGAGCAAGAAAAATGTAACCTTTAGAACCTTCTGAATTATTTTGAAGGCAGTTCACTGACTCTAAGATGTGCGCCCCTCAGCCCCATTTCACTG
Source organism: Trichechus manatus latirostris (assembly GCF_000243295.1). Lineage (NCBI taxonomy): Eukaryota > Metazoa > Chordata > Mammalia > Sirenia > Trichechidae > Trichechus > Trichechus manatus. The sequence continues at coordinate 7,722,279 of NW_004444067.1, read as the reverse complement.
TCTGTAAAGTTGGGAGCATCTTCCCAGCAGGTAGATTGAGGGTGGCTGTCACTGCCTGCACCGGTGGGGCCTGGCGTGGGCATCCCAAGGGGGCCGTTGCTCGGAGGGATGTGTGCACTGTTGTTACTCCACGTGGAATTTGCTGCTTAAAATGTCTCTGAAAAACTTACCCATGATTTTGCATGGAGACAAGCTGTCGTATTCTCAGGAAGGCCTAGGACGTAGATGTGACAGTGAAGCAAATACCCACTGTGGGGAAATGACTGCAGTTCCAGTTCTCTTGCAAAGCTTGCACAGCATCAGTTGAGGCCTTAAGAGATCTGAGAAAGAGCAATACCCCAGAGTAGTTGAAGCAGTCTTTCTTTCATACTGAGATTTAAGCAGTAGGGTTACCCCAGAACCCAGGCAACTGAAGGCAGAAGAAATTGCCACATTCCTTGGAGTAGACGCAGTGTTTCAAAGCGACCAGGGGCTGGTGCGACTGCCTGCCGCTTCACACCAGACCCTGGTTAGGGCGTGGTGGTGTCGCTGACAGACAGCACTCGTGGCACACGCTGTGCGGGCGTGTCTCGTTGGTACGGTCTTATATTTGATGAAATATGGTAAGATCCTTTAGCTCAAGGTTAAGGCCTTTTTCAGTAAGCAGTGCAATTGGTTTATCAGAGTGTTTGGTTCCCATCCTTGGTCCCCGAGAGCACCCACCCCCCGTGCCCTGCACTGGCTGTAACTGTTGCCTTTGACGGCAGGTAATGGTGGAAGCCTACCGCCGGGACGCCACCTCCAAAGATCAGCTCATCAGTGAGCTGAAGGCCACCAAGAAGAGGCTGGACTTGGAGCTGAGGGAGCTGAGGCAAGAGCTGATCAAACTCCAGGGAGAAAAGAAGTTGGTGGGGGCGGAGCACTCGCGGCTGCAAAGGGAGGTGTCCCAGGTGCACCGGCAGATGGCAGATCTGGAGGGGCACCTGCAGTCAGTGCAGAAGGAGCGTGACGACATGGAGACGCAGCTGCAGGTCAGGAGTGGCCCATGAAGGCCTATCGTGCGGTCTTGTGAGGACTCACGGGGTGGGGGGGCAATTGAGGTCAGCCGATGACTATGGACTGAGGAGTGTGGGCCGCTGGTGACCTTGATGAGGGCAGGTTAGTGGAGCCACGGGGTCAGTGAGAGGGTGAACGTTTGGTTTGAGGAGCCCAGTCTCTAAGGGGTGGGGTGCGTTTGTGTGTAACGTCTACGGTGATGAGAAGACAAATCCACTCAGATGTCCAGCATCTTGCTTGCATCTGAGCTGGCTCTGGAAGACTTGTTTATGAGCTGCTTAGACACCTTGAGGAAGGAGGCCAGAAAAGGCACGGAGCAGGGGGACAGGGTGGGATGGAGCTGCCAGTGCAGGGCTCTGCGCATGCGGCTGTGAGGTGGGCTCAGAATGTGTGGCCTTGGCATGATCATTACAGAGGGCAGATGCCTCTGTGTTGCTCCCGCAAAGTCCGACCATCGAGGGTGCCTTTGACACTTCTCACACTGGTCTCCTCCCTTCTCTCTGAAGTCTCTGCAGTTTGATAAAGAGCAGATGATCGTTCTTACAGAGGCCAACGAGGTGTTGAAGAAACAAATAGAGGAGCTGCAGCAAGAAGCCAAGACGTGAGTCTGTGCGTGAGTGGGCAGGAGTGGTGCTGTGTTACCAGTGAGTCGCGCCCTCCTAGGTGTGTCTGCACGAGGGGCACACACAGGAGACTGTGGACAAGACCGTGCCCCCACTGCCCGCCCTGGGGAGCACACGGATAAAATAATTGATACTGTCATCATGGTGCCTGAAAACTCTGCTGAGAAGCAGTAATGAGTGTGGCCTAGGAGGTTAGATTCTAAATTTAAATATAGAAGATAGATTCCATCATGATTTGGTGGTTGCTTGCTCTACAAGATAATCCCAAAGTTCATCACTTAATTTGCTAGAGTGTCTTTTTAGCCAAAGCTCCTCTTGTTTTATCTTCATTTGCACACTTGCAGCCCATCTCTCCCTCACCTCCCTCCCAGCTCCCTGACCAGTCCGTGTGGTATTTGTCCTTGGTTACCCCTTTTGTGCATACAGGGTGAACATACACCACCCCCCCCAGCACGCACAGGCACACACACGTGCATGCACAGACATGTAGGCATGCATGCTTTTGGTGGGCTTCCTTACCCACATGGCGTCCCCCCACTGCGCTGCTTTTACCAGCCAGTGTTTCCTGAATGGGCCTGACTTCTCTGGCTTACTGCTGATATCCAGTAAGAATATTGGAAAGATTTTTTTGTGGTAGGAGAGGAGCTGTTTCTCAGTCTTCACAGATCCCGGTAAGATATCCTGTAAGGGGGGGCAAGGTGTGAGGGTTACGGGAGTGGCTAAAGTGGACCTTGACCGCGCGGCCAAGGCTGTGATGTCACAACACCCTGTGCAGTGTCCACTCCTCACCTGGGTGTCCCTGAGGGGAGCCGGTTCGAGGGGGCTAAGTAGCTCATGCAGGCCCCTCGGCTGAAGAGGGACAGAGCCAGGGTCTGAGGAAGGGGCGATAGGGTGGGCATGGGTAACCCCTAACAAACACTTTACCATGGCTTGTGAGAGCGAACGGGGGTGTGGCTTGCAGTAAAGGTCTGTTCCTCTTGTGGGTTGCTCTTAGGGCCATCACGGAGCAGAAGCAGAGGATGAAGCGTCTGGGCTCGGACCTGACCAGTGCCCAGAAGGAGATGAGGACCAAGCACAGGGCCTATGAGAATGCCGTGGGCATCCTCAGCCGCCGCCTGCAGGAGGCCCTTGCCGCCAAGGAGTCTGCAGAGGCCCAGCTGGGCGAGCTGCAGGCCCAGGGCGCCGATGCTGGAGGCAGCAGCCTCGCCTTACATGTAGGTGCCCATGTGGATTTTACTGGTCTTCTTTGACTTTTACTAGTAGGTGTAAAACTCTCCTAGCTAACTGAATTTGCGCTTCACTTATTACTCTGCACTTGGAATCGTTGCATTTATATCTTAGTAAACTGTATGTCCTTTTAAATTAATGGCTTGTCTCTGCCTCCTGTCCATTTAAGAATTTAGGAGTAGGAAGAGACTACATATCAGAGCATGATGTTTTCTTGTCAAATTAATACTCCTCCCCCAGTTACTTTATAGAATTTTGGGGGAGGGGTTAGAATTGATTCCATTGCCTATTTCCTTTGTACACCCTCTCCCCACTTATCAACATTATTAGGTTCCAAAAACCAGGTTGTTATGCAAAATTGGTGTTATGTGAAAATGGAAGATGACCACATCAGTTCACAAAATGGAGGATGACTACATCATTACATAACTGCCAAATTACACCGTTACGTAACTGCTAAACTACTGAAAATCATGGCCCAGCCAAGTTAACACATAATCTTAAGCATCAAAGCCAGTGTTACTCTCGCCTCACACCTTGGCGTTTTCTACTGTCAGATGTATGTCATTAATGTACAAAAATAGTTGGATAGTAGATTTTTTACTGTTGTCATAAATGAAAATGTCAGATAACGAGATAATTGATAAGTGAGGAGAAGATGTACTTTAAGGAATGTCTGACTTTTCATTCCTTGGAGTAGACGGTAATGGTAATAGGGTATAAGATGCTACATAGACTCGGTCATCCCCTTGCCACAGGCCTCTTAACCAGTAACTGTAGCAGCTGAGTAAGAGAATAGGCTTGAGAACCTGAAGTTGTGGGTTCCACTTACAGTGTCACTACTTGTCAGATGATAGCCTTTAAAAATTGCAGTTACTCAAACATTGTGATCAGCAGTAAAATGAGGCTGAAATGAGGTAGACAATAGGACATACCTCATTAGGATGGTTAAATGAGGTGGTACGTGTCAGGTGCTTAGAACAGTGCCTGCTACCATCAGTGGTAGCTGAGGGGTGTGTGTGTGTGTGGTATATGTGTGGTGAGTGGTGTGTGTATGTTTGTGTGTATGGTGAGTGTGGTGGTGGTAAGTGTGTTTGTGTGTGTGGTGAGTGTGTGGTGTGTGTGTTCATGTGTGTATGTGGTGTGTGTATGAGTGGTGAATGTGTGTATGTGGTGGTGTGTGTGGTGAGTGTGGTGGTGTGTGTGACAGTGTGCTGTGTGTGGTGAGTGCTGTTGTGTGTGGTGAATGTGTGGTTGTGTGTGGTGAGTGTGGTTTATGAGTCTGTTGTGTGTGGTGAGTGTGTTGTGTGTGTGGTGAGTGTGTTGTGTGTGTGTGAGAGTGTGGTGGTGTTTGTGTGTGTGGTGTTTGTTATAGTACTCCAGGTGCTGCTTACTTGCCACAAGTGGTAACGTTTATCTTTTATCCGCATGTCAAAATTTTTCTATATTTTCGAAGCGATTAACTAAAAAAGTTATTTGTTCTGATGTTCTTTTGTGCGTCATTAACGTGTGCATGCTATGGTTAGTTTAAGTCTTTTAAGGAAAAGAGAAGTATCAGAATGTGTTCAGATAACTGCTAACACATTACACACCAGCTTGCGTGTGGTCACAGAGTCACACCGGGGGTGTGAGGAGGGCGAGTGGGCCACCGTGGCTGCCTGTCGTGTGGCGTAGTGAAATCCATGACCAGTTATAGCTTCACATCTTGCGGTTAGGAGAGAATCCGGACCCTGGAGGTGGAGCTGCAGACCGTCAGCCACAGTAAGATGATGCTGGAGAAGGAGCTACAGGAGATCATTTCACTGACCAGCCAAGAGTTGGAGGAGTACCGGGAGAAAGTGCTGGAACTCGAGGATGAGGTAACTACCTTTGTCGTTAGGAGCAGTGAGTGGACAAGGCTGTTTAGGGTCAAGAACCCTACGGAAATGAGGACCCTGGTGCAGAGAGAAGGGGACTTGGAGGAGCAGAACTGTGTTGATGTGCTCAGTACTACAACGATGTATCTGGTACACCTTCTGACCGTACCTTTCTTGTATTTGCTTGCTTCTCCAGCACAACGGTAGTTGTCATTCGTAATGGTAGCCCTTCTCTCAGTTAGAGTGCTTTGGTTGCAAATAACCAGAAACTCAACTCAGACTGGCTTAAGATATTAACTGACGCGTCTGGGTGGCAGGGATGCAGCAGCTCAGCGACATCACTAAGGACTCTCCCCAACGGCCCAGCCCTCCTCCCTCCTCTGCTCTTTGTATGTCTGCTCCATCCTAAGCTCAGCTTCTCCACCAGGGCAGCTCCAGGGCACGAGCTTCTTTTCTCACATCCAGCAGGGAGTGGAGGGCATCCCTGCCCAGGCCCGAGTGCATTCTGAGGAGATTGGCTGAGGTTCCATGCCCACTTAGGACCAGTCACTGGTCAGGGGGGTACTGAGGGGCTGGCTTTGGCCCCATGCCCAGTCCATGGAAGTACTTCTCTAGAAGCTCACAGTCCCCAAGAGAAACCAGGGCCATTGGCCATAGGGGAGGAGGGGAGCACTGACAGAGGAAGCTGCAGTCTGGAGTCCTTACGGGTCAAAGGGCAAAGTCACGCTGCTGCAGGTGGTTTGTGGGCCCCTCAAGAACCGCTAAACTGTTGGCATGTGTGATAACTCTGTAACTGGAGCACATCTTCTCACGGTTCCTCTGATTTGTTTCAGCTTCAAGAATCCAGAGGCTTTCAGAGGAAGATCAAGCGCCTGGAGGAGTCAAATAAGAAGTTGGCTCTTGAATTAGAGCATGAGAGAGGGAAGCTCACGGGCCTCGGACAGTCCAATGCAGCCCTGCGGGAGCACAACAGCGTCTTAGAGACAGCCTTAGCCAAGAGGGAGGCAGATCTGGTCCAGCTGAACCTGCAGGTATTCAAACTCATTTACCCAAAACAGCCAGGGTTGCTTTGGACCAAGCAGTGTTCCCAGTGTCTCACCTGTATTATCTGTATTAATCTCATAACCGCCTGCAAGCAAGACATGTCCATTCCATTTGTAGACAAGGCAGTGGAGGCTCAGAGACCCCCAAGCTGGTGAGGGCAGCGCTGGGCTCTGACTAACCTGGGGCGTCTGATGAACGTGTGGAGTGATTATATGAAGTGTATCATTTCCCCTTGTATGGTGGACTCGGGTTAGTGCACGGGGGTATTTCCACTTGAAGGCAGTCACACTGTATGTAAGGGGCCCTTTCCTGGAGACCACCTGGGATTCACAGCCAGGGTCCGGGTGGCAGGGTTTGCAGCCTCTGTGCTGAGGAGCAGGCTGGGCCTTCTGGGGAAGCTGAGCAGCAGACCCGAGAACAGGGAAGGCTAGCAAAGGGCAGCCAAGGCCACCTGGAGCCCCCACCCTTGAGTTCCATGAGTAGAGTGTTGAAAAAACATTTCCCCATAGTCCCGGGGCCTCACATTTCTGCTTTTGCATCAGTGTTCTCCAGAAATGGGGGTTTTCTCTACTTCCCAGGGCCTCACTCTCGTGGGTGACACCTCGTACTGTGTGTGGTGCCCCTAGGGTTTGGCTCTTCACGTGGCACTGATTGCAGCACGCACGTGCTCCCAGGGCTGAGTAGGTTTCTGAAATTCCGAGCCCTTCTTTGTTCATCACTTCTGCAATGCAATCTAGGTGCAGGCAGTTCTGCAGCGCAAAGAGGAGGAGGATCGCCAGATGAAGCAGCTTGTCCAGGCCTTACAAACCGCATTAGAGAAAGAGAAGGTGAAAGTGGACAACCTCAAGGAACAGGTGTGTGGCGGCTTCTTCCTAGTTTTAGACTGAAACCTAACGGAGCCTTTTTGGAATACAATTCTTCAATCTCTGTAAAAACACTATGAGTTCCCTGGGACACATCAGTTTCCCTTCCAGGAATTTACTGGAAAGGAAAGAATCTTAATGGTGTTCAGAGGACAGAGATGTTTGTCACAGCATTGTTGGTAGCTGTGAAATCCGGACACATGGCTCCACACATGTGCTGCTGGGGAAGGGTGTCCCCATGTGCAGTGTAAGGTCAGTACAGCAAAGTGCAGCCGTGTGCTGTGTCAGAAAGCAAACAAGAAAGCTGGTGGCGTACCTTTTGCACTTGCCACTCTGTGTGGACACCCTTCATGGCTGGCTCCTTCTCATGATTCCTGTGTCGGCTCACTCAGCAGACATGTCTTCTTGGCAGAGAGGCCATCCCCAGATCTAAAGTAAACCTCAACCCTGTGTGCACACACCGTCACAGTACCTTGTCTGTTGTTTCTTCGTATCTTTGTCCTCCATTAAGATACGAGCTTCATGAGGACAAACACTGAGTCTCCTGTCTGCCCTTATGTCCCAGTGCCCACCTCCATGCCCGGCACGTAGTGGACAGTCAACACGTTTGCACTGCGTGAGTGGGTGCACGTGTGTAGGTGTGAGTGTGTGTGTGTCTAGATGCTTGTGTATCCATAGAAAATATCTAAAAATATCTAGAAGGATGAACATGAATTACTAGCTGTGATTGTCTCTGGAGAAAGGTGGGAAGGGAGGCATTACTTTCCCTTTACACTTACTCTATGTTTGAATTCTTTACAAGTTTTAATTACTCTCACAATTTAAAAATTTCAACTCAGAGGAAAGCTTCTTTAGTTCTTATGACCTAGATTTTATTACATTCTTCAGAATTTTCTCTATGATAATATAACAGACATTAAAAAAAATTATTCTCACCTGAAAAAAAGTATAACTAGGAAAATTGTGACTAAAAGTGCTTGGAAAAAATGATGTATATTTGACTTTGAGTTCCTTCTTTTTTTTAGGCAGTAATTGTGGGTGATGCTTAATCATTTCTCTAAAATGCATTTAGTATTATTGTCCTGATTGTAAAAATAGTACAAGCTAGTAGGAAGTTCCAAAAAGCATAAAGATTAGAGTACAGATAACCTCAAATCTCTGTGACAGCCACCGTTAATACTTGGGCAAAATTCTTCCAAACATCGTTCATCGGATTTTTTATTTTTTTTTTACTGATTCGTAAGAATTCTCTGTATATTGTCTGTCATATATTTTTTTCCAAATTTGTCATCAGTTGTGGTCTTTTTTTAATCCAAAATCTGTTTATTGGGATGGTTTCCCACTTGTCCTGATTCAGGGTGCGTTCAGTGCTGCTGCTGTCTGAAGGGCACCCTTCGGAAGCCCTGCTTTTCCTCCTGCGGGCCAGCAGTGGACAGTGTAACTGCATGGCCACGCTTTGTGCATGGCTGGAGACCATGGTGGTTCTGTAGCATCCTGGCACTTCACACCCATGAAGTAGGAATTAGGGTTGTATACCAGATGCTGCTTCGTGTGTTTCTGCTCTTCCCGCTCTGGGGAAGGACGAAGAGGATCCTTCAAAATGTGTGCAGAGTCAGGTTCTCGTGGGGGGGTCATCACCAGCAGACTGTCAATAGTTTTTGTGATGATTCTTTCTTTTTCTTCCTCCTTTTCAGTCAAGTGTAATTCCTAGGAAAGATCTTCCTACCTCATTATAAAAACTGTCATGTTTTCTTCTAGTACAAAGGTTTTTTGTTTGTTTTTCATTGAAATGTGCCTGCTGCCACCTTAGTTGTAAAACTTGTTTTTAAATAAAGTGCTTGTTAGTGCAGTTAGACAGGCAAACTAAATTATTGGAAAGGAAAAGAGAAGATGTTGTTATATTCTAAGAATTTGCTTGTCTTGGAAAATCCTTGAGAAATCTATTGATAAACTATGAAAATCAGTAAAAGTTCAGGAAGGAGGCTATTACATCATAAATGGCCAATAGTAGCTTCCTTACGGTTAGTATGATAGAAAAGTCGATTCCTGTTACAACAGCAGTCAAAAGACATGAAGTATGAATAAATTGAACAAGAAAGATACAGATGTACCCAAAGAAGACTATAAAAACTATTTAGACAAAGAGAATCCTGAATAGATTTGTTCATTCAGTACATACTAATGCTTACTGTGCCCCAGGCACTGTGTTAGGTCCTTAAATCCTTTGTGAGGAGCTTCGTAAACTTTGGAAGAAAAAACACGCAAGAATAGCTAAAACATTTTTGAAAAAGATTTAATGGGGGTCAGGAGGGGGATGGTGCTTGGCGCATTGTAAAGCTACAAACGGCCCCTCGGGGGCTCTCTGTTGCTGTTTCCTGTACAGATCCTAATCTTGTCTTCTCCTCTCTAGGTTGCTGCAGCCAAGGCTGACGCGGGGCACAACCGCCGCCACTTTAAGGCTGCGACCTTAGAGCTGAGCGAGGTGAAGAAGGAGCTGCAGGCCAAGGAACAGCTGGTGCAGAAGCTGCAGGCAGAGGCCGATGGCCTGCAGTGAGTGCCGGGCCCAGGCAGAGGCGGGCTCACCGCGCAGCACACAGGGGCCGTGGCCAAGTCTCGTAGCCTTAACACGTGCTCTTCCCAGACACGTCGGGTGGGCAGGCATGCGAGTGTCCTCACTGGGCTCTTCCCTGGTCTACAGTCCCACACATTGAAGGCACCTGTGTTTTGGCACGTTGCCAAGTGCTGCGGAAGCAAATCCAAGAAGTATCTGATTCCAGTCTTCAGAAGTTCACAGTTTAACTTTTGAGACTTGAGCTCCATCACTGGTCTGTTTACTGTTTCCCATCCCCTGCCAGCAGGCCCTTCACTGGGACCTGTCACAGGAACAGCCACAATGTGAGCACACCTGCGTGGGCCTTGAGGCCCCCTGGAGACTCCAGTGAGTGCCACGCCCAGTCAGCATGAGTCCTCACTGGTGACTGATGTCAGAAGCATGGTGGGACGCAGGGCCAGGGCAGGTGTTGATTGTCCAGGCAGGTGGCAAAGGAGCACTGAGGCACATTGGTCCCGGGTCACTATCCCTCCATAGAAGTCTCATTGGGCTCTGGAGCCAAATCCTGGCCACCACTTACAGTGTGGTCTTGGAGGAGTTACTTACCTCCATAATCTGTAAAAAGGGTTAATGAAGCATCCGTCTTGTAGAGGGGCCCATGAAGGTTAGTTGAGATCTTGCATTTGTAAAACACCTAGACAGCCCTTCGCATGGCATAGTCCATAGTAAGTAGGTTCTTATTAGAATGAGTCTTGCCCAGCACGGGTAAGATTCAGCTGACAAGATCTGTTGTTGTTGTTAGGTACCGTCGAGTTGGTTCTGACTCGTAGCAACCCTATGTACAACAGAACGAAACACTGCCCGGTCCTGCGCCATGCTCACAATCGTTGTTAAGATCTAGCACTGTGTATTCATTCCTACTTCTTTGTTACACAGGCTTCGGGAGGGGAAGCATTCTGAGGAAGTGGCGCAGTTCCAGGAGGAGTTGGCAGAGGCCCGGGCGCGGCTGCAGCTCCTGCAGAAGCAGCTGGACGAGCAGCTGAGCAGACAGCCCACAGGGGACCAAGAGGTGACCCACCGGCTGCCACATGGCTCTGCCAGTTGACATGTTTAATTATTTCATTCTGTGGTTGCTTGGGAAGGAATATTTACTTGTCTCTAAGTGTGGTATTGAAAGATACTTTTGTCACCGTAAGCAGAGATAACACTTATAGAAATTATTTAGTGCAGGAAAGCCACTTTAAAATGCTTTTAGTCATGTGACTTTTCCCCCTTTAGATGGAAAATCTCAAATGGGAGGTGGATCAGAAAGAGAGAGAAATCCAGTCCTTGAAGCAACAGCTGGACTCAACGGAACAGCAGAGTAAAAGAGAAGTGGAAGGAATACAGCAGTTATTGCAGGTATGGTGTGCGAGGGATCTGGGCAGAGTGCAGACAGTCAGCATTTCACAAGTTAGTTGCTCGTAAGAAGTGAGTCACTAGTTACTGAGTGCTTAACGGGCTCTCATTTCATTCTCCACTCCAACTATTCTGAAGCTTTTAATCTGCATCTCAGCAGGTTTGCAGTCACTTGGTCTGGGTCACACAGCTGGAAGGAGGTAGAGCTGGGACTAGAGCCCTGTGGGGCTCCTAACCCTGGCCTGAACCATGTAAAATGTACGAGAAACAAGACTGCACTTAGCCCTGAAGGGAGAAAGTACATGTGCAGGTCTCTCCAGTTTGTATAAAGGTCTCTGAAGAGCTTTACGTAGAACGTCGCTGCCTGAGAGGATGGGGAGCACGTCTCCTTCTAACATTCCTTACTTGTAAATGAATGGCTGGGGTAGCAATTAGAACTGATGTATATTGTTTCTTAGAAATGCTTTGGATGATTCTAATAGCTGACCTTGGGATTTGAACAGGTGATTTGGGGGTTCATTGTAGAACTTAGACTTGGGAGTATTGTTGGTTCCTTGGCAGAAGCTCTGAAATTTGGGTAAGAATGTCAAGGAACTGGACGTGCCTAGATATTCCACAATATAGACTCCTGGAGAGGAAATCGTGTCGAGATAGGAAACACCACGTTTGTCATGTGAAGCTCAGCGTTACACTTTTAGTTTTACAGGATGATTTCTGACTTACAATCTCAGACCTTAGCAGTGTGTGTAAAATCTTTTAGCTTTTGACTTTCTTCTGTAGCTGAAAAGTCTGTGACTTCGCTTTGTTTAGAATATCAAATCTGAGCTGGAGATGGTGCGGGAAGATCTGTCCATGACCCAGAAAGATAAATTTATGCTTCAAGCGAAAGTGTCAGAACTGAAGAATAACATGAAGACCCTGCTTCAGCAAAACCAGCAGCTGAAGCTGGACCTGAAACGCAGCTCAGCCAAGAAGGTGGGTGGACACCAGGCCTCTTCAGGTGAACTCACGCACACTGTGGCTCTGTTCAGACGTAAGGTCGGCAGGTTCTCTAGTCAACCAGACATAAACAGGTTTATTTAACCAACATTCACTAAGCAACTATTGTGTGCCAGGCGTGATAAGTGATCATGGACTCTTTTGCTTGGACAACAGGCCAGATAATTTTATTGGTGCCTTTTCCAACAGAATATTTGCCTCTTTTCATGAATTCAAATACCATTTTGTTGTAATGTGCTTTATAAACTAAGTGAGAGAATGGTTTGTGATAGAACAATCCTTGCTTGTGGTAACAAGCACCTGCTGGCTTACTTGTGAGCACAGTGGGGACACAGCAGCTGCTAGAAGGGCCTGGGGGCCCGAGACCCCGAAGCTGCGGTCACAAGTCTAGTCAGAGTGTCTGAGCACCTGGCATTTTTTCTGTGTTCATCTATCTACATAAGTACGTTCCAGAATGCAGGTGCAGAGGAGTTTCTCAGAAGCAGAGGTTTATTTAGCATCAGCTGCCTATCTGTGGAAAAAGTTCTAATTCCTAGAAAGGGGAGTCTGATGAATTGGAAATTTTACCTAATGTCTTAGAAAACTCAAAAGTCAAGGCCTAAAGGTCTCATGGAAAACTTCCTGTGAGAGTTTCGTTTAGGAGTTAGCTCCATCCTCTTGAGGACCCAGGACTCTGTCCAAGCAGAGAGGTTGCACATGATTCCCTTGTTAATATTTTTGACCAATCACAGAGAACCCACTTCTCAGAGGAGCATCCAATCCAAACATAAAAACCCGTTGCTGGTGCTTTGTTATGTGTGTTGGAAATGCAGTAATTGATTCACTCACTGACATCTCCTAACTAACTGTTGATGAACGATGAGCAGTATGTTGGAAATGCAGTAATTGATTCA
>NW_004444067.1:7696107-7709680 GCF_000243295.1 Trichechus manatus latirostris | reverse complement strand
TGATGAACGATGAGCAGTATGTTGGAAATGCAGTAATTGATTCACTCACTGACATCTCCTAACTGTTGATGCACAGTGAGCAGTACCTACCCCCTCTCTCCTGTGAGGACCTGCCATCAAGGTGGGGGAGACTCAGTGAGACCCCTTGTGTTGTGATAGAAGAGACAGGTAGAGGGTGGTTGGAGAAGGCCTCACAGAGAAGGGGACAGTGGCTTCAGGCCTCTGAATGGAAAAACTAATGATGTGCTTTTATACAGAGGAAGGAGCTGAAGGGTGAGGCCAGCTCCTCCAACCCTGTGACACCAGTTAAGATTCCTGACTGCCCGGTCCCCGCCTCGCTGCTGGAGGAGTTGCTCAGACCCCCGCCCGCTGTGAGCAAGGAGCCCCTGAAGAACTTGAACAGTTGTCTCCAGCAACTGAAGTACGTGCCTTGTGTTCCCTTTTGTTTAGTCTTTACAAATAAAGTTTCATGTTGAACTCAGAGCTTGAGCAGGTCTCCATTTAGAAGTGGTTACTTTTACACAGACATGGCATGCAAGTCCATGTTAAATCAGCCCTGAGGTGGAGGCACCCATCCTGGGCAGTGGGGCTGGTGCTTGAGGGGTCCTCTATGGGGAGATAACGGAGCATCTCGTCTGACCCTGTGAGTGAAGTCGTGTGTGACACAGGCCTGAAGTGGGGCTTCCCACAGCAGTGACTTGGTCAGTCGGACCCTCCATCTTATCTCTCCTTCCTCCCCAGTGTCACTCCCCCATTCCAGACGGAAGCACACGCCTGCCCAAGCCACACAGGCTGTTTAGTCTCATGCACAGCACAGACAACAACGCCGGGAGAGCCTCTTAAACTCGAGACCTTGGTTGATTTTCCTGTTGGTCCCTGAAGGCACCACAAATTCTAGGGAGCTAGCTGCCATCCAGTTGGAGCTGGCTGCAGATGAACCTGTGGATAACTGACTCAGCCTCTTTTCAGGAAGCCGTGGGCATCTCTGCCTGGCTCTCATCTGATGTAGTGTTCTCGCTTTGCCTGTTCTGTCTCCTCCCTAGGCAAGAGATGGACAGCCTACAGCGCCAGATGGAAGAGCACACTATCACCGTGCACGAGTCACTGTCCTCGTGGACTCAGGTCGAAGACCGCCTTGGGGACCTGGCCAGCCCCAGCCCTGCTCCCGCTGGAGATCGTACCAACCCCAGGAGTGACACAGAGAAACACAACCCGAGCAGTGCACCCACGGAAGTATTGGAACAGTGACCTCCGCAAATCCTCTCACCTTCCAAGTTGTTTGTAACTATGTAAAGGAAGATTCTTTTATCAATATTATTTATTTGATTGTGTGCTCTATGTTTTTCTAAGAGATGAAATTTTAGGTTTAGCTTATGCCTTTAACAAGCAGAATAACAGGATGAGAGCCAAGGTTGAAAGTGAGTCGTTTGCAGATCACAGTTAGCTTTTTCCCAGAAATGACCAAATTTTAAAAACCTAGTTTAAATTTAAGTGAGAAATTTCTCAGTGTGTCCGGAGGGTGATTTGCAGAAGGCCATATCTCATGAGTGATGGTAGATGCCGCTCTCTGGGGGTCACACGTCCCTTTGGGTTGCACCTGGATGGGTGCTGCGAGGCCTCACTTTCCTGTTTGATTCCACAAGAGCTTTACTTTCCTGCAGGAATGAAACTTTATTTTGCACTTTTGGTTTTTTATTTTACTTTATTTGAAAATAGCCATCCCACCATAGAATGTATATATAAATACAGAAAATCATTATCTAATCTCTAAAAAATATATGCTTATATTATTTGAGAATGACCTGAATTGTCTTTTTATTCATTGCCTTTTGAGAATTTGCTGTCAGGAAATAATGTACATGTAGGATTTAGGTGTGTCAGTCAGAAGAATATATTTTAAGAAATACAATTATTTTATTTACTGTATCTTCTCAAACCAAATATTCTTGCACAAAAAGGGTTCTTTGTTCTAGTTTCAGTTTATTTTTTAGTGTCTTTTCCTTCACTGTTGTTTCTTTTCAAAAGTACAGGAGCCCTGCATGATCTCTATCACACCTTGGCCAACCCACCAGTGAGGAGCAGGGTTGGGATCCTTCCTTAGACCTGACAGCCACCAGGAGGCACCCAGGGATGCAGTGGTTCTCGCAAGCTGCCCTGACATCTGAGGAGAACGGAGACAAGAAAGGCCAACATAGGAGAGAAAGGAAAGCAGAGAAGGAGGAGGAGAAAAGGGTGTGGCCAGGGGCTCCTGTAGGTACTCACGTTTTACTCGATCCTCCCCCATTTGCAGATTGCTGGGCGAGGTACCAAGGCTTTTTATCCTCACACTTCTGCACCCAAAGTCAAAGTGTTTACTAGGGGTTTTAAGAACTCCTCTATCGGATGGTAGTCAGTCAGAGAAACTGAGTGCTGAGTTGCTTACACCCTGATCAAAAGGGTTAGAAGTCCCTTTAGCGGCGTTGATGTCAATAAGAGATAGGTCAACACTAGGTAGATAAGCAATGTGGTCTCCTGAGGCATCTCATTAATAGAATGCCTTATTTTAAAATCAGTCACCCTAAGTACATGAAATTTTATTTGTATACATTTTTCCCACTTAAAGCATTTGAACACTGTAGAAACTGTTGTGAGACTTGAGGTTTGTAAAGTTTTTCCCTCTAGTTTGCTAAGAAAATCTAAGATAATATTTATTGTTATAAATTAGAGAAGCAAGAGAATGGGTCCATGTGGCTCCTATGCAGATCGACTGGTCTGAAAATGAAGTTTTGAAGTGTTACTGATCAGTCCAGACTTGCTTATGTTGATATATTACCATGTCTATTTTGTGGAGAAAACAGTATGGTATTTTTAAGCTGTTTGTGTTCTCTTGTAATATGTTGTTAGAAGCTTAATTGACAAGGTTAAGTAGCATTAATCACAAAGATGTTTAGTATTTAAAAAAAATTCCCTAGCAAGTATTGGAATTTCTAAAATATATCATTTGTACAGGGTTAATCTCGAAATAATACTTGAAAACTTCACTATAAATATATCCTACTCTTTATCTTAAGTTAGAAATCGTTTTTGTACCATTAGAGAAGAAAAATGGTAATGTCCATTCTTATTTATTTTGGCTGTATTATCCTTTGTTTTAATTTTAAAACTAAGAAATAACATTTAGACTTATTCTACAGCAGAGCTGCTTTCTCGTACTTGCTGATAGAAGGTCTTCAAGTGAGTAATGTTCATTGTGTGCTTTTTTCGTAGGAAAGGATAAAACTATTTCTGAACATTTTCATCAACTAAAAGCAAATCTGTTCCTCATTCCTTCTTTCCTTCATCTAGTTACCCGCCGTGTGCACACGTGCACGAGTGTGTGTGTGTGTGTGTGTGTGTGTGTGGCCACACGTGGACACCCTTAGAAACGGCACCACCTCTGTTTTCTGTCATCGTTGTGTGCCAGTTTCACTGTACGTTCTCGTCTTTTGGTTCAGCGAGTACCCAGCCTTTGTCTTGGGTCTGAACTCTCTGATCACTGCCATGAGGCACTGGGCTGTTCCTGCCCACTGTATGTTAGTATTTTGTGTTTGTTCCTCCTATTTTATTGTATAGCCTGGGGTTCCAGATTGAGGCCTCTTGGGTTAAAGCTGACACTGCCTTTAGGCTTCCTTCAGAAGTCACCTTAAAAAGAAAATTGATTTTTAATTTGCCTGTTGTTGACTTGTTGTGGAGCCCAGGTGGCGCAATGGTTAAAAGCTCAGCTGCTAATCAAAAGGTCAACAGTTTGAATCCACCAGCTGCTCCTTGGAAACCCTGTGGGGCAGTTCTACTCTGTCCTGTAGGGTGACTAAGAGTCGGAATCGACTCAACAGCAGCGGGTTTGGTTTTCTGGTTTTGACTTGTTGTGGAACTCTCCTGGCACTTCTGCCTCCCAGAGCTAGATTCTTTAATCAGTAAAGTTTGAAATACTGTTCTTGTTGTGGGCAGAAACAGGGAATTATGGAATATACTAATGGAAAACAACAATCAAATCTGAATTATTACTTTATAAATAAACAGGTTCACTACTGCATCATATTTGTGCATGTTAAATGTATGCACACTGGATATGATGTTTTTATCGTAAGTAATGTTGGCTTGGACACGTCATGATGTCACTTGGTTTTCTTAATTCCCCCCAAAGTTCATTGCAACGTGGTTATTGTTGATTTTCCCACAGTACGTGTCATATAGATGCCGTGGATCTTATAGATTCAACATTCGTTCCACCCTTTGGAAGATGTGACAGGCCATGTTTTTAATAGGATGTGAAACTGACTCTTAACTCTGATCGGTACAGATTGGGGTCCAGGTAATGCAACCGGCCCCGCTCAGAAGGAGATCCTGTGGTGCAGGTAAAATTCTGACACTGCATTAGGAAGCTTTTCATGATTCTCGCCATTCTTTCTGTTTAAAAACTTACCTTTTCTTGGTAGAGTGATATTGCAGAAGCCATGGTCTGCAGTTGTCATGACATATATTCCTAGTTCCATGAGTTTTTGTTTTAATAAAAATTAAATGCCTCATGTAAAGATTTCTAGGGATGAAAGTGACCAGTGTATTTGAAAAAGAAATGTCCTGGGGCCTTCCTTTAAAGGATGTCTGTGGCATGAGTAATGCTGGGATGTGGAGACATTTGGGCCTTTTACAAACAAGTTTATTGACTGGAAATGCCAAGCAAGTCTCATCATATGTGGTCTTGGGTTATGATACGATCCTTGAAGAATAATGTTTTAGAGAGGCTCTAGGAGATCCAGTGGTTTTGAGTCATTAATTCATTTCTGTTAAAAATTTACTCATAAAAGGGAGTCCTCAGGTTGGGACTTTTCTAGGAAAAATGTGGCACCGTGTACAATTGTGACTTTCAAAAGCATGTTGATTTTCTAAAAATTTAAGTGTGCTTGGGAATTCCTTAAATTTTGTGCAATAAACTATTTTTGGTAAAGATTTTCATATTTCATTGTGGGCTTCATTTTAATACTTAAGTATATTTTGTCATATTTGGGAGTGATTTTTTTTTATCTCATTTTGTTAGATACTCCATTCAGATGCCTTGTTGTAAAAGAGAATTTTACTGTTCTGCCAAAGTTTCATCCGGGTTGTGAAATCTTTTTATAGTTGCTTTTGACTAAAGTAGAAGAGTGGCAGCAATTTGCCATATTTCTTCCCTATCTAGCCCACACTTCACTTGTTGACATATGCAAGTACAAAAGGAGGGAAGAGTTTATAGGAACAACAATGTACTTCTGAGGGAACCAAGAGTAAAGGATGACGGCTGCTCTTCAGGGCTATCAGCTTGTGCCCGTGACTCCTCCTACACTAGAGTCTCAGTGTCCTGTCACCGTCACTTGTTGGCAGCAGTTGATCGCAGATTCTCAGATCTTGATTTTGTGACTCCCCAATTCCTCCTGTCTTTTTTATCCACGCTTTATTTTTGAGCAGAAGAGTTAGCAAGGTGTAGAGAGTTCTTAGTTAAATGTTATCATTAATGACGAGCATGGTAAAAAATGTATAGAAAAAGAGAAATAAATGGGTGATCACAGAATTTGATTCTTTGGCCCCTGTAACTCCACTTTATTAGGTTCTATAATCAAGGGTCAGATGATACATGTGGCTCTTAGCCACTGTGCCACTAGAGCCCCAATACATGTACTACACGGATCTAAACAAAAATTCCCTGACCACCTTCTGTTGTGGCCTTAACTTTCTGAAATATTGAGGATGTAATCCTTCTTGTCTATAATAACTGTTAAGGGGGCTTACACGTATCTGAACTTTTTCCTTTTGCCTGTAAAATTGCATAAACATTTGCAGGCATCGAACTAACTAGTTGATGAATTTACTTTCTAAGCTGAATCCACTTATCAAATAGATGTTCTGTGCTATACCCTCTTATAAAGTTGTATAGTGGGTGTGGCGAGAGTGATTTTGGCATAAATTTATGGGTACCAACTTCCTGGCTTAGAGTGGTGGCAAGCATTGGCAGGAATGTGAATGAAAAGTAGGACCCAGGAGTGCAGACCAGCTGACTAATCATGGATGGGAGGCACAGTGTTTAAAAATCACCAGGTCACTCAGAAATCTCATACCTTTTGCAGCATCAGGAAGCAGGTTATATAGGAAATACGAAAGAGGACTGTGTACACCTCTGCCATCTAGTTTGGTGGATAAACATGCTATTTGTCAGAAGAGTCCCCAGCTTCTCCTAGATGAGAAGAATTCTCAGTAACCAGTAATTTCTAAAATCAGAAGCATTTATTGGGATTCTTTCTGCTTGCCTTTATGCATGTTTTCATTTGACAATGAATACTACAGATTCTAGTAAAAAGTATACTTTGATAAAGGCATTTTTCCTGGAAACAATAGCAGATATTAAACTGTTGCTGAGCTGTCTCTACAGTTCTTTGTGGTGCCCTTGCTCACATGTCTGTGAGGCATAATTAAGCACTAGTGGGGGCCCTGGGCTTTAAAGTCAGTGTGGGTACCCGGCGACCTTCGGGCAGGCCGTGGGCATTTCTAAACCCAGCCTCCAGCTCTACATTAGAGCTGTAATTGTAGCTCCTGGAGGTTATGAAGACTGAGATTATGTATGTGAGTCACTCAGTGTGGCACTCCAGGCAGAGGCACTCCAAGTACTGATGATACCAGAAACATCTTTCCACAAGAGCAGTTCCATCAGGGCCCCAGTTGCTGTATATGCATCATAGCAGTATCTTGTGGGTAGGGGTGGGCAACTCAATGAAGCACCTCTAGAGATTCTGATATATTCAGCCCGCCTTCACCTTGGTTTGGGAAGCACTGAAGTAAATGATTGTGGGCTTTTTTTTTTTTTTTTTCCCCAGAAAACAATCTGGTTCAGGCTTCACTTTTACAGTAAAATATTTTTATGAGTATCATGTCTAAATACCCTAAAAATGGCAGAACTCCACAAGGGAACATTACCAGGCTTTTAAAGCATCGCAGATGATTCATTTGTGTGAAAATCCCTCCTGAGCTTTAAATGTGCATTTCGAAATACTTAATGGAAATGTCAAAGTGCATTTTCCCAATCCTTAACCTTTTTATGCCCAGTGGTGCATCCAGCGACTATGAACTTCTTCAGCTTTTGGGGCTTACTGGGAAGCCGCTGTACCACTGACAGTGCGTGCTACCACAAGGCAGAGACCTTTATGACTGTTTGAAACTGAAGAAACAGGTGTGTGCCACAAATTACTGTTTTTACAGGGTATTGTATGAAGTGTCTGAATTTTTGGTGGGAAAAATAGAAATTTTGAACATGTTTATTTGTCACACATATGTACCCAATAGACCCAGGTGGGAACTCTGAGGTATGATTAGTAGTACTTCATATGTACCACTAAACACTCAAGGTAGGCTTGTGGGAGGGGGCAAGAAAAAAAATTCATTCTACTTACCAAAAATTCAGACACAGTGATTCAGCATGCTTCCATTAATGAAAATACATGGTATCAACAAAAAATTCAAAGCAGAAAATAACTGGGTCACCAAAGGGTTAAAGTTCAATGTATTGGAAGCTAACTGCCTCTTCTTCATCCAGAAAACAAATCCCTTTGACTTCTGATTTCTGTGTTTGTGTTAGTGATACTACCACTCTGGTTTCTTAACGTAAAGGCTGCCATCTTTGACTCTGCCTTCATCTTGTCTCTGTTATCCAGCCAACTCCATGGCCACAGTTCCTTCAGAGTGTTTCTGCACTTCATGCCCCCTCACTTCTTTGGGTCAGCTTAGAATCTAGCTTAGTTATGGAAACAGCCCTGTAATGAGTCTCCTGGTCTTCAGAATCTTCTTCCTCCCATTCCTATTTGAAGAACATGTTTGATCATGTCATTCTAGTGCTTAAAACCTTCAATGACTCACTGGTCCTTGCATGATCAGGTTCAGTACACACAGCTTGGCTTTCACATCTTCTACAATCTAGCCCAAATTAATCTTTTCACCTTATTTCTTAGTTAAGTAAACAAACATTTATTGAGCTTTGTGGTAGTCATTAGTGCTCTTCCATCAGATATTCCTAATTCTCTGCCTCCCCTGGAAAATGGTAGGATGTGTCTTCCTGGCCTCTTATGCTTGTGGGGATGCATATGGCTAACTCTAGCACATGAGATGGGAGCAGACATGGTATGTGTTGCTTTTAGGCTAGAGCAATGAACGGCCACTGCAAGACCTCCCTCCAGAGCTCTCTTTGCCTCAACCATGGCTAGCAACATTTTAAGGTGGTGGTACTCCATCAACATGAGTCCCTGAGTGTGGACAATGTGGATCAGCTGACCCATAATGGACATGAAGTTTGGACAAGAAGTAAACCTTGTTCTTTCAAGCCTCTTGAGATTTGTACTGTATCCTGACCAGTACAAGTGTCCGTTAAGTGCCAGCAGTGCCCTTTGGGAATATAACAGTGAACAAGACAAAGTTCCGACCCTCAAGGAGCTGACATGCACTTCTACAGATGGTATGCTCCAGCATCTTGCCTACTGACCTTGCCCTGATCAAGCATTGTGCTCTCCCTTTGTGCTGCCTCTGCCTTTCCTTAACTTACTGGTTAGGAAGATATTTGAGTGCTTGTTACTTGTCAAGCACTATACCCAGAGCTTTTTGACAACCAGCTCTCCGGAGGGAAAAGCCTGATTTGTAGCATTTGAGGATTTCCTAGGTGTAAATACCTGCACCGGGGCAGATTTCAAGCCCTGACATGATGTCATTGAACTCAGAGTTGGAAAGAGATGTCTATTATCACAGATATGAGCTGGCTCCAGCTCACCGCTGAGTATTCCCTAGGGATACATATAACAGTGAATGGAAAACAGACTTAGCTCAAATCTTCTCTCCTGTATAAAATCTTCCCTGATCCCCAACCCAAAATACTCCTACCCATTTGTATTTACATACATGGACCTACTTTATGCCATTTTGTATCATTTTTATTATACTTATCTCTAGGGGTTTCTTTTTTCTCCTACTAGATAGCAGGGCACTGAGGGCTGGAAGACAGTACGTTTCATCCTACTCAGCAAGTGACCAAGTGTGTTGAACATTGTGATTTTCACTGAACAAATAAGCCTCATTTAGCCTACTTCAGTGACTTTAAAGAGACATGTAAACAACAATTGGGGGATTTCCTTCCTTGCTAATTTGGTACAGAAATGGTGGATACATACAGCTAACCGAAACAGAATATTGCTAATACAGGAAATTTAAGAATAGGGTTAAATAATATCTGTCCTGTATTGAGAAGCCCTGGTGGCTCAGTGGTTAAGAGCTCAGCTACTAACCAGCCGCTCCTTGGAAAACCCCTGTGGGGCAGTTCTGTAGTGTCCTGAGGGTCTCTTATGAGTCAGGACTGACTCGTCGGTAACGGGTTCGGATCCTTCATTGACGATCTCTGAAAATTTGGCAAGAACCTGACTCCTTTGTATGAAATAACCCTGTGCTAATCTGCAGATGAAATTTCCCAGGCTCCCCCGCCAACTAGGCTTCAGTTAAATTCAACCAAATACAGATTAAAGGGTAGGGAGAAGCTAGGATATCTTGACCCTTTCCCCTTCTGCTGGGGGTGGCGTTTTCTCAACGGCTTCATCTTCTCCATGGCTTTAGTAAACCTCACGAGGAGGCCCCAGTCTCTAGGCACCATTTATCCCCTCCACTGACTGTGGCTGGCACTGACTTCCTGCTGTTGCTATTCCGTGCTGCTTCCAGTTTGGCTTCCCTGTTCCCAGGATCCAATTTTCTCTATTGAGCCACCTGCCATGGACTCTGTTTCCTGACTAGACCCTGAATGTAACATTATATGCAGCTGGATTTCCATAAAGTAAGCATTTATTTCTTGACAAGTCTTAATGGACGTACATCCTTTTAAATAAGCAAATCCAATTAACACTGAAAATAGATGAAAAAGATTATTAGCTACTCCTTGCTATGATCTATGGTTTGTTCCTGGTTCCTGTTGAGTGGGGATATTGTCACTTTGCTCCACCTACCTCAGTCGCCTGTGAGGATTAATTAAAATACATCTAAATTAGCTTTGTAAGGTATAAAGCCTAATGCTGCAAAGATTATTTTAGCTGGAACTTAACTCCTCTCAATTCACAATATATGTATTAAACAGTTAGGGTGGTTTACCTTTACTCATTCATACCTTTATTGCAGTCTAAGGTGCCTCATCATAAATTCAAGAAATACTGTCTGAAGGCGTGTATTATCCCAGTGCGGCATTTTCACAGAATGGCAGTCAGTCCTCAGCCAGGTCTAGGGGTCAGTCTTTGTGCTTACCTTGCATTAGTTATGCAAATCCACACAAACCTCCCAGCATCCACTCCCACACCTTCCTGATGCACTCCATAGGCTGTAGCAGGGGCATCTTTTTATAACACAAGGCTGATCCTGTTATTCCTTTGATAAAATCCTCTGTGACTTTCCATTGGTCTCAATGTCAGCAAGATCAACAATGTCTCCCACTTTCTGGCCTCAGCCTCATCTACTGCCATCCCAAATTTCTCTTGATCTCCTAACAAGCCTGCTCTCACTCTTCTCTCATTTAAGGATATCCACACATGCATATGAAAAACAGAACTCATTACTCAATTGTGGTGACTCACTGTCCCCACTCAATTGTCCCTGACTGCCTCATGACCTGGGATGAAGTAAGGGCTAGGAGTTTGACAAACTGTAATTAGGAATTATATCAAGTCTGTTGGTATCAAAAAAGGCCATCAATTCTTCCAAGTTTAATTTCTATTCATTCGTTGTAAATCCACTTCTACTGCAGTTGTTAACATCTCAAATTCTCTCACTTCTGCCTCAAAATTAATAGGGTTGGCTTCTTAACAATAGAGTTCTATTTTCCCTTTAGAAAATTAGAAATGAGACCTCTTATTTTTTCCTCTTTATTATTCCAGTCTTATTGAATTTCGAGTAGACTGTATCATGTGGTGGCGAAGAGGACAGGGCCAGAATAGGGTCCCTTACTTTTGGCTCTATTCCATAGAAAGTCCTGGTATTAAAATACCAATTAGGCTGGTGAGGCCACTGTAACAGACACCCCAAAATTCAGCAGCTTAAATGAGAAAAGTTTCTCTCTCATGTAACCACACCAGAATAAGAACAGGACTACTCACGGCAGCTTCATGATGCTGAGGACAAAAATGTCTTCCATTTCTCTTTTAATCCCTAGCTTCCATCTTGCAGCCTAGGACAGCATCTCCAGTTTCCAGTTCACACCTGCATTTCCAAAGTGAAATGGGCAGAGAGGAAATGGAAGAAGGTATGTTGAGTTCCCTGTGTAAGGTGCATACATCACGGTGAGTTCACCTTCCGTTGCTTTAGCTTAGTCACTTGGCCACAGGTAGCTGCAAGGGAGGCTAGAAAATGGTTTTTGGCTAACAGCAGTAATGTCTAGCCACAAGGGAAGTTTCTGCTATTAAAGGAAGAAGGGAAAATGGATACTGGGTGGCAACAGTCTCTACTACACTTTTGTAAATCAGTTCTCTCAGAACTCCTTGGATTCATGTAAACATAAATCCCTTATGAGAAGACCTTTTATGATGGGGAGGGCCCTGATACCCCTTATTTACTCAGTTTCAATAAATTTAAATAATGTATATAAATTTTTTAACTATAAGAGTAATAATGCTAACATTTATTAAGCCCTCACCATGCAGTGGCTCTGTAGCAAAGGCTGGCATATATTATTTAATCCTCATCCACGAGACAGGTGCTGTTATCCCCATTTTACAGCTGAGAATACTGAAGCAGAGAGAGATTAAGTAATTCACCCAAAGTCACCTAGCAGTTCAGGGGGGCAGACCAGGTATCACCCCAGATGGTCAGGTCCAGAACCTGGTGTTCACAATGGCATATATTCATAAAAATGTCAAAATCAGGAAGGGGTTAGGGACAGAGGGCTCATCGTACTTAGTAATTAAAAACAACAACAAATGGTAAGATTTCATTTGAAGAAGGTACTCTTTATTCCTTTTTTAAATGGAGGCATAATTTACACATTGAAGAGGCACTGATTTTAAGTGTACCGTTTGGTGAGTTTTGACAAATGTGTAGCTGGGTAACTACCAACCCAAATGAGATATAGGACCTTTCCTTCACACCAGAAAGTTCCCTCATGCCCCTTTCTGGTTAACCACCTTCCACCAGAGGCAACTACTGTTCTGATTTCTATCACTAAGTTTTGCCTGTTCTTAAGATTCATATAAATGGATCATATAGCACTCTTTTATGCCTCGCTTCTTTTGCATAGCATAATGTTTTTGAGATTCTTCCATATTGTTGAGTAGTAGACCATCATATAACAATTCCACGATTTGTTCATCCATTCACTGATTTCTTCCAGTTTGGGGCTATTATGAATAAAGTTGCCACAGTCTTTCTTTTACAAGTCTTTGTGGACTTATGTTTTCATTTCTCTTGGGTAAATACCTATGGCGGTAGTGCTAAGCCATAGGACGGTGTCTATTAACTTTGTAAGAAACTGCCACACTGATTCCCAATGCTTAACCCATTTTACACTCCCACCAGCAGCATATGAGTGTTCCAAAAGCATGCCACATCCTCACCAACATTTGGTATCTCCCATCTATAGCTGTAGAATTCAAGCCTTTTTATTGTACATTTCTGTGAGTTTTGACAGGCATATGCAGTTGTGTAACCACCATCACAATCACGATTTAGAACAGTTCCATCCGCCCCCAAGTTCCCTTTTTATGCCCCTTTTGGTTAGCCCTCCAATCCCAGGCAACCACTGCTCTGTTTTCTCTCAATAGTTTTGCCTTTGCGTGAATGTTTCAAGACTGGAATCATATAGCATGGGGCACGATAAGGCACCTTTGATGCCGTGCTTTCAACACTTCCTCAGGGAAGTCCTCCCTGAGCCCTCAGTCCAGAGTGGCCAGAAAGTAAAAATTAACCGGTGCTGAGGAAGCAAAAATCTGCCCTGCCAGATAAAGCCAGACACAGATAAAGTCAGCTGCAGAGGAAACGCTATTTCTCACAAGCACATGCTACTCATGGAGAAACTTTCTTCTCTAAAATCCTAAGCTCTCAGACACTCTGGAAGATCCCACTCTTGCCTGGAGGATCGACGTCACGTCGACGCCGAGCAGCCGCGACCTCCGACCAGAAGCACAGCCTCAGAGAAGGGGTTCTGGACGCGGCCCTCCCAGTCCGTCCTGTGTCGTTCCTGAGACACTGACGGGTCGGCTCCGCAGTCCACACTCGGTGTTGGGCCCTCACACGGCTCCATTTAAACGCCATCCTCCCTGCACTCTTTTCCGAATCCCGTAGACTCCCTCTCCCGCCACAGGCGGCCACGGGAGACAGAGAACGGCCCAACCCGAACCCAAGCGCGGGCTCCACAGAACGCCAGCGTCCTTACACTAGCTCGACGTTTACCTCACGGGCGACTGTGCTCACCTCACGAGCTGTCAGGAGAAACGAAGAGCCTTAACAGCAGGACCCCGCCCCGCCCCGGCTCCAAGCGCCGGCCTCAGACTCCGCCGCCTCAGACTCCGCCGCCTCAGACTCTGCC